>NC_067416.1:44689282-45013414 GCF_009764475.1 Pristis pectinata | reverse complement strand
GAAGGGGATGGGGAAGAGAGTGGGGGAAGGGGTGGAGGAGAGGGAGGAGTGTGGGTGGGGTCAGGGGGTTGGGTGGGGTAAGGGGAAGGGGTGGGGGGGAAGGAAGGGGATGGGGAAAGGGGAGGGGAAGGGTGTGTGGTGGAAGGGGAGGGTAAGGGGGTGGGGGAGGGGGAAGAGGGTGGGTTGGGGCAGCAGGAAGAGGGTGGGTGTGGGAAGGGGTGGGAGGTCGATGGGGGAATGGGAGAGAAAGGGTGGGGGAGAGGATGGGGGACAGCAGGGGGGAGTGGGGGAGGGTGGAGTGGAGAGGGAGGCAGGGAGTTGGGGAGGCAGGGAGTGGGGGAGAAGGGAGTGGGGAAAGGGAGGGTGGAGTGGAGGGAGGGGATTGGGGGATGGGAGGGGGAGGAGGGTTGGCTGGAGTGGAGGTGGAGAGGGGGAGTGGGGGAGGGTGTAGTCAAGAGGGGAGGAGAGTGGGAAGGAGAGATTTGGAAGGGGGAAGGGAGATGGGGTGGGGGAGGGGGACGTTGGAGTGGAGGGGGAAGGGGGAGGGGGAAGGGGGAGGGGGAAGGGGGAGGGTGAAGTGGAGGAGGGAGGAGGGTGGGAAGGGGGTTTGGGGGAGCGGGAAGGGTGTGGTGTAGGGGATGGGGCTGTGGAGGGGGAAGGGTGGGGGTAGGGAGGGAGATGGTGTGGGGGATGGGGGATTGGGAGGTGAAAAAGGGGAAGGGGAGGGTGGAGGAGTGTGGGGATAGTGGGGATGGTGGAGGGGGTAGGGGAAGAGCGAGGGTGGAGGGGCGAAGGGGAAGTGGGAAGGGGGAAGAGGGGGCAGTGGAGGGAGATAGAGAGGAGTGGGAGAATGGTTGGGTGGGGATGGAGAGAGATAATGGAGAGTGGAGGGGAGGAGACTATGGAGAGGGGTTGTCGATTGGGAGCAATGTTCCAGGGTACTGATGCTACAGATGTAATGGAGGTGGTGGTAAGAGAGGAGGGTCAGTTGCAATATTGCTCAGAGAGAACATCATTTGGCAAGGATATTCCTGGGGCTTTGTCCAGTGTGACTTTACGGGTGGAATTCAGAAATAAGAAGGGGGTGATCACTTTGATGGGATTGCACTGTAGGTCCCTCAGTAGTCAGCCAGAATTTGAGGAGCAAGTATGTCTGATGATCACAGATAGCTAGTGGAATAATAGGGTTGTCATATTAGGTGATTCTGAGTTCCCCAATATGGACTCGACTGCCCTACGGGAAGGGAGGGAGGGCAAAACTTGGCCCCCTCTTGGGAAATGAGGCTGCGCAAGTGGCTGAAGTGTCAGTTGGGTGGAGTGTGGGGGAAGCACTTTGGGACCAGTGACCATAATTCTATTAGTTTTAAAATAGTTACGGAAAGAGACAGGACTGGTCCACGAGTTAAATTCCGAAATTGGGACAAGGCTAATTTTGGTGGCATTGGACAGAAACTAACAAAGGTTGATTGGCAGAGGCTGTTGGCAGGTAAAGAGACGTCTATCAAGTGGGAGGCTTTTAAAAGTGAGTTAGGGAGAGTTCTGGCAGGATAAGGGAAACCCTGGCTGACAAGGGTTATTGAGGCTCTGCTCAGGAAAAGGGAGGCATATATCAGGTATAGGCAGCTGGGATCAAATGAATCCCTTGAGGTGTACATGGGATGTAAGAGTACACAAGAAGGAAATCAGGAGGGCAAAAAGATATCCTTGAGATATCCTTGGCAGATAAGGTAAAGGAGAATCCTAAGAGATTCTACAAGTATACCAAAAGCAAAAGGGTAACTAGGGACAGCATAGGGCCGTCTAATAATAAATGTGGTCATCCATGTGTGGAGCCACAGGAGATGGGCGAGGTTTTAAATGAATACTTCTCATCTGTATTTACTGCAGTGAAAGTCATGGGAATTCAGGGAAGAGAACAGTGATGTCCTGAAACATATTGTTATTATGAAATAGGAGGTGCTGGTGGTGTTGGGAAATTGTGTCTCACAAATTCGATTAAAAATTTTTGAAGAGGTGACCATGAGAATTAAGGAAGAGCAGGGCCATAGACATTGTCTACGTAGACTTTAACAAAGCTTGTGACAACATTCTGTATTGTAGGCTAGTCCAGAAGATTAGATCACATGGGATCCAGGATGAACTAGACAATTGGAGACAGGAAATCTGAGATAAGAGATGTGCCACAGGGATCAGTGCTGGATCCCCTGATATTGGTCATATATGTTAACGATTTGGATGAAAATGTAGGTGGCATGATTAGTAAATTTGCAGAATCTGCAAAACTGGTGACATCCAGTAAGGCTATATGAGTAGAACTTAGAAATAAAATGGGATTGTATTATAGGGCCCACAATAGTCAGTAGGAATCAGAGAAGCAAATATGTAGGAAGATTGTAGATAGCTGTAGGGATAATAGGGTTGTAATAGTGGGTGATTTTAACTTCCCTAATATTGACTGGGACTGCCATTGTGCTAAAGGATTGGATGGAGCAGAATGTGCCCATTCTGGGGGCATAATTTTAAGGTGATTGGAAGAAGGTATAAGGAGGATGTCAGAAGTAAGTTTTTTTACAGAGAGTGGTGGGTGAGTGGAACGCACTGCCAGCAGAGGTTGTGGGGGCAGATGTACAAGGGACATTTAAGAGACTCTTAGATAGGCACATGAATGATAGAGAAATGGAGGGCTATGTGGAAGGGAAGGGTTAGATAGTTATTAGAGCAGGATAAAATGTCAGCACAACATTGTGGGCCAAAGGGCCTGTACTGTGCTGTAATGTTCTCTGTTCTATGAAAGATTTCTCAAGCAGTATATAGATGGCCTTACGAGGAAGAGGACAACATTCAGCATCCTATTGGGAAATGAAGCTGGGCACGTGACTTAAGTGTCAGCGGGGGAACAGTGACCATAATTCAATTTGTTTTAAAATAGTTATGGAAGATGATAGGACTGGTCCATCATTTAAAGTCCTAAATTGGGGCAAGACTAATTTTGATGGCATTTAACAGGAACTAACAAAGGTTGATTGGGAGAGGTAAGCAGAAGGCTTTCAACAGTGAAGGCAGTGACAACAGGATCGAAATCAACTGGGAAAGTGGGCCAAGGAATGGCAAATAGAATTTAACCCAGGCAAGTGCAAAGTGATATATTTTGGGAAGTTCAACCAGCGCAGGACAAACACAGTGAATGACAGGTCCTTGGGGAGTATTGTTGCACAGAGACTTCGGGGTACAAGTACACCGTTCCCTGAAAGTGGCAACACAGGTAGACAAGGCAGTGAAGAAGGCGTATGGCACCCTTGCCTACATCAGATGTGGCACTGAGTACAATAGTTGGCACCTCATGTTATACCTGTACAAGACGTTGGTGAGACTGCACCTGGAATATTGTGTGCTGTTCTGAGCACCTAACCATAAGAAGGATGTGATTAAGCTAGAGAGGATGCAGTAAAGAATCACAAGGATGTTGCCAGGACTTGGGGGGCTTGAGTTATAAGGAGAAGCTGGATAGGCTGGGATTGCTTTCCTGATAGTGAAGCTGAGCGGTGACTTTAGAAGTTTATAAAATCATGAGGCAAAGATAAGGTGGATGGTCACAGTCTTTTTCCCAAGGAAGGGGAATCTAAAACTAAAGGGCATAGGTTTAAGGTGAGAGGGAAAAGATTTAAAGGGGACCGGAAAGGCAAGTTTTTCCACACAGAGGATGGTGGGTCTAAGGAATGAGCTGCCAGAGAAAGTGATGGAGATGGGTATAATTACAAAGTTGAAAAAACATTTGGACAGGTGCATGGGTAGGAAAGGGATATGGGCCACATGTAGGCAAATGGGACTAGCTCATGTAGACAACTTGGTCGGCATGGATGAGGAGGGTTGAAGGGCCTTTTTCTGTGCTGTATAACTCTAACGAGAGGATGTGATTGAGTTGAGGAGGCATGATGAGGGTGCATGATGAGTGTGCATGATGAGTGTGGATTTGAGGGATTGTCAAGGGAAGAGGTCCTGCAATGGTGCAAAGGTGAGAGGATGTGAAGCAGACGGGGAGGAGATAAAGATGTCGGAATGCATGGGTGGAGTTGTAGTGTGGAATGGAGGGGCTGTTGGGGGAGCGCAGTGGCAGTGCGCCAAGAGCTGATGGTGGGGGTGTGCCTGGGGTAAGGGTGATGGGTGTAGCGGGGAGAGGTGATGGGGGTAATCTGGAGGTGTGATGGGTGTGGAGGGGTCGTTGGAATGGGGAGATGGGGGTATCTGGGGGTGTGATTGGTGTGGACGGGGTCATTGGGTGGGGAGATGATGGAGGTATTTGGGGGTTGGGTGTGGAGATTACGATGGGAGTATCTGCGGGTTTGATGGGTGCGGAGGGGTCATTGGGATGGGGAGGTGAAGGGGGTATCTGGGGGTGTGATGGGTGTGGAGGGGTCGTTGGGATAGGGAGATGATGATGGGGATATCTGGGGGTGTGATAGGTGTAGAGGGGTCGTTGGGATGGGGACATGATTGTGGGGATATCTGGGGGTGTGATAGGTGTGGAGGGTCGTTGGCATGGGGAGATGACGGTGAGGGTGCACGGTCTGGGAGTGTCGGGATGTGAAGGGGACGATGCTGGGGCAGTGCACGGGTTGATGTTGGTGGGGTGGGGTGGTGGGGCCGTTGGGAAGCAACCGGGAGGAGGTGATACGGACCTCAACATAAACTCACCTCCTCTCCGCTTCGGCCGGACAATCGGAGGCAGGACATCCGCTTCACAGAGCCGCGCTCCGTGTGGCCCACGTTGGGTCCGCCTCAGTGCATCCCTACCAATCAGATCATAGCACAGGGCGGAATCATCCGTCAATCAGCGGCAGAAAGCATGAGTGAAGGAAAACTCCGGCGCCAGGTGGATTGAAGACGGAGCAGTTGCAGGGAGAGAAAGAGACGAGTGATTGGGGCACTTAGAGGAAAACAGCCCGAAGCTTGGAGGGAGGGAAGGGAAAAGTCAGAAAGAGGAGACTGTGAAGGGGACAGAAAAAAGTGAGTTGGAAAGAGAAGCCGGGTTTGGCAAGGAAAGGAATGTAGCTACAGACAGCAATAATAGAGCCACAGGAAGGCTGGAGGTAGGAGAGAAGTGGGCAGTGGGCGAGAAAGCCGAGAAAGTGACGGAGTGACGCAAAGACAAGGAAAATGAGTGCCACACACAACAGTCAGTGGTCAGTGTGGGGGACGGAAGGGGAACAGGGAGGGGAGGGGGGGAGGGAAAGTGAGACACAGAAAGGATAGAATGGGTGTATAAAAGAGCCAAAGGCAAGATCAAGAGCGGAGAGTGAACGAGACAGAAAGAGTGAAGGTGGAAAAGTATTTAGAGAAGGGGTGAAGGCAAAACAGGAAATTCAAGGAAAGAAGAATGAGAAAACGAATTGCAGGTCAACATCAATGGCTGGAAAAATGATGCTATTCCTTAATAAAGGAAATGGTAGAGCATTTATGAAAGCATAACATAATTTCAGAATCAGATTTATCATCACTGACTTATATGATGTGAACTTTGTTGTTTTGCGGGAGGAAAATTAGGCAATTAGCTTGGTACGGTGGAGAGCATTCTGACTGGTTGCATTACTGCCTGGTATGGAGGCTCCAATGCACAGGATCGAAAGAGGCTGCAGAGGGTTGTAGATCCAGCCAGCTCCGTCACGGGCACAACCCACCCCACCATCAAGGACATCTTCATGAGGCAGTGCCTCAAGGAGGCAGCATCCATCATTAAGGACACGCACCATTAAGGATATGGTCTCTTTTCATTAACACCATCAAGGTGGAGGTACAGGAGCCTGAGTACCTACACTCAACATTTTAGGAACAACTTCCTCCCCTCTGCCATCAGATTTCTGAACAGTCCATGAACACTATCTCGTTATTCCTCTTTTGCACTATTTATTTATTTTTGTAACATAGTAATTTTTATGTCTGCAGCCGCAAAACAACAAATTTCACGACATATGTCAGTGACAATAAATCTGATTCTGGTTCTATGAAAGAGTGTATATTGAGGATGCAACCAGCAGGCCAGATAGAGCAGTGGATTTGGATTACTGAGGACATCTGATAAAGTGCTATGTAAAAGGTTACTGAACAAGGTAGGTGCTCAAAGTAGGCAGTACATTGGCGTGAATAGGAGATCAGTTAAAACATAGAAAACAAGCTGACTAGCTGGAGCATATATCTCAGGCCATTGATGCTTACAATCTATATCAATTATTTTCTTGAAGGGACCAAGTGTAAAAGAATACAGAACAGTACAGCAGAGGAACAGGTCATTTGGCCCACACTTGCTCCATAGATCTCCTTTGAAATGCATGCGCTCTTGAATTAGACATTTTGACACTGGGAAAATGATGCCGGCTGTTTACTCTGTCTATGCCTCTCATAATCTTATAAACTTCTATCAGGTCTCCCCTCAGCCTCCACTGCTCCAGAGAAAACAACCCAAGTTTTTCCAACCTCTCCTTGTAGCATATGCCCTCTAACCCAGGCAGTATCCTGGTAAACCTCTTCTGCATGCTTTCCAAAGCCTCCACATCATTCCTATAATGGGGTGACCCGAATTGAAGACAATACTCCAGTTGTGGCCTAACCAGAGTTTTATAAAGCCACAACATAACTTCCTGAATCTTGAACTCAGTGCCTCAAATAATAAATGCAAGCATGCCTACGCCCTCTTTACCAACCTGTCAACCTGTGCAGCCACTTTCAGGGACCTGTGGACTTGGACCCCAAGATTCCTCTGTACATCAACACAGTTAAGGATCTTGACATTAACTGTGTACTGTCCCCTTACATTTGATCTCCCAAAGTGCAACACCTCACACTTGGCTGGATTAAACTCCATCTGCTATTTCTCCACCTATATCTGCAACTGATCTATATCCCGCTGTATTCTTTGGCCATACTCTACTCTATCCACAATGCCACCAATCTCTGTGTCGTCTGCAAACTTACTAAACCACCCATCCATGTTTTCATCCAAGTCATCTATATCAATGATTTGGTTGAGAATGTACAAGGTATGGTTAGTAATTTTGAAGATGATGCTAAAAGAGGTGGTGTTGCTGACAGTGAAAATGGTTATCAGGATTTACAGAAGGATCTTGATCAGCTGTGAAAGTGGGCCAAGGAATGGCAAATGCAATTAAATTTGGATAGGTGTGAGGTGTTGCATTTTGGGAAGACAAATCAGGTTAGGATTTTAACAGTGAATGGTGGGGCCCTGGGGAGTCTTGTAGAACAGATGGACCTAGGAGTAAAAGTACAAGGTTCCTTGAAAGTGGCGTCACAGGTAGGGTGGTGAAGAAGGCTTTTCTCAAGCTAGCCTTCATCAGTCAGAGCATTGCGTTCAGTGTTTGGGATGTTATGTTGCACTTGTATAAGACGTTGGTGAGGCCAAATTTGGTGTTCAGATTTGGTCACCCTTCTATAGGAAAATGCCATTAAGCTGGAAAGAGTCCAGAGGAGCTTTATGAGGCTGTTGCTGGGACTCAAGGGACTGAGTTAAGGAGAGAAGTTGAGTAGGTTGGGACTTCTTTCATTGGAGCATAGGAGAATGTGGGGTGATTTTGTAGAGGTGTGTAAATTATGAGGGGCATAGATAGGGTGAATGCACACAGTCTTTTTCTGAGGGTTGGGGAATCAAGAACTAGAGGGCATAGCTTTAAAGTGAGAGGGGAGAGATTTAATAGGAACCTGAGGGGCAACTTTTTCACCCAGAGAGTGGTCAGAGGAAGTGGTTGAAGCACGTACATTAACAACATTTACAAGGTACTTGGACAGGTACATGGATAGGAAACGTTTAGAGGGATATGGGACAAATGTGGGCAAATGGGACCAGCTTAGATGGGAAACCGGATTGGCATGGACCATTGGGCTGAAGGGGCTGTTTCCATGCTATATAACTATGACTCATTTATATATATATCACAAAGAACAGAGGTCCCAGTACAGATCCCTGCAGAACACACTAGTCACATACCTCCAGCCAGAATAAGTCCCATCAAGGATAAGGCCCTAGCAATCTCATCTCTTGCCTCTGTCAATAACCTGGGGTATATTCCCCTCAGGCCCTGGGGACATCCACATTAACGTTCTTCAAGAGACCTAACACCAGCTCTTTCTTCATGTCAAAATGTCTTAGCATATTAGCATCCTCCACACTGAACTCACTATCCCCCACACCCTTCTCCTTGGTAAATACCAATGCAAAGTACTCACTTGGGACCTTGCTCACATCCTGCATATCCGAACACAAGTTCCCTCCTTTATCCATCAGTAGTCCTTCCCTCTCCCTAGTTATCCTCTTGCTCTTGATGTACAGTATGTATAGAATGCCTTGGGATTCTCTTTAATCCCACTTGCCAAGGACTTTTCATGGCCCCTCCCGGCTCTCCTAATTCCCTTCCTGAGTTCCTTACTAGCTTCTTTATAATCCTCAAGGGCTGTGTTTGATTTTGGCTTCCTAAACCTTGCATATGCTTTCTTTTCCTTCTTGACTAAATTCACCACTTCTCTGGTAATCCACAGATCCCTTGCCTTGCCATCCTTGTCATTCAGAAGCTCAGAGGCCAAGGGATCCAGGGAGGCTTGGCCGTGTGGATTCAGAATTGGCTTGCCTGTAGAAAGCAGAGGGTTGTGGTGGAGGGAATTGATTCGGATTGGAGGGCTGTGACTAGTGGTGTCCCACAGGGATCAGTTCTGGGACCTCTACTTTTTGTGATACTTATTAATGACTGAGATGAGGGGTGGAAGGGTGGGTTAGCAAGTTTGCAGATGACACAAAGATCGGTGGTGTTGTGGATAGTGTGCAGGGCTGTCGAAGCTTACAAAGGGATGCTGATAGGATGCAGAGCTGGGCTGACAAGTGGCAGATGGAGTGCAATCCGGAGAAGTGTGAGGTGGTACACTTTGGAAGGACTAACTCCAAGACGGAGTACTGGGTAAATGGCAGGATTCTGGGCAGTGTGGAGGAGCAGAGGGCTCTGGGGGTTCATGTCCATGGATCACTGAAAGTTGCCTCACAGGTGGTTAGGGTAGAGAAGTCGTGGGATCGAGTTTAAGAGCCGCGAAGTAATGATGCAGCTTTACAAAACTCTGGTTAGACCACACTTAGAGTACTGTGTCCAGTTCAGGTCTCCTCATTATAGGAAGGATGTGGAGGCATTGAATTATGAGGAGAGACTAAAGGAGCTAGGGCTTTACTCATTGGAGAGAAGGAGGATGAGAGGAGACATGATAGAGGTATACAAAATATTAATAGATAGAGTAGACAGCCAGCGCCTCTTTCCCAGGGCACCAATGCTCAATAAAAGAGGGCATGGCTTTAAAGTAATGGGTGGGAAGTTCAAGGGAGATGTCAGAGGGAAGGTTTTCACCCAGAGAGTGGTTGGTGCATGGAATGCGCTACCTGGGGTGGTGGTGGAGGCTGATACGTTGGTCAAGTTCAAGAGGTTGTTAGATAAGCATATGGAGGAATTTTAAGTTGGAGGGATATGTGGGAGGAAGGGGTTAGATAGTCTTAGGTGTGGTTTGAAGGTCGGCACAACATGGTGGGCCAAAGGGCCTATATTGTGCTGTATTGTTCTATGGTTCTTCCTTCTTACTGGAACATACCTGTCCTGTACTCTGTGCAGTTGGTCTTTAAACACCTTCCACATGTCAGATGTGGACTTACCCAAAAACAGCTGTTCCCAATTAAGTCTTCCTAGTTCCTGCCTAATACTCTTGGAATTTGCCCTGCCCCAATTTAATACCGTCCCGCAAGGTCCATACTTATCTTAAAACTTAAGTTGTGATCACTGTTTCCTAAATGTTCTCCGACTGAAAGGTCAGTCACCTGGCCAGGCTCATTTCCCAATGCCAGGTCCAGTATGGCCCCTCCTCATTGAACTATCTACATACTGATTTAAGAAACCTACATTCTGCCCCAAATAATGTCTCCAAGTATTCTGATGATGAAAGAATAGACAGAGAAATACATAAGGGATGTAGGTTAAGTTATTGGGCAAAAAGATGGCATGTGAATATAATATGGGTAGATATAAGGTTGTCTCCCTTGGTTGTGAATCACAAGCCCACAGACTCTGCCCAACCTCATCCAAGCTTCTAGTAGCAGCACTTGGTCTGTAGCTCATTAGGTCATGGCTGTTCAAGTGCACATCCAAATACTGTTTAACTGTCATGAGGATTTCCTTTACCATTTTTTGGCAACGAGTTCAATTTTTTCCTCTCATACTTCTACCTCATGTCCCTCATTTACTCCTGTACTGAGAGAAATCAGACTTTCCTATTGAGGAAGTGAAGGGTTAAGAATTGCAACCATACCTATAACTGGCAAACAAAAAATATATATATATTTGCATTTATATTTCTTTCGCAAGGACTAGCAAGCTGCTGACCCACTAGTTAGGTTGGAATGTTAAGTATGTTAACTGCCTTTGTTTCGCGTAACGAACCATTCCGATATGTCAGACGGTGGCGATACTAAGTGTAATTAACATCGAGGTAAAGACTTGGTCTGAACAATGAAGGGTGATACCTGCCTTTGAAAGCCTTGACTATAACTCAATTATACTAAGACAAAAGGTGTGATAGCTTTCTCGAGATCTCTATAGCTTGACCAAAACTCGTGGCGCCGTTTGCATGGGATGTGCATGGCAATTCCTGTATAAATCTCTGTCTGCCCTTTGTTCGGGGAGAACTCGGGAAGCGACTCTTAGCGAGTGCTGAAGAGAATTCCCCTAGCAGTGCACTGCTAATAAAGGTATTTGTTCGAATCGACCTCGTGGCACTGTTATTTACAGCGGACGGATAGGGAAATTGATTTCGGGACGACAATTTGGCTAGCCAGCCAGGAGTCCAAGACGAGGTTTCGGAAGCAGCGTAAGCGACCGACAGGGATAACGGCCACCTGAGACGGACGGGCCCACAAGGTACGATTCACCTTGATCCCTCTCAGGCAGTCGGACACCTGATCGATCCCTTCGCTTACCGACAATCCTCTGACAGACTCCTCGCGAACCTGTCCGAGTGCCACAGGTAAGAAGGGGTTCGAGTCCCCAGTTAAGTTAAGTTCTGTTCGGGGTTCGAGTCCCCAGTTTTGGGTTTGGGATTCTAAGTTGTGAATTTCAAGGTTTTGAACTCTAAGTTCTGAGATCGGTTCTCCAGTACTACCACCCTGCCTTAGACCGGTTCTTAAAAGGGGAAATCCCCCAAGGAAAGGTCAGGAACCTGAAGTGGGTGAAGGAAAGAGACCGATCTTATAGGTAATCGCAGCAATTCGTACCGTCCGATCGGGTAGAATACAAAAATGGGACAAACTCTCGATAAGTCTGGGTCCAATACCCCACTATCTAAGTTATGTAAAGACGATCCGAAGAACGAGAGTAACTTCTGTAAATTATCAGCATGCCTCAATAAGAAATTGGGAAACAAAATATGGCCATTGGGGGGAACTTGGGACGTAGATAAATGCCTAAAGGCAGAAAAGGCAATTTGGGAGCGGAATACAGGGGAAAAATGGAAATTATTAATGTCTACTTGGAGAAAAACGGCCGAAGACCTAACAAATAAATCTAAGCAGGCCAGCTGGGAACATAATGCGCGCAGAAGGGGAATTAGTGTGTGTGATGAACAGGGAAATCCTAATAGTTGGGAAGTCCTGAAGTCTCAGTGCGGAGACCACGATGCTGAAAGTAGCAGAAGGGAGAGAGGAGAGGTAAATGAGGTGTATAAGGAGAAGAGCAGAAATAAAAATAAAAGTAGTAAGGATAAAGTGGAGGTACCTCCCGACATGTCTGGCGTGCCCCTGTTGTTCCAAAGTAATGATACAGACGAAGAGGAGGAGGATTGGATGGTCCGACCCACAGCCCCTACCTACCCCCTGGTTTCATTGCCGCCCCATAATGCGGCTAGCCCGCCAGCCGTCCCGCCCCTACCACCAGCGACTGCTAGCCAAGTCCCGCCCACAGGACAAGTCCATGGCCCTATTGCGTCCCGAACCAGGATGCGGCTTAGTTGAATGGAAAACCCACAGACAGGTGGCTCTAAGGCCACAGACAAACGATGGAGCTTTCTGGCAAGGGACGGTCCTTCAATAGATTCTCAGACGGACACCGACTCTGATTCTACCACTGATTATGGCGACCCTACAGATCCCAGCCTACCGACCATGTTGAATGGGGTTAAGGGAGCCAAGGTTAAGAAATAATTCCCCAGCAGGAGTGTTCCCAATCCTGATCCAGCCCAAGCCAGCGCTAATCCTACAATCCAAATTTACACCCCTTGGAAGCCTCAGGAGATGTGCTTAATCATGAATCAGGCGCCCAACCGTAAAACCAACCCGGAGGATTTCATAGATTATGTGATTGGGACAATTCAGATGTATCAGGCCGCCCCCCAAGACCTTTTCAGTCTTTGTTGCATGACCCTTATGACTAATGAAGTGGCACAGTGGAAAGAACACCTGGGGAACTATGCTGACTGGACAGCCTTTCAGGCGGCCGTCCGGCCTCAGGACCAGGTGGCCACTATTAGAACTGCCCTTCGTAAAACCCTCAAACAGCCTATTGACATAACTAAAGTTTTAGAATGCCGACCGAAACAAGGTGAGGACGGCCCAGACTTTTGTGACCATTTCTGTTCACTTTACGGTACATATGCGGGGGACGATGCCTACAACAGAGGCAATGCCTCCCCCCAGTTTAATGCCCTCTTATTACAATGAATCCCTGCGGGAGTGGCCTCATCTATCCGCACTAATGACAATGAATTGGCCTGACCACACACGACAAGCCATGAGGAGGGCGCTAGTCCATTTCTGGAGTAACGGGCGCGAGTCGAAAGCCACAAAGATAAAACAGGAAATGGTGCAGAGACCCCCTTGGCCCCAACCTTCCTACTCCGACAATACGGGCTATCAAATGGAGTGGCAATTTTGCGTTCCAGAAGGGGTTGACTGGTCCGGTAAAGGATATCCACTATACCCCAATGACTTAAGAGCCCCAGTGTACGGGCCCCCTTGTGGGCCACCACCACCACCCTCTCGTAATTACCTAGGACCCAGGGGACCCCAACAACCCGCACCGGCAAGCGCCAGGCCGACGGGATGCTACCTTTGTGGGGCACCCGACCATTGGCGGAGGGACTGCCCCCACTACCGTCATCGGCAGACCAGACCCCCGGTAGACGACAACCTTTTTCAACCAACAACCCATTTTCTGCCTGACTAGACGTGGAGAGTAGCCTCTCCATGTACCCTGCCCTCACCGATTACCTGAACGATGAACCCATCATTAATTTCTTAATTGAAGGAAAGCCGATTCCCTTTATGATAGACACGGGAGCAAATACTTCGACCCTTGAAGCCCCTTGTATTACCCAGCATGATTTTAAACTGTCCACTGCTTCAGTTCCATTGAGCGGACTGGAGGGACAGGAAAGATCCTACCCCTTAACTGAACCCTTACAAGTTAAATTTGAAGATCAGGAATGCCTGATCCAGTTTGCAGTAACCACAAGCCTGGGGGTTAACCTAGCTAGAAGGAACCTGCTCTGCTCCTTCCAACTCAAAATACAATGCCTGGATGACGGTATTACCATTACTGGTCCTAAAAACCATAGGATCCTCTGGATTCACCAGCCTCCTCAGTGGTGGATGGTGAACCTCATGAGCAACGATTTTAACCCATCCTTGGAAACCACTGACCCGCATGTGATGCTAGCTTATGACCCCACTGGGGCCTCAAGGGAACTAGAAGGGTTGTATGCTCCTCTCCTGGGTAGCATGGTGACCGTCACTATTTTAGGGGAAGTAGTGGGGAAGGAGGGGGCAGCACTTCTAGTCCAAGTGCCTAATGAATTCTGGAATCAGTCAGGCTTGATGTCCCCTCACATTACCCTGTCAGTTAACGAGGGACATAGACCAAAGGAACTGGGATTCCTAGCCACCGGCTTGAAGTACAGGCAGACAAAGGCCTTTTCGGGGTTCCTCAGGCTCTGCCAGGCGGGACTCTGGCTTATTACCTCGTCCCTTTCTCGGTGACGGGCTGTTTACACCATCACCGGCCCCATCGACTCCCTTCGGATGAACCCACCCCCGATTTATGGGCCGCATCGAAGTCCAAGGTAGGATACACCCCAGTGACCCCAGTCTAGATCCGGGTAAGACCGGGAGCACAACTGCCTTCCGTCCCACAGTATCCCCTTCGGAGAGAGGCAGTCGACGGAATAACTCAGTTAATAGATTCATTCTGCAAACAGGTCATCCTGGTTCCTTGCCAATCACCTTGTAACACCCCCATTTTACCCGTCCCCAAACCCGGACGAACAGAGTGGCGCCTTGTACAAGACCTACGTAAGGTCAATGAGATAGTGGAGCCACTACATCCCGTGGTCCCGAATCCAGCTACCATTGTCAGCAGTATCCCCGCCGACTCTTGCGTTTTTACCATTGTGGACCTGCAGCATGCATTTTTCGCAATTCCCCTCTCTCCCGACTCGCAGTACCTATTTGCTTTCACCTTCCAAGGTCAGCAATACACTTGGACGCACCTCCCGCAAGGTTTTATACACTCCCCGACTATTTTTTCCCAAGTTTTACATAATCAACTCCAAGGGTTGCACCTTTCTGATAAATCCACCATTGTCCAGTATGTAGATGACCTTTTACTAGCAAGCCCCTCGGATCTCGCCAACATTGCGGACACGAATAGACTACTTAACGCGCTCCACTCTTGGGGATACGTAATACCTCCACAGAAAGTAAAACGAACCCAGCACCAGGTAAAATTTCTGGGCACCCTCTTAAGTGCTACTGAGCGGCGGCTCACTCCCGAACGTATTCTGCCCATCGTTGCCACCCCACCGCCCACTACCCCAAAGGGTATGCGCGCCTTCTTAGGGTTAGTAAATTTCTGTAGACAGTGGCTACCTAATGTGGCGCTCCTTACTAAACACCTCACACCCTTGGCCTCAAGCCAGTCCGTGGGACCCTTTGAACTTACCAAGGAACAAAGGGAGGCCTTTGATAGCCTCAAACAGGCCCTTGCCAGCGCCCCGGCCCTGGGACGCCCTTTGTATGATCGCTCATTTCAGCTCTTCGTGAATGTCCTAGAGGACTGCGCTACAGCCATCCTTACTCAAACCCATGGGGATAGGAAAAGACCGGTGGCATACTACTCCACTCGGCTGGACCCAGTTGCAAGGGGACTTCCACCATGCTCACAAATGCTTCCAGCCATTTATTCCCTAGTGACAGCAGCCTCCAATATAACCTTGCAACAGGCAGTGATGGTTTATTCCTCCCATACCGTAACGGCACTCTTAACTTCTCACCAGACGCAACACCTTACCCAGGCCCGCTTAAACAGATACGAGGTAGCACTCCTGAATAACCCACTCCTCACTTTTGCTTACTGTACAACCATTAATCCTGCCACCTTCCTGGAGGCCCCACCTGAGGATCTTGTGGACCCACCTCATGACTGTCTAATGCGTAACCACTTTTTAACTGCACCCTGCCCGGACCTTTCAGATAAGGCCATCCAGTCAGCCGACTTAAACCTGTACGTCGACGGTAGTTCCTACATTTCTGAACAGGGCATCCGCCTTAGCGGCTATGCTGTGGTTAACGACTCCCAGAGTGTGGAATCTGCATCTCTGCAGCGCCCAGTCTCTGCCCAAAAAGCAGAACTCTTTGCCCTGACCCAAGCTTGCATTTTAGCCAAGGACAAAGTAGCTAATGTCTTCACTGACTCCCGCTATGCTTTTGGAGTTGCCCATGATTTTGGCCAACTCTGGGCACACAGGGGATTTCTGACCTCTACAGGTAGCCCCATACAGAATGCGGTTTATGTAAAGAACCTTCTCCAAGCCATCCTCCTCCCAAACAAATTGGCCATCATTAAATGCTCCGCTCACCTTTCAGATGCCTCCTCAATAACCCAGGGCAATAACAGGGCAGATATAGAAGTGAAATTGGCAGCACGCCAGGGGTCTAAAACCGTTTCCACCTTGGAAAAACAAGCAGTTGTTTGCAAGCCAAAGATAGCAACGCCGGGCACCCCAGACATGGTCACTGTGCAGCACTCACAGGGGGATGCCCCTGACTCAGAAAAACAAATGTGGAAGGCGCACGGGTGTACGCACTCTGCACTACACGGCCTCTGGGTTACTCCAGTCGGTCAAGTATGTATACCTGATTCTTTGTTACCAATACTTATTGACTGCCTACATTCTGACACCCACCTTGGCAAGGAGGTAATGAGTAACATTTTACTAGGTACCTGGTGGCACCCCAGATTGGAGGAAGCAGCACAAGGCAAAATACTGTCGTGCTTGATATGCCAACAAACCAATGCTGGGAAAGGGGTGAAGTGCACCCCAGGCAAAACCCCCTTGCCAGGTGGTCCTTTTGAATGCATACAACTCGACTTTATTGAATTACCGCGTGTACATTGTTACAAGTACTGTCTTATTATTGTTGATGTATTTAGTAGATGGATTGAAGCTTTTCCAACCACCAATAATAAGGCCTCAACAGTGATAAAGTTATTGCTCACAGAGGTTATACCAAGGTTTGGGGTACCCCAACGGATAAGTTCTGACAATGGCCCCCACTTCATAGGGAAAATAAATAAGGAATTGTGCGAGGCATTGCATATCAAACAGCAGTTCCACTGCACCTACCACCCTCAGTCAGCAGGTGTAGTAGAGAGAGCTAACAACACCCTTAAGAATAAACTAACCAAATTAGTGTCAGAGACAGGTCTAAACTGGTTGAAGGTTCTCCCCTTAGCATTATACCATATGAGAATCACCCCCCACTCAGCCACCGGGGTATCGGCTGCTGAAATCGTCTATGGGCGTCCGGGAAGAACCCCATGGGACGCTGCCACCTAACCCCCCACACAGGTTGACCTTAATATCATGGGGGATGAACTACAAAGGTATTTCAGACAACTTATGTCCTCTTTAAAGTTTCTTCATTCGCAGGTGGAGAGTGCCTTTAAACCACCTGAAGGGCAGAACACGGAATTGCCTGACCTGGAAATCGGAGACTCGGTACTGATACGGGATTGGGAGCGCCCTAAACTGGGACCTCGGTGGAAAGGCCCCTTCCAGATACTACTCCAAGCACCGACAGCTGTGAAAGTAAAAGGCCAGGAACGTTGGATTCATCTGAGCGACTGCAAACGATGGCCACCGGAGGAAATCTAATACCTTTTAAATTCGGACTCCTCACCATTACCAGTACTCTTGTGTGGGTGTTAGAGGATAATTTGTTTTACAAAATACATATGCAGCTACATGGGAATCGCACCGTTTGTTACCCCTTGGCAGAGTCAGTGGAAGGCCTTTTTATAGCCACACCAAGCTGGAGCCCCAGGGCCCTCTTAAAGTATGAATTTTCAAAAACAAAGTGTGTTGGACAGATGGGAACTTACAGGAGGGTGCTGCCGGGTAAATGCTTGCAAGGAACAGTAACAGGACCTAGTAGAACAACCCACCACCAGTCCTTCTCCCACTGTTTCACCGGCACAGGGTGGGGTTGTGGGCCAGCAATTGTACAGCATACGATAGCATGTGCCACCACTACCTGTACAGAGAGGAATTGCAGGTTTAAAGGGGGATGGTTTAGCTGTGAGTGCGCTGCCACCAGGTGTGCTACGTTACTTGCAGGAGAGCGATGGGTTTGTGGAGAAGGGAACGGGACCCACCTGAGATTGTCTAATGTCTCCTTAAAATGGCTAACCAGGGAGAATTACCTGAGGGAGCATGGGAGAAATGTTGCTGGGATCTCTTGGTATTCTCAAATGCCCAGTCTACGGCAGTCGGGTAATGTAACCTGCTACCGGGCTAAGGAAGGGTATGTGTTCCTCTTTAATGGCACTTACACCACAGCCACCCCCACTCTGCCAGCCTGGTTTGCAATGGGAACGATCGGGCCGGTCACGGTCCCCTGCCCCCAGAAGGCTCATGTTCGACGAAGACTTGTGGTGCGGTCAGTTAGTGAGGAGTTCTGTGAGGATTGGAAGGATCCTATGTCATTGGGATCTCCCTTAGCATCGTTAGGCTATGGATTCCTGAGTACTCTCTCTCTGGGGGGTTCGGCAGGAACTATAGCCGCAAAAAACCGGAACTACCTTATTTGTGGACTGGCTGCACTGGGAAACAGTACTATGGAGGGCCTGAAGGCAGTAAACCGGGAACTGGCAGAGCTTCGACTTTATGCCCAGCAGACCCGGTATGCTGTGGACTACCAGTTGGCTCAGCAAGGAGGAGTATGTGCTATAGTTGGGGACAAATGCATCACCAATGTGAGAGACGAGTCCTACAACATCTCCCATGCCATTCAGGACATTCAGACGCAAGTAGATAGCTTTAGACAGGGATTTACAGGAGGGACAAGTTGGTTGGGGTGGCTGCTAGGAGGGTTGTGGGCATCATACCTGCTATATGGAGCTGTGGGACTAATCGTGATTATAATAGTATGCTGTGTGGTGCTGGCCTGTCTAAATACTTGTTGCAAGGTCCTTATTAATAAGCTCTCGGCCCCGTTCTCAGCGCCGCTCTAGTTTATCATGAAATGATAAAAAGGAGGGAATGAGGAAGTGAGGGGTTAAGGATTGCAACCATACCTATAACTGGCAAACAAAATATATATATATATTTGCAGTTATATTTCTTTCGCAGGGACTAGCAAGCTGTTGACCCACTAGTTAGGTTGGAATGTTAAAACTGCCTTTGTTTCGGGTAACGAACCATTCCGATATGTCAGACGGTGGCGATACTGAGTGTAATTAACATCGAGGTAAAGACTTGGTCTGAACAATGAAGGGTGATACCTGCCTTTGAAAGCCTTGACTATAACTCAGTTATACTAAGACAAAAGGTGTGATAGCTGTCTCGAGATCTCTATAGCTTGACCAAAACGCGCGGCGCCATTTGCATGGGATGTGCGTGACAATTCCTGTATAAATGTCTGTCTGCCCTTTGTTCGGGGAGAACTCGGGAAGCGACTCTTAGCGAGTGCTGAAGAGAATTCTCCTAGCGGTGCACTGCTAATAAAGGTATTTGTTCGAATCGACCTCGTGGCACTGTGTTATTTACAGCGGACGGATAGGGAAATTGATTTCGGGACGACACTATTGCTTCTATCAAACTACGAGACCTGGGACTCAACACCTCCCTCTGTAACTGGATCGTTGACTTTCTGACCAACAGACAGCAATCAGTGAGGATTGACAGCAACACCTCCAGCACGATTATTCTCAACACTGGTACCCCACAAGGCTGCATCCTCAGCCCTCTACTCTACTCCCTTAATACTCATGACTGCATGGCCAGATTCTGCTCTAACTCCATCTACAATTTTGTAGATGATACCACCGTCGTAGGCCGTATCTCAAATAACAATGAGTCAGAGTGCGGGAAGGAGGTAGAGAGCTTAGTGGAATGGTGTCATGACAACAACCTTTCCCCTGATGTCAGCAAAACAAGAGAGTTGGTCATTGTCTTCAGGAAAGGGGTCGCTGTACATGCTACTGTCTACTTCAATGGTGCTGAGGATGAGAGGGTTGAGAGCTTCAAGTTCCAAGGAGTGAACATCACCAATAGCCTGTACTAGTCCAACCACATAGACGCCATGGCCAAGAAAGCTCACCACTGCCGCTACTTCCTCAGGAGGCTAAAGAAATTTGGCACGCCCCCTTTGACACTCACCAACTTTTATCAATGCAGCATAGAAAGCATCCTATTTGGATGCATCACAGCTTGGTATGGCAACTGCTATTGGTATTGGTATTGGTTTATTATTGTCACTTGTACCAAGGTACAGTGAAAAACCTGTCTTGCATACCAATCGTTCAGGTCAATTAATTACACAGTGCAGTTACATTGAGTTAGTACAGAGTGCATTGATGTACAGAGTGCATTGATGTGTTGCCCAGGACCACAAGAAACTGCAGAGATTTGTGGACACAGCCCAGCACATCACAGAAACCAGTTTCCCCTCCATGGACTCTAGTCTATACCTCTCACTGCCTTGGTGAAGCAGCCAGCATAATTAAAGACCCCACCCACCCAGGTCATTCTCGCTTCTCCCTTCTCCCACCAGGCTGAAGGACAGCTTCGATCACACTGTGATAAGTATTGATGAGGCGGACTCCTGACCTCACAATCTGCCTAACTGTGACCTTGCACCTTCTTGTCTACCTGCAATGCACTTCCCTGTAGCTGTGACACTTTACTCTGTATTCTGTTATTGTTTTTACCTTGTCCTACCTCAACACACTGTGTAATGAATCGATCTGTACGAACGGTATGCAAGACAAGTTTTTCACTGTACCTCAGTACTCGTGACAATAATAAACCAATACCAATATCTAGGACTGTCAATGAAATCTCCACAGGCTCCTCTTATCCCAAGAAAACAACAATGGGATTTCTAACTTTCCTCAAAGTTATAATTTTCTAGTGCTGGAAACAGATTCATAAATTTCTTCTGCAGTGCATACAGTGCAATCACAATTTTGCTGTAAGATGACCAGAACTGTATGCCGTACTCAAGCCAACTGGTGTTCTACACAGTTCGAGTATAAGCTTCCTGCTTTTATATTCTGTGCCTCTGCTATAAATAAAAGTCTACCTACTGCCCATTTAACCACCTATTGACATGTCCTGCCACTTTTCATTATCTGTAACCACAGATTAAAAGATTCATCTGTTCCTCCATTGATATCCTCCCATTTATTGTACATTAGGGTCAGAGTTATATAAGCACAAAAACAAGCTCTTCAGCTCAACTCATTCATTAACTCATCAACTCATTTAAGATACCTTTAGTCCAATTTCCCTGCATTTGGCCCATTTCCCTGTAAACCTTTCCTATCCATGAACCTGTCCAAATATATTTTAATTGTTGTAACTGTACTTACCACCTACACTTACCTCTGGTAGTTCATTCCATATACCCACAAACATCTGTGTAGGAAAACCTGCCCCTCAAGTCCCGTTTAAATCTTTCACCTTAAGCCTATGCCTTCTAGTTTTAGAGTCCTGATAAGGTCACCCCATCAGCTTCCTTCGCTCCCCGAAAAGCTGCCCCAGCCTATCCAGTCTCTCCTTATAACTCAAGCCAACCAGTCCCTGCAACATCCTTGTGCATCTTTTCTGCACCTTTTCTAGCTTAACCATATCCTTCCTATAGTGTGGTGACCAGAACTGCACTCAATACTCCAAGTGTGATCTCACCAACAGCTGTAACGTGATATCCCAACTCTTGTACTCACTGCCCCAACTGATGAAAGCAAGCAAACCATACACGTTCGTCACCACCCTGTTGTAACTGTGTGGCCGCCTTCAGGAAAATATGCACTTGTACCTCTAGTTCTCTCTTTTCTACAACACTCCCAGGGCCTCACCATTCAACAGGACTGTGTATGTCCTCTATGGTTTAACTTCACACTTGTCTGAGTTAAATTCCATCCTCCATTCCTTTTCCCACTTTCCTAATTGATCTACATCCTGCTGTAACTTGAGACAACCTTCTTCACTGTCCACTGCACCACCAAACTTACTGATCATATATGACAAACAACAGGCCTCCATTCTGAAAAATAACCCTCCACTACCACTCTCTGGCTCCTTCCATCAAACCAATTTTGTATCTAGTTGGCTAGTTCACTGAATCCCATGCAATCTAATGTTCTGGACCGACCTACTATGCAGGATCTTGTCAAAAGCTGTGCCAAATTCCACATTGACAATGTCTACCACCCTGCCCTCATCAATCTTCTTGGTCACCTCTCCAAAAAACTCAAATTCATAAGGCACGATTTGTTATGCATAAAGTCATGGTGCCTATCCTTAACTAGTTCTTGCCTTTCCAAATGCAGATGGATCCTGTCTCTCAGAATCTCTTTGGTAACATTCCCACCACTCATCAGCCTGTATTTCCCTGGCTTGTCCATTTCCTTGCATAATTTCACACTTATCTGAATTCAATTCCATTAGCCATTTTTCTGACCATTAATATCTCCACAGAGTCCAAAGCTTTCCTTCTCATTGTAAAGTACATGGCTAATTTTTGTATCAAGCCCCCAGCATTTAGCTCTAATTCATTAATGTATGTTACAGAAAGCAAAGGACTAACTACTGGGTCCTGATCAGAATCTTTAAGTCACAAGGATACCCTTCAATTATTACCCTTTGCTACCCAACCCAATTCAGTATCTAATTTGCCATTGTTCCTTGGATCCCATGGACTTTTTCAAACTTAACCAGCCTGCTGAGTGGATCCTTGCTAAAGTCCATGCAGACTACACCAAATACTCAGTCCTCATCAATCCTCCTTGTTATTCCCTCATTTAATTCCATCTTAAATCCACATTGACTGTCCCTGATTACTTATGGTTTTCTGAATATAAGTTTATACAACCCCTTGGAATGGATTCTAATAATTTCCCATGACTTAACTTAAACTAACTGGTCTGTAATTGGTTTCTCTCTTCTTTTGAAAACAATTTAATGCAGTAGTTGTCCAATCATCTGACAAAATAAGATATCTTTATTAGTCACATGTACATCGAAACACACAATGAAATGTACCTTTTGCGTAGATTGTTCAGTGGGCAGCGCGCAAGTGTCACCATGCTTTCGGTGCCAACATAGCATGCCCACAACTTCCTAAACCATACATCTTTGGAATGTGGGAGGAAACTGGAGCACCCAGAGGAAACCCACACTGATACGGGGAGAACAAACAAACTCCTTACAGACAGTGGCCAGAATTGAATTCAGGTGTTGTGAAATGGATTCGAGGTCTCAGAAGCAAGGACTCTAAACACAGTCTTAGAGATAAATGATTTATTTACAAAAGACAAACGTGGGGAAAGGGTAACGGGAACCACACACACACACACACACACACACACACACACACACACACACACACACACACACACACACACACACACACACACACACACACACACACACACACACACACACACACACACACACAACAAACCAGGTACAGACAATCAAGGAAAAACAATACGATACCTGCCACCCCTTGACTCAGTGCAGGCATGGCTCTATGCTACTGGAGAATACTAACTAGAATGCTCCCAATGCTTAGACAATGCATACCTCACCAATGATTTCTCCAGCGCCGTTTCACAGTGCTTGGCCTGGAGCGAAGCAGGGTGAATCCCTCGGAGACAAAGAGGCCGAGCCAAGCACATGTGGCACTCCTTATAGTGCTGGTGGGCTGGGGGGTCCAGTCCAGGAAATTTAAAAAGGCCAATGGCCAGGTGTGCGCTGATGGGTGCGGCGGGGCCAAACCTTGATTGGCAGTGGTGTGTCTTCGGACCAGGTAGGGGCAGTGTTGTCACGTGACAGCCACAACCCTCCACAATACACCAGGTAATTGGCGCTGTAATAGCATTACATTAACCGCTACACTACCATGCTTGCTACACCACTCCTATAGCCCGTGACAATTGAAAACACATCCTCAGAGCCTCAGCAATTACCTCATTTCTTTTAACAGCCTGAGATAGATTTCATTGAGGCTGGTGAATTTTGGACTTCTAAGGGTGATAAACCCCTTAGTATTTCCTCTTTTACTACAACGTATCCATTTATCCATGTGACATTTATCACATTGGCATCACCCCCATATTTGGTAAAGTCGTTAGCAAAATATGCATTAAGATGGGGGATGGGATGCAGAGTAGGACAGCAAATGAGAAGATGGAGTCAAGGTAAACTAAGCAAGTTCAGTAGGCAGAACATATAGGAGAATGATAAGGGACATGGGAGAACCGGAGCCTGACAGGTAAGACAAATGAGCTTGGAACAATGATCAACACATGGGTATATGATATTGCTGCAGTCACAGACATGTGGTTGAAAAAAAGGCAGGACTGGCAGCACCAGGGTATAAAAGTTTCAGGCATGGAAGAGAAGGGAGTAAAAGAAGAGCAGGCATTGCAGTATTGATCAGGGAGAACATCATTGCAATACTCTGATCAGACCTGCTGAACAGAACTCAGGACCAGCATGTTCCAGTAAGAAGGAAGGACAAGGATGACAAGGTAAGGGAACCTTGGATGACGAGAGAGGTCCTGAATTTAGTCAAAAAGAAAAGGGAAGCATATGTAAGTTTTAGAAGCTAAAATCAGACAAGGTCATTGAAATACAAAGGTAGCAGGAACGAGCTCAAACAGGGGATTAGGAAGCTGAAAAGGGGCCAGGAAGTGTTCTTGGCAAGTAGGACTAAAGATAATCCCAATGCATTTTGTACTTACATTAAAAACAAGAGGATAACTAGGAGAGGGTAGGACCACTCAAGGATTAAAGAGGGAATATATGCTTGGAGTCAGAGGATGTGGGCGAGGTACTAAAACAAATACTTTGTGTCGGTAATCACCAAGGAGAAGGATATGTAGGATAGTGAAAGCAGTCTGGGGTATACTAATGTGCTAGGGCATTTTGAAATCAAGAAGAAGATGGCGCTGGGTCTTTTGAAGAGCCGGGGGCCTGATGGGATATTGACAGAGACCAGCGAGGAGATTGCTGGGGTCTTGATGAAGATCTTTGTATCCTCAATGGCAACAGGTGAGTTCACGGAGGAGTGGAGAGTAACTAATGTTGTTCCTTTGTTCGAGAAGGAAAATAGGGATAATTCAGGAAATTATAGGTCAGTGAGCCTTACGTCATTGGTAGGAAAGCTATTGGAGAGGATTCTTAGGGATAGGATTTTTGAGCATTTGGTAAAACATGGGCTGATTAGGGACAGCCAACATGTCCTTGTGCGGGGCAGGTCATGTCTTACAGACTTGATTGAGTGTTTTGAGGAGGTGAGGAAGGTGATTGATGAGGGTAGGGCAATGGATATTGTCTCCATGGATTTTAGTACAGCATTTGACAAGTTCCTTCTTGGCAGGCTGATCCAGAAGATTGAGATGCATGGGATCCACGGTGACTTGGTAGTTCAGATTCAGAATTGGTTTGTCCATAGAAGACAGAGGGTAGTGGTGGAGGGGTGTTATTCTGACTGGAGGTCCATGACATGTGCTGTTCTGCAGGGATCTGTACTGGGACCTCCGATATACATATCTATGACTTGGATGAAAGTGGGTTAGCAAGTTTGCAGATGACACAAAATTTGGTGAAGTTGTAGACAGTGTAGAGGGCTGTAAATGATACAGCAGAATATAGTCCATTTATAGATATGGATGGAAAAATGGCAGATGGAGTTTAATCCCACGAAGTGTAAGATTTTGCACTTTGGGAGATCAAATGTAAGGGGAAAGTATACAGTTAATGGCAGGTCCCATAACAGCAGTCATTTACAGAAGGATTTTGGGGTCCAAGTCCATAGCTCACTGAAAGTGGCCACACAAGTAGATAGGGTGGTAAAGAAGACATTTGGCATGCTTGCCTGTAAAAGTAACTGAGAATGTAAGGGTTAATGTTGTTCAGCTTGCTATGGCTTAACCACGGCTGACTATAGTGGAGATGCATGATGTACGCAGGTGCCTTGTGTAAATCAAAGTAGCTAGGAATACTCATCTCTTTGTAAGTCTTTTTTGATAAGTGGTTATCCTTGGAGCCTGGAGCTGTCTGTGACTTCAGATTGTAAAGTGGTGGACTGCTGCCGGGTTACAAAGTGCTTAAAGATAAGGAAATAGCAGATAATGAAGGAAGAAGTAAATCAATTTAATTAAGAAAAAATAATTAAGTAACATAGCTTGGTATGTGAAACTTAGCACGTAGGCTTCTTTGTTTTAAGTATAAAAAGGGACCGTGGCTTTGTATCTTTGAGTATCAATACAGAGCTTGGGTTACACTGTTTACTCTTTCTCTGTATTCCTCACTCCCGCTAGCGATAGAAAAATAAAGTGCTTGATGTACGCTCCTTGGTTTTGTTTGTCTTTGCTCTATTACAGCGCGGAACGACTGTAACATTTGGCGTAGTCGGCAGGATCTCACTGGGATACCTGGACACCTCCGGACTGAGTAAGTGGCAGATGGCATTCAGAAGGTCAACAGGAGAAATAAGGCGCCTTCAGACCCCTTGAGTCTGACTCCTAAGTTGCCCTCCGGGAACACTGTGGTCCCTCATCTGACATAGATCTGGTTCCCCTGCCGAAATCTGAAAAAGAACCAAGTAAAGGAAAGAAGGAAGCGTACAGGTTAGTAAATGTTTGTTTAGTGATGTGTAACACTGGGGCACAGTGATACAGGGGCAGAGATCTAAATACTTAAAGTTCATATGGTATAAGTTAGTTTGGCATTAGAGTTCGTATGGAACAAAGGAGTTTAAATTAGTGTTCCTGGTGAAAATTAGTGTTCCTGTGGAATAAGTAAGTTTGTTGGTAAAGATAAGTTCATTTGGTATAAATAAGCTCGTATGGAATAAGTAATAAGTTTGTTTGAGATAAGTTAGTTTGGAAGTAAAGTAGTACTACAGAGTTCATTTGGAAACATAGTCTGGGATAAATTGTAATTTGACCTGTGGCAGTGAGGCCAGGATAAATTGTGATTTGGACAGCAGACGTTTAGCAGAATGGGACAAGCTTTAGATATAAGTAATGTGGGCCCGATGCAACAAATGTGTTATCTGCACCCAGAACATCAAAAGGAATATAGACAATGTCAGCAGCTTTATCAGCAAAATTGGGCAACACAGCCAGGTGGTACTTGGTCAGTAAAAATTTTAAAGGAAGCAGAACAATTATTATGGAAAAAGGATGTAGGAAAGAGATGGAAAGAACAAATTAAAGAATGGAAAGAACAAGGTTTAAAAGAGTGGCAGAAAACAAAAGAACGCAGTTGGAAGGATAATGCAAGTAAGAGAAGGATTGAGTTATGTACTAAAGTGGGTGCACCGAAAGACTGGGAGGTATTAAAGGCTGAGTGTGAATGGTATGACAACCAAGGAAAGAAGCGCAGAGATTACAAAGTCCAGGTGCAGCGCCAGTTGATTAATAAAGTGGCCAAAAACAATAAGACTGATAATGATCCTGGAGACCCACTGTCAGGCATGGCGACCCTATTCTTGCAGAATGACAAGGATGAGGAATTGGAAGATTCCTTGTGGGCAAGACCACCCCCGTATGCCCCTCAGGGACCCCAAGATCACCAAGCTCCAGCACTGCCAGCACAGGTGGAGCAAATGCCTCAAGCTCAGGCTCCCGTTAGGGATGAGCAAGCAATAACAACGATAGCTGAAACTGTGAAAACAGACAGCAGAGCGAAGAGGGAAAAAGGCCCGGAGGCAACAATGCACCCTGTTCGAGTACTCCCCAATTCCCGAGCGTGTGCTCACGGCCAGGCAGACACTAGGAAACCCCAAGAGATGTTACTAATAGCCCATCATGCCCCAGATAGAAACAAAGATCCAGTTGGATTTGTAAATTATATATGATCTACCCAGACCATGTACAGGGCACAACTTCAAGATCTCTTTTCCCTCTGTCATGCGATATTGAATCATGAAGAGAATATTAAGTGGAAGGCAGCAATGCTGCCTCCTGCAGGAGGGGGAAATCCTATTGATACATATGAAGATTTAAATCAGAAGAATGATAATCCGAATCAACAAGTTAATATTATGTTGACAGCTTTCTTGGAGAGTTTGATAAGACCAATTGACATGAGTAAGGTTCTGGAATGTAAACCTACTTTTAAAAAGACTGCCCAGGAATTTTGGGAACACTTTACTACAGCATATCAGACATATGCTGGAGATCAGGCATATAATAATGGACAGCCATCCACCCAATGTAGTGCCATTCTAATGCAGTGTCTCCCAGAGGAAACAGCATCATTAGTAAAAAACCAACTTAGACTGGTGCTATAATACAAGGGAACAATCCCGTAGGGCAGTACTAGCCTTTTGGCCCAGCAATGTAGAGGAAACTGGACCCTCAACCAAGCCCTGCATGAAGTATGAGTTTCCCCTACATGCACTGATGGGAGTTGATGACTGGGAAGATTGGCTGTATTCTAGCAGAGGTCCAATACAGATTCTCCTCCAAAGATCCTATCAACAAGGGAGGAGAAGGCCATGGGGGCGGGGTCAGGGACCTCAGAGTTGCCCTGATGTTCTTAAGGGACCGTCACCACCACACAGGGATGTCTGCTTTAATTGTGGTAGACAAGGACACTGGCAGCGGGATTGTCCTATTGATTGCCAGGTGAATACAGATGGCAGGTATGAGAGAATGAGGGCACCCTTCACCACCAACAACCCCTTCAGACAGTGACCTGAGGTTGCAGGAAGGGCTCTTCTGCTAATAGTGAGAGGGGAAAGTGAAGAGCCCATTGTGATGATGAAAGTGCAGGGAGTCTCTCTTCTATTTTTGATTGATACAGGGGCAACCTTATCCACCCTGAATCAGGAACTCGTAGAGGAATATGGATTCCCTGCAGCTACTCATACTGTTCGAAGGTCTGGACTGGAAGGTAGTCTCAGAGACTATCCGACTACAGCACCCTTACAAGTGACTTATGATTATGCTATTCATACATTACCCTTCACCATTACATCAGATTTGGGTTGCAATTTGGCTGGAAGGGACTTGCTCAGAGGACTTGGAGTAGAAATATTGCGTACCGATAGGGGGCTCTATGTGAGTTCACCCTCTGTGCAGCCATGAGCCTTAGTGGCAGTCAGCCCTCCCCAATGGTGGTCAGTAGACCTTCCCCTAGTGCCGCTCTTTTCTGACCTGCCTAACCCTCATGTCAACCTGTGCTATGATCCCACTGGTCACAACTGGGAGAAGGAGCACTTCTATGACCCGTATGAAGGACACATTGTTAATGTACGCATGACAGGAAAAGTTGAGGGACAGCAAGGAACAGCCCTGATTGCAGAAGTGCCAGATATGATGTGGAAGCAAACAGGGTTAATCCATCCATGTTTTACACTCACTGTTAATAAGGGATATACGGCTAAGGAACTTGGTGTCTTGACACAATGCTTGGTGAATCTTGCTGATCCTAATTTGACAACTAAGCAGGAATTCCCTCAAGGCGTGTTGACGTACTGGGCGACAGCTCAAGAAGTCCTGGGCATATTGAAACATCACCGGTCACAGGACAGGACAGAAATTCCCAATGAGGTCTGGTCTGCGTCTCCGTACGAGGTAGGAAAAACAATCTGTGTGCCGGTACACATATCGGTGAAACCCAACGTCCAACGTCTATACCACAGTACCCTTTAAAGCCGGAAGCACGTGAAGACATTAGGGAGCTGGTGGACTCATTGGTATGTCAAGGCATCCTAGTACCTTGTCATTCCCCCTGCAACACACCAATTTTCCCGGTTCCGAAACCTGGACGCTCTGAGTGGCCCCTAGTACAGGATTTACATGCTATCAATGACATTGTGATGCCGATGCATCCTATTGTGCCGAATCCAGCTACTATACTGAGTCTCATTCCTGCGGCATCCACGGTGTTTACGGTAATCGATTTACAGCATGCCTTCTTTGCAGTTCCTTTGCACCCAGACAGCCAGTACCTTTTTGCTTTCACTTATGAGGGACAGCAGTATACATGGACGTGACTGCTGCAAGGCTTTAGTCATTCATCTACATTATTCTTGCGGACTCTTCGGGAACAGCTAGCATCATTAACTCTTCCTGGCGACTCCACCGTCATCCAATATATAGATGACCTGTTGCTGGCTAGCCCAGATAGAGACAAATGACAAAGATACTGAGTTGCTTGTGAAGGCACTGCATGGATGGGGATATGTCATTCCCTGACGGAAGGTAACGCAGGGTAAAGAAGAGGTAAACTTCTTAGGAATCATGATAAGAGCCACAGAAAGAAAACTCAACCCGGCTCGTACTACTCCCATTACTAATTACCCTGCCCTCAAACACTGAAACAAATGCGGGCCTTTTTGGGATTGGTTAACTTCTGTCGACAATGGATTCCTGACGCAGTGACATTAACTAAGGAGCTTTCACCACTGGCCTCCGTTAATGCGCCACAATGCTTTACTCTTTCTACTCAACAGCTTACAGTGTTTAAAGAGTTAAAAGGAGCCTTGCGCCCTGCTCCTGTGCTTGGATGACCTCTCTATGACTGCCCATTCCAACTCTACGTTACAGTTACACAAGGGTGCACCACAGCTGTACTTACCCAACACCATGGCGATATCCGGAGACCTGTTGCCTATTTTTCTGTTAAACTAGATCCTGTGGCACAGGGAATGCCACCGTGTACACAAATTTTGCTGGCTTTACGTGACATTGTTTCTGCAGCCGCTAATACTACCCTACACCAGCCAGTTCAGGTTTACATGCAGCATTCAGTCACTGCCCTATTGACATCAGAGCAGACCCGCCACATGACTCAAGCACGACTGGGTAGATATGAGGTCTCCCTGTTGGCCAATCTATACCTGAACTTCCACAATTGTACAACTGTTAATCCAGCCTCTTTTCTGACGCAGGCACCTTCAGAGATTTCGGAGCCTGATCATGACTGCCTGCAGAGAAATCATTTCCTAACCGGCTCATGAGGACCTAAAAGGCGGCGCGATTAATGGAGCAAAAACCTGGTCTGTGGATGGCTCAGCCTTTGTAGATGACCAAGGCCAGCGACGATCTGGTTATTCTATTGTACTGGGTACCGATACAGTGATAGAGGCTGCAGCCTTCCATCATCCTCTCTCCGCACAACAAGCTGAACTTTTTGCTTTGATGCTTGCCTGCATTAAAGGAAAGAATATTTCCCTTAACATTTACACAGACTCACGATACGTGTTTGGAGTTGCCCATGATTTTGGTGTGTTGTGGCAACATCGTGGATTCCTGACTTCCTTAGGAGCCCCTATTAAAAATGCTTTGTTAGTATCCAACCTTTTGGCTTCCTTGTCCAAACCTTCCCACCTGGCGATAATTAAGTGCAATGCGCATTTCCCTGGGAAATGCCTATGCGGATGCTACTGCAAAAGCCACTGCTATCCATGCACACACTAAACTCCAAGACCCCGTTTCCCTGGGAAATGCCAACGCGGATGCAATCGTGAAGGCTGTTGCTATCCAGGGACCCCTTACCGTCTATTCAGATGGAGACAAACAACATTTGAACAGAACGGCCCTGCCTGACATGGGAAGTGTAGTGAAACTTCAGGGGGACACCCCTGAAAATAAATTTGAATTGTGGAAACAGCAGGGGTGCACCAGAGATCCTGGCACACGGTTATGGACCACCACTGCTGGACAAGTTTGTGTACCAGATGCATTTTTACCTATGTTACTTAACTATTTCATACAATGACACATCTGGGCAAGGAGGGAATGGTAGGAGTGGCACTACAAACGTGGCGGCATCCCAATCTGAGGAAGGAGGCATAGAGAAAGGCACAAGAATGTAATATTTGCCAGAAAAATAATTCTGGTAAAGCAGTTAAGTGTCATCCGGGTAGGACAAGAATGCCTATGGGCCCGGTTGAGTCCATACAGATTGACTTTATAGAATTGCCTAGAGTGCATAATTACAAGTACTGTCTTGTTATCATTGACCTTTTTAGTAGATTGATAGAGGCAATACCAACAGCAAACGCCACAGCAGAAGCGACGATAGGAATTATCCTGCAGGAAATAATACCTCGGTTTGGGCTCCCAGCCATTATTAATTCAGACAATGGGCCATGTTTTACTGCCAAAGTAAATGAGGAATTATATCAGCATCTTAGAATAAAACAACAATTCCACTGTGCTCATCACCCATAGGCAGCTGGAATTGTGGAAAGAGCAAATGGTACATTGAAAAATAAATTGGCCAAATTAACTGAGGAGACAGGGGTGAATTGGTTGAAGGTACTCCCCCGGCCCTCTTTGAAATGAGGACTACCCCACACATTAGCACAGGATTAACCCCAGTGGAAATATTATTTGGAAGACCGCTGCACACACCTTGGGCAGCAGACAAAAATATAGAAGTGTGTCTTGATCTCCATGCCCTTTGTGAAGGAATGATTAATTACGTACAAAGGTTAACTGATGTTCTTAAGACTACATTGTCAGGTACGTAACGTTCAGAGGGAAAAGGAGGACAACATAGAAGGACCCTTACCGAGAATCCAGCCCGGAGATCACATCTTGATAGGAATTGGGAGCAGAAAAAGTTTGCAAAAAGTTGGAAAGGTCCTTTTCAAGTACTACTCACTACACCCACGGCAGTAAAGGTTGAAGGTCAACCTCTGTGGATACATCATTCCGACTGCAAAAAGATTGGTCTTGGAAAAGGACAACATGAGGGGAGGAGAAATGGACAATTAATGTATCTATAAGTATTCTGGAACTTGTCTTGAGCAGTCTCATAATAATTAGGGCCACCCCTGATAACATCTTTTTGTCCCTCTGTCACACTTATGTCACAGGTAGAATTAGAAGCCTGTTGGATCTGTGCCGAAATTCCGCAACATAGTCACACCATGTTCCCGATGTCAGTAATCCCCCACAACGAGAGCAAAGAACTCTCCATTCGAACATTCTCAAATAAAACTCAACGGCACAACCCAATACTCTGTGCCTTTGAAACGAGGAAATCAGACAATATTAGCGATTGTGGCTGTAAGTGGTTTGACGGCTGGTATATCAGGCCTCCATTAACCAAAACTGGGCCTGGCCCATGGCCATATTTGCAGGTGCCTAAAGATGACAAAGTGGTAAAGGCCACATGTTATTGTAATTTCAAGGGAGACAGGGATGCAGTTTTCCTGGGGAACAGTACATGTACCACTATGAAGGTTGGGGAACCAGGTTCTCATCTTCTATGAGCACCACCTCCCCCACCAGTAAATGGTACCCAGTGGATATGTGGGGATCGGGCATATATGTGGCACCCAGCGGAAACTGATGATAGGTGGAGTACACAGGATTTAGAAAAATCCTATAAAAAGTGGGTTGGTTGTCATTATCTGGGGTATAATATACCCCATTTGAGGGCTATGACCCAGCTGCAGAATCCCTCCCATTGGAGCAGGCAGCGGAGAGGAATAACAGAAGCTGAGCGATTTTGGATGATCGCTTTTCCTTCCTGTGGGACAGCCAGGAACTTGAGGGAATAATAAACTTAGCTGCAGCACTTGAGAAATTGGCTAACAATACTGCCAAAGCCCTGACACAAACATAGGGCCAAGTAACAGAGATATCCACCGAAATGATGGCAATCCGACAAACAGTCCTGCAGAATCATATGGCCCTTGACTTCATTATAGCAGAAAAAGGAGGAACATGTGCCATTATAGGGAGCAAATGCTGTACCTATATTCCAGACGAGTCCGCTAATATAACATCCCTCTCTGAGCACATTGCCAAGGAAGTTAACAACATTAGAAAAGTAGGGCAGGACTTACATGGTTTCACCAAACTGTCTGGATGGCGACCATTCATAGGCCTGTTTGGTGGCATATGGGGTGTGATATTGCATTATGGCCTAATAGTAATACTTATTATTGTTATAATCATTATAGCACACAGTCTTTTTCCACTAATAGCGCAATGTTGTGCTTGGTCTCTTGCTTTGTAAAATTATCTATTATCATGAAACGATAAGAGGAGGGAATGTAAAAGTAGCTGAGAATGTAAGGGTTAATGTTGTTCAGCTTGCTATGGCTTAACCACGGCTGACTATAGTGGAGATGCATGATGTACGCAGGTGCCTTGTGTAAATCAAAGTAGTTAGGAATACTTGTCTCTTTGTCAGTCTTTTTTGATAAGCAGTTATCCTTGGAGCCTGGAGCTGTCTGTGACTTCAGATTGTAACGTGGTGGACTGCTGCCAGCTTACAAAGTGCTTAAAGATAAGGAAATAGCAGATAATGAAGGAAGAAGTAAATCAATTTAATTAAGAAAAAAGCAATTAAGTAACATAGCTTGGTATGTGAAACTTAGCACGTTGGCTTCTTTGTTTTAAGTATAAAAAGGGACTGTGGCTTTGTATCTTTGAGTGAGTATCAATACAGAACTCGGGTTACACTGTTTACTCTTTCTCTGTATTCCTCACTCCCGCTAGTGAAAGAAAAATAAAGTGCTTGATGTACGCTCCTTGGTTTTGTTTGTCTTTGCTCTATTACAGTGCAGAACGACTGTAACATGCCTTCATTGGTCAGTGCATTGAGTAGAAGAAGAAAGTCAGGTTGCAGCTACATAAAACTTGGGTTCAGCCATACTTGGAGTATTGTGTGTAATTCTGGTTGCCCCATTGCAGGAAGAATGTGGAAAGGGTGTAGAAGAGGTTTACCATGATGCTGCCTGGATGAGGGGCGTATTAGCTATGAGGTTAGACAGACTTGGATTGTTTTCTCTGGAGATTTGAAAGCTGAGGGGAAACCTCACAGAAGTTTATCAAATTATGAGAGGCAGTAGACAATAGACAATGGAAGTAGATAAAATGCCTTGGGATTCTCTTTAATCTTACTTGCCAAGAGTATTTCCTGGCCTCTTTTCGCCTTCCTAATCCCCTGCTTCAGCTCTTTCCTGCTATCTTTATATTGCAATGACCTTGTCTGATTTTAGCTTCCAAAACTTACAGTCAGAATCTTTTTCCCAAGGTAGAATTGTCAAATACTAGAGGACATGCACCTAAGGTGAGAGTAGGAAAGTTTAAAGAAGATGTGTGGCGCAAGTTATTTTATATAGAGAGTGGTAGATGCCTGGAATGGGCTGCTAGGAGTAGTTGTGGAAGCAGATATGATGGTGGCATTTAAGAGACTGTTAGACACATGAATAAGCAGGATATGGAGGGATATGGAACACATATAGACAGAAGAGATTTTGTTTAATTTGGCATCATGTTCAACACAGACATTGTGAGCCAAGGGCCTGTTCCTGTGCTGTACTGTTCTATGTTGTATGTTCTTTTTACTCAAGGATGATGTTTAGATATGAGCAGAGAAATGGCAGATGGAGTTTAATTCGGGCAACTGTGAAGTATTGCGCTTTAGCAGGGCAAACGTAAAGGGAAAGGATACAGTAAGTGGCAGGACCCTAAAGGGCACTAATATACAGAGGGATCTTGGGGTGTAAGTCCACAGCTCCCTGAAAATGGCAAAACAAGTAGATAGGGTGGTAAAGAAGGCAAATGGCATACTTGCCTTCATCAGTCAGGAAGGCATGTTGCAGCAGTATAAAACTTTGGTTAGGCCACACTTAGAGTTCAGTTCTGGTTACCCCATTACAAGAAAGATGTGGAGACTTTGGAGAGGGTGAAGAAGTAGTTCAGCAGGATGCTGCCTGGATTAAAGAGTATTAGCAAAAAGGAGAGGTGGGACAAACTTGGATTGTTTTCTCTGGAGCATTGGAGGATGAGGCGAGATGTCATAGAAGTTTATAAAATTATGAGAGGCATAGATGTGGAAGACAGTCATCGTCTTTTTTCCACGGTAGAAATGTCAAATACTAGACGGCATGGCTCTAAGGTGAGAGGGAGAAACTTTAAAGGAGATGTGTGGGGCAAGTTTTTTACACAGAGAGTGGTGGGTTCCTGGAACATACTGCCGAGGTGATGGTGGAAGCAGATGCAACAGTGGTGTTTAAGAAGCATTGAGACAGGCACATGAACATGCGGGGAATGAGGGAAATGGATCATGTGCAGGCAGATGGGGATTAGTTTTATTTGGCATCATGGTTGGTACAGACATCTTGGGCTGAAGGTCCTGTTCCTGTGCCATACTGTTTTATGTTTTATGTTCTAGGTTCTATGACGTCCTGGAAATGAGTCCATGGGGGTAGAACTTCAAAATAATAAGGCAAAAACTTTGCTGGGGTAAAACTACATGCTCCCCAAGAGTCAGCTGGAGTTAGAGGATCAGATATGTAGACAAATCTCAGAAAGGTGTAAGAGCAATATGGTTATAGCAATTGGGGATTTTAACTTCCCAATATTGATTGTTCTTGCTTTGGTGCGGGGAGATTAGATGGGGTGGAAACTGTAAAGTGCATCCAGGAGAGATTTTTGAGCTGTTGTGCAGATAGTCCCAGAAAAGACAGGGCTATACTGGACTTAGGGGAAATGAGGTTCGGCAAGTGGTGGAAGCTTTGGTGGGGGGAGCATTTTGCGGCTGGTGATTCTGCAAGTTTCAAGGTAATTAGGTCAAGACATAAAGATGGTCTAGAAGTTGAGAGAAGGCTGACCTCAATTACATAAGACAGGACCTGCCGAAAGTAGATTGGGAGCAGTTGCTTGCCTTCAACCAGCAGCAATCTTTTAAAAGTAAGATAGTGAGAGTTCAGAGCCAACACCTGTCCCTAAGTATGAAAGGTAAGGATGACAAGATTAGGAACCTTGGATGACATGGGACTTTGTGAGTTTTAATAAGAAAAAGGAAGTGTTTTGGCAGGAATACATGATCAAAAACGGGAGAGACCCATGAGGATTATAGACAGTGTAGGAAAGTACTTGAAGAAATTGGGAAGGCAAAGAGAGGCCAGGAAATATCACTGGCAGACAAGATTAAGGAGAATCCCAGGGCATTTTATATGTATACTACAAGCAAGAGGGTAACCAGAGTAAGAGAAGGTCTCCTTAGGGACCAAAGGGGCAATCTGTGCATGGTGCCAGGGATTGGGCGAGGTCTTAAATGAATAATTCTCATTAATTAAGTAGAATGACAGGGTGGATGGGGAGTTCATAGAGTGAGACAGTGATATTCTAGACCATGTGAGCATTAAGAAGGATTAGATGTCTTGAAGCACACAAAGGTAGTTCAGCTCCCAAGCAAAGGGGGAGATTGCTGGGGCCCTGATGGAGATTTTTTACATCTTCCTTTGGTGAGGTACCAGATTACCGGAGGAAAGTACATGTGGTTCCTTTATTCAAGAAGGGGAGCAGGAAAAAGCCAGCTAACTACTGACTAGTGAGTCTTACATCAGTGGTAGGGAAATTATTGGAAAAAAATTCTAAGGAATGTAGAAGATAACTGGGAATGCAAGGGTTGGGAAATGCAAGGGTTAACAACTGGGAATGTAAGGGTTAATGGTGTGCAGCTATTCTTTCCATGGTGTGATATTGCCTCAACCATGGGGTGACTATAGGTATGGCTGTAAAATGTCCAGGTGTGGGTGAGAAAGAAAGAAGTTTTTTAGACATATCTTGTTTTGCTAAAAGCTTCCTGTAAGCAACTGCCTTAGTAAGTGCAACTTCCCACGAAGGTTTCCCATGAAGAAGGTATAAAAGTAGGGACACTGAGATTCAAAGGTAGGAACGTGTTTTTTTTTAAGAAATAGTTGTATGGTATAAGAATAAGTAGTTAAAGTTCATATGGTATAAGTTCGTTCGGAATTAAAGTCCATTTGGAATTAGAGTTCATATGGAATAAATAAGTTCGTTTGGTATAATTAAGGTCGTATGGAATAAATTCGGATGGTAAAAATAAGTTCGTTTGGGATAAGGTCATTTGGAAATAAAGTAGTACTACAGAGTTCGTTTGGAAACAGAGTTCGTTTGAAAATAGTGTTTGTCTGAAAACATAGTCTGGGATAAATTGTAATTCGACCTGAGGCAGTGAGGCCAGGATAAACTGTGATTCGGACATCAGACGTATAACAGAATGGGACAGAACCTAGATGAGAGTGATGGGGGCGCCCTGGTGCACCAAATGTGTTATTTGTACCCAGAACATTGAACAGAGTATCGACAATTGTCAGCAGCTTTAACTAAAAAATTAGGTAGTGAAGAGTGGCCGATCGGTGGTCAGTAAAAGCTTTAGAGAAAGCACAGCAATCATTATGGGAAAGGAATGTAGGGGAAAAGTGGATAAAATGACTTAAGAAATGAAAGAACAAGGTTTAAAAGGGTGGCAGAAGAAAAAAGAGAGGAGTTGGAGGGATAATGCATGTCGAAGAGAGATTGAGTTATGTACTGAGGAGGGTGCACCCAAAGACTGAGAGGTGTTCAAGGCTGAGTGTGAATGATATGACAACCAACAAAAGAAGCGCAGAGATAACGAAGCCCAGGCGCAGCGCTAACTGATTAATAAAATGGCCAAAATTAATAACACTGACAATGACCCCAGGGATCCACTGTCAGGCATGGCAACCCTATTTCTGCAGAATAATGAGGATGAGGAATTGGAAGATTCCTTGTGGGTGAGACCACCCTCGTATGCCCCCGAGGGACCTCAAGTTCATCAAGCTCCAGCACTGCCGGCACTGGCACAAGCACCCCGTGGTGCGGAGCAAATACCCCAAGCCCAGCCTCCCATCAGAGATGAGCAAGTAGTAAGAGGGGTATCTGTACGTGTGAAAACAGAATCCTGAGCAAAGAGGGAGAAAGAACCTGATGCTAGAATGTACCCTGTTTGAGTACTCCCCAATCCCCGAGAGGGTGCTCAGGGCCAAGAAGACACTATGCAGATTTATACACCGTGGAAACTCCAAGAGATGTTACTAATAGTCCATCAAGCCCCAGATAGAAACAAAGATCCAGTTGGATTCGTAAATTATATACAATCTACTCAGACCATATACGGGGCACAACCCCAAGATCTCTTTTCCCTCTGTCATGCCATATTGAATTATGAAGAGAATATTAAGTGAAAGTCAGCAATGCTGCCTCCTGGAAGAGTGGGAGGTTCTATTGCTACATATAAAGATTTAAATCAGCAAAATAATGATCTGAATCAACAAGTTAATATTATGTTGACAGCCTTCTCGGAGAGCTTGAAAAGACCCATTGACACGAGTAAGGTTCTGGAATGTAAACCTACTTCTAAAGAGACAGCCCAAGAATTTTGGGAACATTTTACCACAGCATATCAGACATATGCTGGAGATCAGGCATGTAATAATGGACAGCCATCCGCCCAATTTAATGCCATTCTGATGCAGTGTCTCCCAGAGAAAACAGCATCATTAGTAAAGACCAACTTGGACTGGTGCAATAATACAAGAGAACAATCCTGCAGGGCAGTATTGGCTTTTTGGCCCAACAATGTAGAGGAAATTAGACCAAGCCCCGTGTGAAGTATGAGTTTCCCCTATGTGCACCAATGGGAGAAGATAACTGGGATGACTGGCCGTATCCTAGCAGTGGTGGTCCTCCAGGAGGACCAACACAGATTCTCCTCCAAAGATCCTATCAACCAGGGAGGAGAAGGCCGTGGGGGCGGGGTGAGGGACCTCAGGGTCGCCTGAATGTTTTTAACGGACTGCCACCACCATGCATGGAGGTCTGCATTAAGTGTGGTCGAGACAGACACTGGCGACGGGACTGTCCTACTAATTGCCAGGAGAATACAGACGGCAGGTATGAGAAAAACCCTTCACCACCCGACAGTGACCTGAAGTCGCAGGAAGGGCTCTGCCACTTATAGTAAAAGGGGGAAGTGAAGAGCCCATTGTGATGATGATGGTGCAGGGTGTCTCTCTTCCATTTTTGATTGATACAGGGGCAACCTTATCCACCCTGTATCAGGGACTCGTGGAGGAATATGGATTCCCTGTACCTACTTGTACTGTTCGTATGTCTGGACTGGAAGGTAATCTCAGAGACTATCCAACCACAGCACCCTTACAAGTGACTTATGATTACGCTACCCATATGTTATCTTTCACCATTACATCAAAGCTGGTTTGCAATTTGGCTGGAAGGGACTTGCTCAGAGGATTTGGAGTGGAAATATTGTGTACCAATAGGGGGCTCTATGTGAGTTCACCCTCTGTGCAGCCATGAGCCTTAGTGGCAGTCAGCCCTCCCCAATGGTGGTTAGTAGATCTTCTCCCGGCGCCACTCTTTTCTGACCTGCCTAACCCTCATGTCACCCTGTGTTATGATCCCACTGGTCACAATTGGGAGAAGGAGGAATGCAAGGAATGCATTCCTTGCAGCAAGGACAGCAAGGAATGGCCCTAATTGCAGAAATACCTGTGAGTTGTGGAGGCAAACAGGACTGATTCACCCACATGTTACACTCACTGTTAGTAAGGGACACACGGCTAAGGAACTCGGTGTCCTGACACAATGCTTGGTGAATCTTGCTGATCCTAATTTCACTACTAAACAGGAGTTCCCTCAAGGTGTGTTGACGTATTGGGCGACAGCTCAGGAAGTTTTCGGTATATTTAAATATTATCAGCCACAGGACAAGACAGAAATTCTCGATGACGTCTGGCCTGCATCTCTGTATGAGGTAGGAAAAACCACGTGTGTGCTGGTACACATATCGGTAAAACCCAACGTCCAGCTACCGTCCATACACAGTACCCTTTGAAGCCGGAAGCACGTGAAGGCATGAGGGAGCTGGTGGACTCGTTGGTACGTCAAGGCATCCTAGTACCCTGTCATTCCTCCTGCAAAACACCAATTTTCCTGGTCCTGAAACCTGGACGCTCTGAGTAGCCTAGTACAGGATTTGCGTGCTATCAATCATATTGTGATGCCGATGCATCCTATTGTGCCAAATCAAGCCACTATACTGAGTGTTATTCCTGCAGCATCTACGGTGTTTACAATAATCAATTCACAGAATGCCTTCTTTGAAGTTCCTCTGCACCCGGACAGCCAGTACGTTTTTGCTCTCACTTATGAGGGACAGCAGAATACATGGACGCGACTGCCACAAGGCTTTATTCATTCACCTACATTATTCTTGCAGAATCTTCAGGAACAGCTGACATCATTAACTCTTCCTGGTGGCTCCACCATCATCCAATGGAGGCCAGATCAGTGGGGGTATTCAAGGAGGAGATAGACAGATATCTAAATAGTCAGGGTATCAAGGGATATGGGGATAAGGCTGGCAAATGGGATTAGAATAGTTTTTTTTTCTTCTTTTTTTCCCACCCCATTTCTTTTTCCCTTTTCCTTGGAGCAGACTCGATGGGCCGAATGGCCTGCTTCTGTTCCCTTATCTTGTGATCTTGTGATCTTGTGAATATGTAGACGACCTATTGCTGGCCAGCCTGGACAAAGAAACAAATGACAAGGATACTAAGTCACTTGTGAAGGCAATGCACGGATGGGGATATGTCATTCCCCGACAGAGGGGTAACGCAGGGTAAAGAAGAGGTAAAATTCTTAGGAATCATGTTAAGAGCCACAGAAAGAAAACTCACCTCAGTTCATACTACTCCCATTACTAATTACCCTGCCCTCAAACACTGAAAAAAATGCGGGCCTTTGTGGGATTGGCGAATTTTTGTCGACAATGGATTCCTAATGTAGCAACATTGACCAAGGAGCTTTCCTCTTTGGCCTCCGTTAATGTGCCACAGTGCTTTACTCTTTCTACTCACAATGTTTGAAGAGTTAAAAGGAGCCTTGCGCCCTGCTCCTGCACTTGGACGACCTCTCTATGACCGCCCATTCCAACTCTATGTTACAATTACACAAGGGTGTGCCACAGCTGTACTTACCTAATATCATAGCGATATCCGGAGACCTGTTGCCTATTTTTCTGTTAAACTAGATCCTGTGGCACAGGGGATGCCACCGTGTACACAAATTTTGCCGGCTTTACATGACATTGTTTCTGCAGCCGCTAATACTACCCTACACCAGCCAGTTCAGGTTTACACGCAGCATTCAGTTGCTGCCCTATTGACATCAGAGCAGACCCGCCACATGACTCAAGCACGACTGGGTAGATATGAGGTCTCCCTGTTGGCCAATCCATACCTGACCTTCCACAATTGTACAACTGTTAATCCAGCCTCTTTTCTGATGCAACCACCTTCTGAGATTTGAGCCGGATCATGACTGTTTTCGGAGAAATCATTTTCTAACTTGGGCTCGTGAGGATTTAAAGGACTTTCCGATTAATGGAGCCACAACCTGGTTTGTGGATGGCTCAGCCTTTGTAGGTGACCAAGGTCAGCGATGATCTGGTTATTCAATCGTACAGGGTACTGATACAGTGATAGAGGCTGCAGCCTTTCATCATCCTCTCTCCGCACAACAAGCTGAACTTTTTGCTTTGACGTGTGCTTGCATCAGAGGAAAGAATATTTCCCTTAACATTTACACGGACTCATGGTATGCGTTTGTGGTTGCCCATGATTTTGGTGCATTGTGGCAGCATCGGGGATTTTTGACCTCCTCAGGCACTCCTATTAAGAATGCTCTGTTTGTTTCTAACCTCCTAGCGTCTCTGTCCCCACCCTCCCACCTAGCAATAATTAAGTGTGATGCACACACTAAACTCCAAGACCCCGTTTCCCTGGGAAATGCCAACGCAGATGCAATCGCAAAGGCTGTTGCTATCCAGGGACCCCTTACCGTCTATTCAGATGGAGACAAACAACATTTGAACAGAACGGCCCTGCCTGACATGGGAAGTGTAGTGAAACTTCAGGGGGATGCCCCTGAAAATAAATTTGAATTGTGGAAACAGCAGGGGTGCACCAGAGATCCTGGCACATGGTTATAGACCACCACTGCTGGACAAGTTTGTGTACCAGATGCATTTTTACCTATGTTACTTAACTATTTCATACAATGACACATCTGGGCAAGGAGGGAATGGTAGGAGTGGCACTACAAACGTGGTGGCATCCCAATCTGAGGAAGGAGGCATAGAGAAAGGCACAAGAATGTAATATTTGCCAGAAAAATAATTCTGGTAAAGCAGTTAAGTGTCGTCCGGGTAGGACAAGAATGCCTACGGGCCCGGTTGAGTCCATACAGATTGACTTTATAGAATTGCCTAGAGTGCATAATTACAAGTACTGTCTTGTCATCATTGATCTTTTTAGTAGATGGATAGAGGCAATACCAACAGTAAACGCCACAGCAGAAGCAACGGTAGGAATTATACTGCGGGAAATAATACCTCGGTTTGGGCTCCCAACCATTATTAGTTCAGACAATGCTAAGGTAGACGAGGAGTTATGCCAACATTTCAGAATAAAGCAACAATTTCACTGTACCCATCAGGCAGCTGGAATTGTGGAGAGAGTAAATGGTACATTGAAGAATAAGTTGGCCAAATTAACTGAGGCGACAGGACTGAATTGGTTGAAGGTACTCCCTTTCACCCTCAGCAGAAGTATTGTTTAGAAAACTGCTGCACACACCTTGGGCTGCAGATAAAAACATAGAAGTGTGTCTTGACCTCCATGCCCTTAGTGAGAGAAAGATTAATTATGTATAGAAATTAACTGATGTTCTTGAGACTCTACATTTGCAGGTTCGTAACACTCAGAGAAAAGAGGAGGACAACACAGAAGGATTGAGAATCCAGCCTGGAGATTAGGTCCTGATAAGAAACTGGGAGCGGAAGAAGTTGGCACCAAGGTGGAAAGGCCCTTTCAAGTACTACTCACTACACCCACGGCGGTAAAGGTTGAAGGGCAACCTCTGTGGATACATCAATCCGACTGCAAAAAGATTGGTCTTGGAAGAGGACAACATGAGGGGGGGAAAAATGGACAATTAATGCATCTATAAGTATTCTGGAACTTGTTTTGGGCAGTCTCGTAATAATTACAGCTACCCCTGATAACGCCTTTTTGTCTCTCTGTCACACTTATGCCAATCAGGTGGGATTAGAGCCCTGTCGGGTCTGTGCCAAAATCCCGCAACATAGCAACACCTTGTTCCCGATGTCAGTAATCCCCCTTAACGAGAGTGAAGAACTCTCTATTCGAACATTCTTGAATGAAACTCAGCAGCACGACCCAATACTTTGCGGCTTGGAGACAAGGAAATCAGATAATATTAGCGATTGTGTCTGTAAGTGCTTTGATGGCTGGTATATCAGGCCTCCATTAATCAAAACTGAGCCTGGCCCATGGCCATATTTACGGGTGCCTAAAGATGATAAAGTGGTAAAAGCCACATGTTATTTTAATTTCAAAGGAGACATTGATTCAGTTTTCCTGGGGTATAGTAGATGTACCATTATGAAGGTTGGGGTACCAGGGTCTCATCTTCTACGAGTATCCCCTCCCCCACCAGTAAATGGTACCCATTGGATATGCAGGGATCGGGCATATATGTGGCTCCCAGGGGAAACTAGTGGTAGGTGGAGTACACAGGATTTGGAAAAACACTGTAAAAAGTGGGTTGGTTGTTGTTATATGGGGTATATAATACCCCATTTGAGGGCTATGACCCAGCTGCAGAATCCCTCCCATTGGAGCAGGCAGCTGAGAGGAATAACTGAAGCTGAGTGATTTTGGATGATCGCTTTTCCTTCCTGTGGGACAGCCAGAAACTTGATGGAAATAATAAACCTAGCTTCGGAGGCTTTGTGGGTTTCACTTCAGAAGACAGTGGGACTTCGGAGCAGATAAGTTCTTTCTTTTATTTTTAATAGGGTTTTTATTATAAGGGTTAGATTTTATGAGGTTCTTTTTTAAGTTGTTTTATAAGTTTTTAATCGGGAATAGTGAGGGCTGGATTGCGCAGGCGCGTGACGTCGGCAGGTAAGGTGCAGGCAGTTTAAAAAGCAAACCGCCATATCCAGTGGGCAGCGTCGGAGCGGGCAGCTGAGTGAGAGGGAGCAAAGTTGTCAGGCTTTGGCTCAAGTGGCTGCTGTGTATAGGGGCAAGGCAGGTAAGTAGCTGGTAGGTAGGTAAAGGTTAGGTTTACCAGTTATCTGTCATAAATTTTTAAGTAGAAAAACTAGGGGGAAACAAAAATTAGTTCTGATGGAGGACATGGTGGTATGCTGCAGCTGCTGGATGTGGGAGCTCATGGACCTTGTTGCGGTCCACGATGGCCACATCTGCAGTAAGTGCTTGAGGCTGGAGGAACTTTGGCTCACAATCGATGAGCTGGAGTTGCAGCTTCAAACACTGCGCAGCATCAGGGAGGGGCAGAGTTTTGTAGATACTGTTCAGAAGGAGACAGTCACCCCACTTAGAGCAGGTACTACTGGAGTCCAGGAATTAGATAGAATAGTGACTGTCAGGGGAGGGAAAAGGAAAAAGAAAACAAACAGGCAGACAGAGCAGAGGACCCCGGAGGCTGTTCCCCTCAGTAACAGGTTTTCCTCTTTGGAGGCTGTTGAGGGAGATGACCTGCCGGGGCCTAGCAGCAGTAGCCAGGTTTATGGCACTGGGACTGGTCCTTCTGTTCAGAAGGGAAGGGGGGAGAAGACGAAGGCAGTAGTTAGGGAAACAGATAGGAGGTTCTGTGGCAGTGAGCATGAATCACGGATGGTATGTTGCCTCCCAGGTGCCAGTGTTCGGGATGTCACTGATCGGGTCCACAGGATTCTAGAGCGGGAGGGAGAACAGCCAGAAGTCATGGTTCATGTTGGTACCAACGACATAGGTGGGAAGAGGGATGAGGTCCTGAAAAGTGAGTTTAGCGAGCTAGGCAGAAGGCTGAAGAACAGGACCTCCAGGGTAGCGATCTCGGGATTGCTGCCAGTGCCACGCGATAGTGAAGGGAGGAATAGGAGGAGATGGCAAATACATGTGTGGCTGAGAAGTTGGTGCAGGAGGGAGGGTTTTAGATTTTTGGATCATTGGGATCTCTTCTGGGGAAGGTGGGACCTGTACAGAGACGATGGGTTACACCCGAACCTGATGGGGGCCAATATCCTTGCGGCCAAGTTTGCTATGGTGGTTCAGGAGGGTTTAAACTAGATTGCGAGGGGGAAGGGAACCGGAGGAGTAGGTCAGAGGAAGAAGGGGATGGGGTAAAGTCAGATCTGATAGGTAGAGAGGCTTTGAGGAAGGAGAAGCAGAGTACAGGCTATAAAAGTAGTAAGGTGGATGGGCTAAAGTGCATTTACTTAAATGCAAGAAGCATCATGAATAAGGGAGATGAATTGAGAGCTTGGATTAGTACATGGGACTATGATATTGTGGCTATTTACAGAGACATGGCTGACATCAGGGCAGGAATGGATATTGAATATTCCTGGTTTTCAGTGTTTTAAAAGGGATAGGGAGGGGGGGAGAAGAGGAGGAGGAGTGGCGATACTGGTCAGGGACACTGTTACAGCTGCAGAAAGGGTAGATAATGTAGAAGGATCATCTCTAAGGTCAATATGGGTGGAAGTTAGGAACAAGAAAGGGGCAGTTACCCTCCTGGGAGTATTCTATAGGCCCGCCGGTAGCAGTAGGGATACTAAGGAGCAGGTTGTGAGGCAGTTTTCGGAGAGATGCAAAAATAACAGGGTTATTATAATGGGAGACTTCAACTTTCCAAATATTGATTGGCACCTACTTAGTGCCAAGGGTTTAGACGAGGCTCAGTTTGTTAGGTGTGTCCAGGACGGATTCCTGACACAGTATGTTGACAGGCCGACTAGAGGGAATGCCATATTAGATCTAGTTTTAGGTAATAAACTGGGACAGGTGACAGATCTATCGGTGGATGAGCATTTGGGGAGAGTGACCATTGCTCCATAACCTTTAGAATTGTCATGGACAGGGATAGGAGCAAAGAGAACGGGAAGATATTTAATTGGGGAAAGGCGAATTATGAGGCTATAAGGCGAGAACTTGGGAGTGTAAATTGGGGTGACATTTTTGAAGGGAAATGTACTATGGAGATGTGGTCGATGTTCAGGGATCTTTTGCAGGATGTTAGGGATAAATTTGTCCCGGTGAGGCAGAGAAGGAATGGTAGGGTGAAGGAACCGTGGGTGACGAGAGAGGTGGAACAACTAGTTAGGAAGAAGAAGGCAGCATACATAAGGTGTAAGCAGCAAGGATCGGACAGGGCTCGTGAGGAATATAGAGTAGCAAGGAAGGAACTTAAGGGCTGAGGAAAGCGAGAAGGGGACATGAAAAGGCTTTAGCGAGTAGGGTTAAGGAGAATTGCAAGGCTTTTTTCTCATACGTGAAGAGCAAAAGAATGGCTAGTGTAAAGGTAGGTCCAATTAAAGACAAAGGTGGGAGGATGTGCCTGGAAGCTGTGGAAGTGGGTGAGGTTCTCAATGAATACTTCTCTTCAGCATTCACCAAGGAGAGGGGACTTGATGATGCTGAGGACAGTGTTGATGAGGGTAATGTTCTAGAGTATGTAGATATTAAGAGAGAGGATGTGTTGGATTTGTTAGAAATTATTAGGACAGATAAGTCCCCAGGGCCTGACGGAATATTCCTCAGGCTGTTTCGTGAGGTGAGGGAGGACACTGCTGAACCGTTGGTTAGGATCTTTGAGTCCTCGTTGTCCACAGGGATGGTACCGGAGGATTGGAGCGTGGCGAATGTTGTCCCCTTATTCAAGAAAGGTAGTAGGGATAGTCCAGGGAATTACAGACCGGTGAGCCTTACGTCTGTGGTGGGTAAGCTGCTAGAAAGAATTCTAAGAGATTGGATCTATGAGCATTTAGAGAATCATGGACTGATGAGGGACAGCCGGCATGGCTTTGTGAAGGGAAGATCTTGCCTCACAAGCCTGATAGGGTACTTTGAGGAGGTGACCAGGAAGATTGATGAGGGTAGTGCAGTGGATGTGGTCTACATGGATTTTAGTAAGGCGTTTGACAAGGTTCTGCATGGTAGGCTTCTTCAGAAGGTCAGAGGCCAAGGGATCCAGGGGGGCATGGCCATGTGGATTCAGGATTGGCTTGTCTGTAGAAAGCAGAGGGTTGTGGTGGAGGGAGTGCATTCGGATTGGAGGGCTGTGACTAGTGGTATCCCGCAGGTATCGGTTTTGGGACCTCTACTTTTTGTGACATTTATTAACGACTTAGATGAGGGGGGTGGAAGGCTGGGTTAGCAAGTTTGCAGACGACACAAAGATTGGTGGTCTTGTGGATAGTGTGGAGGGCTGTCGAAGCTTGCAGAGGGATATTGATAGGATGCAGAGCTGGGCTGACAAGTGACAGATGGTGTTCAATCCAGAGATGTGTGAGGTACCACACTTTGGAAGGACAAACTCCAAGTTGGAGTACAAGGTAAATGGCAGGATTCTGGGCAGTGTGGAGGAGCAGAGTGATCTGGGGTTTCATATCCACAGATCACTGAAAGTCGCCTCACAGGTCGATAGGGTAGTTAAGAAAGCTTATGGGATGTTAGCTTTCATAAGTCGGGGGATCGAGTTTAAGAGTCGCGAAGTGATGATGCAGCTTTACAAAACTCTGGTTAGGCCACACTTAGAGTACTGTGTCCAGTTCTGGTCACCTCATTATAGGAAGGATGTGGAGGCATTGGAAAGGGTGCAGAGGAGATTTACCAGGATGCTGCCTGGATTAGAGAGTATGAATTATGAGGAGAGACTGAAGGAGCTAGGGCTATTCTCATTGGAGAGAAGGATGAGGGGAGACATGATAGAGGTATACAAGATATTGTGAGCAATAGATAGAGTGGACAGCCAACACCTCTTTCCCAGAGCACCAATGCTCAAAACAAGAGGACATGGCTTTAAGGTAATGGGTGGGAAGTTCAAGGGAGATGTCAGAGGGAGGTTTTTCACCCAGAGAGTAGTTGGTGCATGGAATGCGCTGCCTGGGGTGGTGGTGGAGGCTGATACATTGGACAAGTTCAAGAGATTGGTAGATAAGCATACGGAGGAATTTAAGATGGAGGGATATGTGGGAGGAAGGGGTTAGATAGTCTTAGGTGTGGTTTGAAGGTCGGCACAACATGGTGGGCTGAAGGGCCTGTATTGTGCTGTATTGTTCTATGATTCTATGGTTCTAGCTGCAGCACTTGAGAAATTGGCTAACAATACTGCCAAACCCCTGACACAAAAACAGGCCCAAGTAACACCCACCAAAATGATGGCGATCTGGCAAACAGTCCTGCAGAATCGCATGGCCCTTGACTTTATTCTGGCAGAAAAAGGAGGAACATGTACCATCATAGGGAGCGAATGCTGTACCTATATTCCAGACGAGTCCGCCAATAGTACGTCCCTCTCTGACGACATTGCTAAGGAAATTAACAACATTAGAAAAGTAGGACAGGACTTACATGGATTTACGAAAAAGTCTAAATGGCAATGGTAATGGCCACTAGTAGGCCTGTTTGGCAGCATGTGGGGTGTGATATTGCATTATGGTCCAATAGTAATACTTATTGTTATAATCATTGTAGTACACTATCTTTTTCCAGTAATAGCACAATGCTGTCCTCGGTCTCTTACTTTGTAAAATTGTCTATTACCATGGAATGATAAAAGGAGGGAATGTAAAATATAACTGGGCTTGCAAGGGTTAATGACTGGGAATGTAAGGGTTAATGGTGTGCAGCTAATCTTCCCATGGTGTGCTATTGCCTCAACCATGGGGTGACTATAGTTATGGCTGTAAAATGCCCAGGTGTGGGTGAGAAAGAAAGAAGTTTTTTAGACATACCTTGTTTTGCTAAAAGCTTGCTGTAAGCAACTGCCTTAGTAAGTGCAACTTCCCACGAAGGTTTCCCATGAAGTGGGTATAAAAGTAGGGACACTGACTGGTAGATCTCCGAATGGGGATCAGTACAGAGCTCGGGTTACACTGTTTACTCTTTCTCTGTATCCCTCACTCCTGCTAGTGTTAAACTAATAAAATATTAATTGTATGTTCTTTGGTTCTGCTGTCGTCTGATTTATTACAGTGCGGGTCGACTTTCACAGGAACAGCATTTATTTATGCTTGGAGAGCCAGGGATTGATCAGGAACAGTCATTATGGCTTTGTTCATAAGAAATCCTGTCACACTAATTTGATTTAATTTTTTTGAAGAGGTAACTAATTATATTGATAAGGGCAGTGTGGTAGATGATGTTTACATGGACTTTAGTAAGGCCTTTGACAAGGTCTCACGTGGTAGGTTGGTTTAAAAAGTTAGAACCCATAGGATCCAAGGCCAGCTGGCAATTGGATCCAAAAATGGTTTGGTAATTAATAGGTGCCAGAGGGTAGTGGTGTCAAGTTGCCTTTCTGATTGGAAGTCTATGAACAAAGGATCAGTGTTGGGATGCTTGACACTTGTGATATAAATATAATGACTTGGATGTGAATGTAGGAGGTGTTATTAGTGAGTTTGCAGATGGCATGGAAATTTACCTTGTTGTAGATAGTGATCGTCTTGGGCTATATAGCATGATACTGATCAGCTGGAAAGCTGGGTGGAGCAATGGCAGATATAATTGATCCTGAGGAGTGCATAAGGATGTATTTTTTTTGGAGGTCAAATAAGGGCAGGACATGTAGAGTTAATGGTAAGGCCATTGGGGTACAAGTCCATAGATCATTGAAAGTTGCAGCATAGGTAGACAGGTTGGTGAAGAAAGCATTATTGTCATCATCAGCTGTGATATAGTATATTAGAGCAGGGACATAATGTTACATCTTTCTAAAGCGTTGGCTAGACCACACCTGGAGTATTGTGTGCAGTTCTAGTAACCACATTATAGAAGGGACATGATTGCACTGGAGAGGATGCACATGAGATTCACCAGCATTTTGCATGGATTGGAGCATTTCAGTTAACAGGAGTGATTGGATAGACTGGGTTTATTTTCCCTGGAGTAGAGGAGGCCAAGGGCTGACTTGACAGAGCTACACAAAATGATGAAGGGGACATACAGGGTAGAGAGGAAGAATTTTTCTTCCATGGCAGAAGTGTCTAAAACAAGAAGGCATAAGTATAAGAGGTAGATAGTTTAGTGGGAGAGTGGTTAGAATCTGGAACATGCTTTCTGAAGAGATGGTGGAGGCAGATACTCTTACAACATTTCAGGAGCATCCAGAGAAGCATTTGGAACAGCAAGGCTCAGAAGGCTACAGACTTAATGCGGATAAATTGAACTAGTATAGTTTTAAGTATAATAGTCAGCATGGACATGGTGGGTCAAAAGGCCTGTATCTGTGCTGTCTGACTCTCATGCCATAAGTTTATGGACATGTCCTCCTCGACACATGGCCTACCATTTTGGTTCCTCTTGCCTACTCATTCCCCAGTCATCCTCTTGCTCCTTACGTATTTAAAAAGCATCTTCTCAGTTCTTTGACTTTATTGGCCAATATCTCTTCATGCTCTCTTTCTGCTTTCCTATTTTCCCTTTAAATTTCTCTTCTGTATTTTCCGTGTTCTTTCAGGATTTTTGCTCTCAGCATCCAATATATCACCTGTTTTTGTTTGCCTTTTCCAACCCTCTGCATTTTGCCATCCAGGGGCTCTAGTTTTGATAGTCCTATTCTTTTCTGAGGGAGAATTCTACCCTGGACCCCCTGAGCCTACTTTATTGTCTCCCATTGCTCAGAGACTGATTTACTTTAAATAGTTGTTCCCAATCCACTTTTGCTAAATCACCTCTCAGTCCAATAAAATTGGCCTTCAGTTTCGAATCTTTATTGCTTGTTTATCTTTGCCTTTTTCCATTACTATGCTGTCCAAAGATAATGATAAATGCCACAAAAATACTCTCTCATTGATATTCCTTCCAGCCTCTATAAAACTAAATCCAAAATTGCCCAACCTTTTTGTTAGGCTTTTTACATACTGGCTATAAATGTTCTCCTGAATATATTTTAGAAATTCTCTGCTCTCCATGATTATATCCAAATAAATATAATTGAAATGTGTTATTACTATCCCAATGTTTTTGAATTTGTCAGAAATTTGCTTACAGATTTGCTGTTTTATCTTCTTCAGAGTGTTTGGAGGTCTGTAACATATTCCCGACGATGTGACTGAGCCTTTTTTTGTTCCTTAGTTCAAACCAAATTACTTCATTTGATAATCCTAACACATCTTTTCTCACAGCTGTCTTTGTGTTTTTACCCAGTTTTGCTAGCCATCCTCATTTCCTTTTATATCCCGCAATCTTGATTGAAAATCTTACCAGGGATGTTTTTTCTTCCTGCCCTTCTTTAAACCCTTAATAATTATACCAGTGGCTCATCTGTCCTATGTGTTATGCCTGTTGTATTTTGTGCATAGCATTAAGCCTAGCCTTTGCCTTTCTTATCCACTTTCTGCCCTTCAAACTCTCTCCCTAATATTCCAGACCTACTTATCTCTTAAATTCTTCCCAGCAGCACAAACAAGCATATCCATAAGGATATTGGTTATTGTTTTGTTTAGCCTGTCCAGATCCTATCTTCCCCAGAACTTGTCCTCATGTCTCAGGGATCTTGAGAATCTTAGCTAGTGTGCAACTACTATAATTTGGTGTTCGAGGTAAGTCTTAATCCCATTGTATATCTAAAAAAACAACAAAAGTTAGCCTGCAGGTTCACCAAGTGATTATGAAAGCACAGTAGATGTTAACCTTTATTGCAAGGGCGGGGGGTGGGGGGGGGGGGTGGTGCAGTTCATGGCAAAGTATGGAGTTCTTGATACAACTGCAGAGATCACATCTGAAGTGTCATGTATAGTTCTGACTTTATTTGAGAAAGTATGGATATGCTTTCAAGTGCAGGTCTACTGGACTGATTCCTGTGACAAGGTTTGGTGGTTGGGGTGGGGGGAAAGAAGAGAGGGGTTGTCTTATGAGGAAAGTTTTTTTTTATTTTACTCTTTTTGTGGGATATGGTATTGACATTTATTGCCCATCTCTTATTGACCTTGAGGGGGGAAAAGGTGAGCCACTTGAACCATTACTGTTCATTAGGTCTCTTATCCAGGTTATTGTGTATGATGTTCCAAAATTTATGCCATGTGATAAGGAAAAAAATGATGTACTTTCATGTGGGATGGTGTTCGACTTGGATGAGAACCTCAAGATGGTGGTACTGCTGTGTACCTGCTTCCCTTGTCCATGGTAATAGGTGTCACACGTTTGGAAGATAGTGCCTATATTGCTTATAATCAGAAATGTCCAACTGGAAGGCATTTACAGATGGATGCGATCAAGTTGTTTTCCCTACTGGGGGTACCTAGAACAAGGGAGCATTGTTTCTGGATAAGGAGTTGCCCATTTGAGAGATGAGAAATGACTTGAGAGAAATGTGAACCTTTAGAATTCTCTATCCCAGACAGCTCTGGAGGCAGAGTCATTAGTTACATTTAAGACTGTGATACTGCAGATAGTTAAAGGGGTAGTGAAAAAAGGCATGTGTTGAGAAGGGGAGCCAGATAAGTTGAGGGAGCAAGAAGTAGAGACTTGCACTCAATGAGTCAGAAAAATGACCTCGGATGCATTCCAGAAAGTATGTGGATCAGGTTTTCACCTCCTACTGTTCCTGCTTTTCTGTTGCTATTTACCAATTCTTTAAGCATAATATTGGCCGATCATTAGATCTTTTACGTCAAGTTTAGCAATTTTGTTATACATCCACCTTTCCCAATTTTCCTTATGTCTAAAATGGTGTTTGGTCAAGGATATTCAGCTTCCAATTATGCCCAGCTTGCAGGTGTCTGTTATGCTTATGGTATTGTGTTCTGAGCTTAATCTGTGCTCCAACTTGCTTGGTATTTTTTGACCAGATATACCTGCATTTGTGCAGACAGCCATGATTTGTGCAACAGTTCTCAACTTTCCTTACATACCCTGGATACCACATGAAAATGATGCCAAGATGCATCAGCAATAATCTGTAATATCAGAGAAAGCTCTAAGGGCCAGACGGCCTACTTCTGTTCCTAATTGTGTTCTTAACTGACTTATGTTCCTCCTCCTCTTGGACTGCTGCCTGCTCCATGGCGCCTTGGCCTGTATTGTGGCAGCACATCTCACAGCCTTTCTCTTCATGCTCATGATACCAAATTCTCCATGTCTTCAACAGGACTAGATCCTGCAGGACTTCCTCCCCTGAATAGTCTGGAATCTTTACACCCAACTGTTTGTCAGAACACACATTCCTCTATCTGCACTGCTCTAATTATTTATTCATGTTTTGTTCAATGAAGTACCTGCAATTGTAAATCACTCTCTTCCACCAATCAGCTTGGATAAAAAGATAGGTGGAGGGGCAGGTAGTGTTGAGGAAGTAGGGAGTCTGCAGAAGGACTTGGACAGGCTAGGAGAATGGGAAAAGAAGTGGCAGATGGAATACAGCATAGGGAAATGTATGGTTGTACACTTTGGTAGAAGGAATAAAGGCATGACTATTTTCTAAATGGGGAGTGAATTCAGAAATCGGAGGTGCGAAGGGACTTGGGAGTCCTAGTGCAGAATTTCCAAAAGGTTAACTTGCAAGGTTGTGTTGGTAGTAAGGAAGGCAAATGCAATGTTATCATTCGAGAGGACAAGAACATAAAAGCAACGATGTAATGCTGAGGCTTTATAAGGCATTGGTCAGACCATATTTGTGAGCAGCTTTGGGCCCCATATCTAAGGATGGATGTGCTGGCGTTGGAGAGGGTCTAGAGGTTTACATGAATGATAGTGGGAATGAAAGGGTTAACTTATGAGAAGCATTTGATAGCTCTGGGCCTGTACTCACTGGAGTTTAGAAGGATGAGGGGGGGATCTCATTGAAACCTACCTAATATTGAAAGGGCTGTAAAGAGTGGACAAGGAAAGGATGTTTCCACTAGTGGGAGAATCTAAGACCAGAGGGCATAGAAGGGTGTCCCTTTAGAACAGAGATGAGGAGGAATTTCTTTAGCCAGAGGGTGGTGAATATGTGGAATTCGTTGCAACAGACGACTGTGGAGGTCAAGTCATTGGGTATATTTAAAGTGGAGGTTGACAGGTTCTTGATTTGTAAGGGCGTCAAAGGTTATGGGGAGAGAGCAGAATGGTGTTCAGAGGAATAAATAAATCAGCCATGATTGAATGGCGGAGCAGACTTAATGGGCCAAATGGCCTAATTCTGCTCCTATGTCTTATGGTCTAAAATGTTCCAATAAGGAAATGGTACTGAAGGTTTTTTCTGCAACCATAAAAAAGAAAATCAAGCATGTGTTCCCTCCCCGTAAACAGTTGTGGATTGTTTGCTATCTTTTTCCAAATAGTTCTACCAGCTCTTTCTTCTCTCCCATCCTCATAGCGCCATGCAATGCCTCAATTCTCCCTGCCAATCTCATATCATGTCCTCCAACATGTCAGGTGAGCTGAGTAATGCAAATCATAAAAAAAAATTAACACCAAAGTTAAATCAACTTGGTTTATTGAATAGACAAAGTACAAGCATTCTATATGCCTATATGCTTACAAACAGGATATCCATTGGAGCATGTGAACTTCCATCTCAAGCGAGCTGTCAGCACTGAATACAAAACTACTGAAAACAGTTCATATTTACAAATAGTTTCTATGCAATATCAGGTGGCATGGTCTGAACATGTCAATCCCAAGATTATTCTCATGTGATGCTTTCATATGCTACTGCACCAGCTGGCAATGAGGTACAGCATATACTACATCATCACTAGAAAGTAATAGATTTCATGTCTTACCAGTAGACAATAAGAAACTTGCACAATAATAAACATTCACACTTTTTCCAGGATATTAGTAACACAAACCAGACATACTGCTTCCATACTAGGCTGTTATTGTTAACGTAGATCCCCCTTTAACGGCATTAAACTGATAGCTCCTGCTCGAGCTTTCACCTAATCTACGTTGTGTTATCCTGCGCCATAAATACATTCATAACATGGATGTTAGTACTTATATCTGTACTGGCCAGCTTTCACATGAGATGTTCAAAGCCTTCTGCCAAGTAATGGCCCATGTTAGTTTCTGCACTGCCTCCTTTACAGTAGTAACTATCCCACAACACCCCTTACCCCTGACAAGCTGCGTGTATTATGCACTGCACTGCAGCCTCTGTCCCTCCCTTTGTCTGTTGCTGTTACCTCCATTTTACTTCAGAGAGATCAAGGACCAGACAAGTTCTCAAAAGAAAACTGGTAGATTTGCTCTTTTCCCAGTACATGAATGTCCAGCCCATTTAGTGATTTGTGCTATCAGCCAAAACTATCCCCAAATGCCAGAATGAAGACAGATTAGTCCAACAGTAAAATCCAGCTCCTGGAGTTGAGTTTCAGGTGGTGCAGACCCACACCACAGCAACCATTGCCTCAAGCCATCGTATGTTTTCACCTCCTCTTTCATTTAGGTGGTTTGTTCAGTATGTCAGTTACTCCATGTGAAATAATCCCACCCCCCTACTGAAACATTTTTAATCCTGCAAATCCATGTCCTAGTTGCCATTGAAAGTAGCAGTCAATTTAGATCCTCTATTCCTTCCTAACTGGTAAAGAGCAATAAAGTCACATTGGAAACACCATACTCTCAAGCTGGCTTCCTTATTTCCTCATAGCTCAGCCATCTGACACTATGGCAGCACTGAACCCTTGCCCAAGTTTCAACTGGTCACAGCACTTAATGTGTGGTATGACCAGAGCACTCACTTGTCTTGTTTGAGCTCTGGAGATCAACATCTTACAGGCATCTGTTCTACATTTGTTGGACACATTGAGTTTAATTTTTGGCCTTTCATCTTTAGCACCATTTTCTGCATTCCTCCAGACTATGTACATTCCTGGGTTACTTGTCTTCATCAAATTCCATACTCTATCTACCTACACGTTCATCCATGTTCCATCACCTACACCTACAGCCACTTCTCAGCTGGCATCTTGGATTTCACTGAACCGTGCAGGTCATCATCATCTGCAATTCCAACATGTTGCACTGACATTTTGAATCCAAGTCATTGATGGAAATTAGCAACAGCAATGGCCCCAATTTGAAGCCCCTGAAGAATCCATTCAGAACTTCTCACAGTGTGACAACTCCTCCAATGAATACCAATGTCAGTCAGGTTCTTATCCACCCTTGGAATTCCCACAGTTTTGTTCTTTACATGATGCCTTTCATGTGTTACTTTGTCAAAAACCTGAAAGTCGAGGTACACTGCATTTTACAGTTATCAGAATCACTTCCTTGAAGAAATTAGCATCAGGAACTTCCAGCAATTTGTATTTCTATTGTGCCAGCAATGGAGAAAAATCATCCCACAGTGCCTCACAGAGGTACATGCAAGAACAAAAATGGGATCAACTTCTTCTGATCTCACGTTAACTGCTGTTCACTGGGTATTTTCATTTTTATGCACAAAGTAGGCTGAACTAGTCTAAGCTGATGAGATTCCTCACCATTTAATAACATTTGCCCATTTTTTCCATTTTTCCTTCTATTCCCATTTCCTTGTGTGGATTCAGTCTCAAATGTAACATATTCTCATTGTGCTGAGTGAAAAGCTATCCTCCTAAATATTCCTCCGATCTATTATGAACTTCCATTGGCTTCCCAAACCAAAACATTTCAAGTCCTCAGTGCTAACACTCCACCCGACGCTACACTTCTGGTTCCACTTTCCTACAGATGCGCCATTCCCGACTCTGCCCTCTTGTGGTTCCCACCTTCCTTTGCTCCATGACTGGGGGCCTGCTCTTTAGGCATATGGGTCCTATGTTTGGGAATTCTCTCCCAGACAAAACCCTCCTCAAAACACACGTCTCTATTCAGGCCTTCTAATCTGTCTCTCCTAATTATTCAGTACTTGTTAACTATAAGGACCTTGGGATCTTTGATTAAACATCAGAGGCACTGCAGAAATACAACTTGTTGGATCTGAACAAAAGAGTTGCATTCATATGGCGACTCTCAGCACCTCTGGGTTCTTAGACAATCTTGACTTCATGCTGATCATTAACGAATTTATACCTGGAACTGAAGGAAGACCAATGGTTCTGTGTTTGGCTGTGCCTGATTGGTCGCTGTACACTGGTGTGTCAGTAAATCAGCCCACTGAGTGAAGTCCTTCCCACATGTGGAGCAGATAAAAGGCCTCTCCCCACTGTGAAGTCGCTGATGCCTTAGAAGATGGGAGGACTGAGTAAATTCTTTCCCACATATGGAACAGCTGAATGGTCTCTCCCCAGTGTGAACTCGCTGGTGAGTAAGCAAGTGGGACAACTGCCTGAACCTCTTCCCACAGAGGGTGCAACCACATGGCCTTTCATCAGTATGAATACGTTGATGTTTCATAAGTTCTTCAGAGCCCTTAAAAGTCTTTCCACACTCAGAGCATTTAAAGGGCCGGTCATCAGTGTGAACTCGTCTGTGCGTCACCAGGTGCGAGGACCGAGTGAATCCTTTCCCACACACAGAGCAGGTGAAAGGCCTCTCCCCAGTGTGAATGCGCTGGTGGGTCAGAAGGTGCGAGGACCGAGTGAATCCCTTCCCACACATGGAGCAGGTGAATGGCCTCTCCCCAGTGTGAATGCGCTGGTGGGTAAGTAAACTGGATGCTTGAGTAAATTCCTTTCCACACAGGGAGCAATTGAATGGTCTCTCCCCGGTGTGAGTGCGCTGGTGTATCTGCAGGTTGGATGAACCAGTGAATCCTTTTCCACATACCGAGCAGGTGAAAGGTCTCTCCCCAGAGTGAATGCGCTGGTGCGTCAGAAGGTTGGATGTCTGAGTGAACCTCTTTCCACACACTGAGCAACTGAAGGGCCTTTCGCCTGTGTGACTGCGCCAGTGAGTCTCCAGCTTTGATGGATAACTGAACCCCTTCCCACAGACACCACATTTATAGGGTTGCTCTCCTGTATCATTGCACTTGTGCATCATCAAGCTGTCTGACCCACTGAAGGTCCGGTCACATATAGAGCAGGTGTATGGTTTTTCATGGCTGTGAATGTTGCAGTGATTTCTCAGGCTATGCAACTGGTTAAAACTCTTTCCACAGTCAGAACACTGGAACACTCTTCCTCTTGTGTGTGTGTCTCGGTGCTTTTCCATCCATACTAATGTTTTAAATCGTTTCCCACATACAGAGCAGACAAACATTTCTCCTTCCATGTTCAATGGACGATGATATTCTGGTCCTGAAGAATCAAGCGACTCTGATGGATCTTGATGTGATGATTCATTGGAGTCTCCTGTCTGGAAATCCTCTTCTTCTAATGCCCTATAAAAAGATTTTCCAAATCATGACAGTAAGTATAGGATAAAAATTCAAAACATTCTTTCTACTTTTGGCCTGAGCCCTAATTCACCCTCCCCAAATCTACATGGAAATTCTTGTTCATTGCTGAGTTACTAATCATTTTTCTCTGAGTTTTGTCCCTTCCTTGAATTGCTAATTTTAGCTGGGTTCCATTCCACTCTGGTTTCCTTCTCACAGGAAATGGCAGAACTGCTCAATATTTTGTCCTCTGCTGAGAAGATTGATTCTATCAGGAAGTACCATGTTGCTGTGATATAAAGCTGTGGCTGGACCCCATCTGGAGTAATGCATTCTGTACTGTGTAATGCAATTCAGGCAGAATATTCTGGCTTTGGTTCATATACACCAGAATGATCCTGGGATTAAAAGGGTTAAATTGAAGAGAAGCTAGTTACAAGTGAAAACGACCAAGGGTATGACTGAGACAACTGTTTTGCATGGTCTTCACCAATATCTTGCCAACATCACAGTAAGGGACAGGTTAGTAATAATGAATACTTAAAAATTAAAAAGTACTTAAGCTTCCCATTTCTCAAAGTTGTAATTTCATCGCTTGGGTTGCATTCCAGCTGACTGAAAAAATTACAGGTGGAAGTTCTCTAAGCAATCTTACAGGGTTGTTGACAGAGGCCTGAAGGTCACATTCCAGTCTAAGAAAGGCAGAAAAGAGAAAAAGCTGGAAAATATAGGACAGTCCGCCTAACGTGCGAGGTGGAGAAACACTTCAGACAATCAAAATTAAATAATGGGAACAAAATTAATTCTCACTTGGAAAAGTGCTGGCTAATGAATTCATGTTGTTAAAGGTAAATTAAGGTCCACAATCTTAACTGAGTTCTTTGTTGAAGTAATGGAGAGGGTTGATGAGGGTAGTATTGTCAAAGTTAGAAGCTGCAGCTTTAAAGTGAAATCAGGAAAGGGATCAAAAGCTGTACCAGTAAAGGGTTGTTTTCAAATTGGATTGCATTTCCAGCCATGTTTACCATCAGTCAGTATTAGAATCACTACTCTTTCTAATAACCTAGACATGCGCAGAGAGTATAATTTCAAAGCCTATGATGATATCAAATTTAGAAATACAAGAAACAATGTGGAGGATGGAATACTTTGAAGATGTGGTGAACAGGCAACATGATCAGACACGGAAAATCAGAATCAGGTTTATTATCACTGACATGTGTCGTGAAATTGTCGTTTTGTGGCAGCAGTACAGTGCAAGGCATAAAGACATAAAAATTACGAAGTTACAAAAATAAATAAATAGTGCAAAAGAGAAATAATCAGGTAGTGTTCATGGGTTCATGGACCACTCAGCAATTTGATGGCGGAGGGGAAGGAGCTGTTCCTGAAATGTTGAGTGTGGGTCTTCAGGCTCCTGTATCTCCTCCCTGATGGTACTAACTTGAAGAAGGCATGTCCTGGGTGATGAGGGTCCTCATTGAGGGACGCTGCCTTTTTGAGGCACTGCCTCTTCAAGATGTCCTCGATGGCAGGGAGGGTTGTGCTCGTGATGGAGCTGGCTGAGTCTACAACCCTCTGCAAGAGAAACAAAGGACTGCAGATGCTGGAATCTAGATGAAAAAACAACAAGATGCTGGAGGAATTCAGCAGGCCAGGCAGCATCCATGTAGAAACGCAGATGATCAACATTTTGGGTCAGGACTCTTCTTTAGGACTGAGGATAGGAAAAGGGGAAAAACAGAGCAGTGATAGGTGGACAAAAGAGGGGAGACAGGATGGGCAGAAGGTGGTGATAGGTAGATGCAGGGCAGGAGGGGAAAGCAGAATCACCAGGTGATGGGTCAAAGGTATGAAGGCAGATGCTCCATGGGGAAGGGGAAAAAAAAGTGAGGTGAAAAAGAGATAGCTAGGAAAGGGAAGAGAAGAAGAGGCATGGGAGGGTGGGGGGGCAGGGTTTGGTTCACTTTAAGTGGGAGAATTTGATGTGCATGCTGTTAGGCTGTAAAGGTCCAAAGATGGAAAATGGGGTGCTGTTCCTCCAGTTTCCATTTGGACTTCTCCTGGCAGTGGAGGAGGCTGAGGACTGACATATCAGTAATGGAGTGGGAGCGGGAGTTGAAGTGACTGGCAATAGGGAGATGCAGAACGCGGTTATGGAAGGAGCATGGGCGCTCTGTGAAACGATCACCTAGTCTGCGTTTGGCCTCCACATTAGCGAGACCAAACGCAGACCAGGTGACCATTTCGTAGAGCATCTGCACTCCGCCTGTAACCGCGATCTGTGTCTCCCCATTGCCAGTTACTTCAACTCCCCCTCACACTCCATCACTGATGTGTCAGTCCTCGGACTCCTCCACTGCCAGGAAAAGTCCAAACACAAACCCTCATTTTCTGTCTTGGGACCTTACAGCCCAATGGCATGAACATCAAATTCTCCCACTTTAAGCAAACAAACAGTCCCACACCATGCCTCTTCTTTTCTTCCCTTTCCTAGCCTCTCTTTCTTCTCCTCACCTATTTTTTTCCCCTCCACCCCTCCCCCCATTGGGCGCCTGCCTCTATATCTTTCACCCATCCCCTGGTGAATCTGCTCTCCCCTCCTCCCCTGCATCTGTCTATCACTATCTCTTACCTGCAGCTACCTATCACCACCTTGTGCCCACCCCACCTCCCCCATTTTGTCCACCTATCAATGCTCTGTTTTCTCCCCCCCCCCCCCCCCGATATATTGGGCTTCCCCTTTTCCTATCATCAGTCCTGAAGAAGGGTCCTGACTTGAAACATTGACCGTCTGTTTTTCTCCATGGATGCTGCCTGGCCTGCTGAGTTCCTAAAACCCTCTGCAGCCTCTTTCGATCCTGCACACTGGAGCCTCCATGCCAGGTGGTGATGCAGTCAGAATGCTCTCCACCGTACATCTGTATAAATTTGCAAGCCTTTGGTGACATACCAAATCTCCTCAAACTCCTAATGAAGTAGAGCCGCTGGCGTGCCTTCTTCACAATTGCATCAATGGCCCAAGATAGATCCTCTGAGGTGTTGACACCCAGGAACTTGAAGCTGCTCACCCTTTCCACTGCTGGCCCCTCAGTGAAGACTGGTGCGTGTTCTCCCGACTTCCCCTTCCTGAAGTCCACAATCAATTCCTTGCTCTTGCTGACATTGAGTGCGAGGTCGTTGTTGCGACAGAACTCAACCAGCCAATCTATTTCACTCCTGTACGCATCCTCGTTGCCATCTGAGATGCAGCCAACAACTGTGGTGTCATTGGCGAATTTATAGATTGCGTTTAAGCTGTGCTTAGCTACACAGTCATGAGTGAAGAGGGAGTAGAGTAATCAACATTAATGCAGAGAAGCATGAACCAATTTATTTAAGGGAAGAAATCTAAATTATTACAATTTAAAGAGGGGTGTGGGAACAGAGGCTTAGGCATGCATGTGCAGAAATCTTTGCATGTGAAAGCTGTTACAGAAATGTATTAGAACCATCAAAATACAGCACAGAAACAGGCCCTTTGACCCACCGAATCTATGATAACCATCAAATGCCTATTTACAGAAATCCCACATTAATATTCTATTTTGTTCTCCCCACATTTTCATCAACTCCCTCCAGATTCTACTACTCACCTACACACTAGGGGCAATTTACAGTGGCACATTAACACATCAACCTGCACATCTTTAGGACATGGGAGAAAATCAGAACATCTACGGGAAACCCTCGTGGTCCCAGGGAGAATGTGAAAACCCATATTCAGCAGTCAAGGTCAGGATTGAACCTGGCACTGTGGGGCAGTGGGTCCACTACGGGATCCTGTACATTATAACATAGAACATTACACCACAGAACAGGCCTTTCGGCCCACAATGTTGTGCCAACATTTTATCCCGCTCTAAGATCTATCTAACCCCTCTCTCCCACATACCCCTCCATTTTTCTGTCATTCATGTGCCTATCTAAGAGTCTCCTGAACGTCCCTAATGTATCTGTCTCCACCATCTCTGCCGGCAGTGCATCCCATGCGCCCACCACTCTCTGGAGGAAGGTATAGGAGGGATATCAGAGGTAAGTTTTTTTTTTACAATCACTTTAAATTATGCTCCCTTGTGTTAGCCATTTTCGCCCTGGGAAAAAGTCTGACTGCCCACTCGATCTATGCCTCTTATCATCTTGCACACCTCTATCAAGTCACTTCTCATCCTCCTTCGCTCCAAAGAGAAAAGCCCTAGCTCAATCAACCTATCCTCATAAGAAGTGCTCTCCAATCCAGGCAGCATCCTGGTAAATCTCCTCTGCACCCTCTCTAAGCTTCCACGTCCTTCCTATAATGAGGCGACAGGAACTGAACACAATACTCCAAGTGTGGTCTAACCAGATTTCTATAGAGCTGCAACATTACCTCTTGTCCCTTGAACTCAATACCCTGACTAATGAAGGCCAACACACCATACGCCTTCTTAACAACCCTATCAACCTGCGCAGCAACCTTGAGGGATCTATGGATGTGGCCCCCAAGATCTCTCTGTTCCTCCACACTGCTAAGAGTGCAAAAAAATAAGAGTTATGATAAACCATAATAAATCACGGATTGAGATCAAGCTGGAATACTTTATCGATGTATAATTTTAGGAAGGGATGCAAGGCTTTGGAGACGGTGCAGAGGAATATAGTTAAAACTGCAAGAAAGACGAAGACCCTCAGTACTGTGGGAGGGGTAAAAACACAGCTGTCGTTGTTCTCCTTCCAGAGGAAATTATGGGGAGATTTAACATGTGATCAGTCAGAATGAAGGTTTGATAGAGTAAACAAGGAAAGATTGTTTCCACTGGCTACCAGCCTATAAATAAGATTAAAGTAAATCTACAGAAGAACCAGCGAGAACAGAAGAATACCTTTGTTTTAAGCAGATGGAATAAGCTGGAGTACATTCAATAACATGCTTCAAAGAAATTGGACAAGTACTTTATGAGTAAAGGCGAGCAGGGCTTATTGAACAGCCAGTGCAAAATATTGTATCTGACTCATGGAGCAAATCAGGTACTATGCACTGAGAACATACGAAATGGCAGGAGTAAGCCATTTGCTCCCTTGTGTGTGCCATGCAATACAATCATGGCTGATCTTTGAGCTCACTCCCACAGTACTGCATTAACTCTGTATCTCTTGATTCCCTTGATATCTAAAGACCTATCAATCTCTGTCTTGAAAATGCTTAGTGACTGAGCCTGTAAAGCCCTATTGGGTGGAGAACTCCAAAATCTCTGGGTGAAGAAATTTCTTCTCACCTCAGTCTCTCAGTCATGAATGGTCAACACAGTGTAGCAGTTAGTGTAACGCTATTACATTGCCAGTGACCCGGGTTCAATTCCGGCCGCTGTCTGTAAGGAGCTTGTACGCTCTCCCTGTGTCTGCATGGGTTTCCTCCGGGTGCTCCGGTTTCCTCCCATCTTCCAAAGTCGTAATGGTTAGGAAGTTGTGGGCATGCTATGTTGGCGCCGGAAGCATGGCAACACTTGCAGGCTGCCTCCTGAACAATCTATGCAAAAGATGCATTTCACTGTGTGTTTCAATGTACATGTGACTAATAAAGATACCTTATCTCATTAAGACTGTGATCAGAGCATTGTCTGTGTGGAGTTTGCACATTCTCCCTGTGACTATGTGGATTGCTCTGGTTTCCTCCCACATCCCAAAGCTGTGCAGATTAGTAGCTATATTGGCCATGGTAAATTGCCCTGGTGTGTAGGTGAGTGGTAGAATCTGGAGGGAATTGATGAGAACGTGGGGAGAATAAACAACTAGAATTAATGTAGGATTAGTGTAACCCGGTGGTTGATAGCAGACGTGGACGATGGCGAAAGGGCCCGTTTCTGTGCTGTATCTATGACCTGTCAGATATCCTAACCAAGGGAAACATAGTCCTAACGTCTAGCCTGCCGAGCCCCATTAACAATTTCATGTGTTTTCATAAGACAATGACAAATCATTACATTATCCATGCTCTGCCTCCATATTGAATGGATCACCCTCTGCCCATTTCCAATAGTACCACTGTGATGCCACCGTGAAACCCCTTCCCTTTGAGCACTTTGAAGGAATTGTTCCCTCTACAATACTCTAATCCATTCTTCCATCCTCCTCACTCAATACCCAGGCTTGTGCTTGTGCATCTTCCACATAACTGAAGGAGATACGACATCTGTTTCTTTACCTCTTTCCTTTCCATCATCCAGTGACTTTACACATTCTGTGTAAAGTATTAATTTACTGGTACGACTTCCAATTTGCTATAATGCATGCAAATGCTCACGATGTGATCCCTTCTGCATTGGGTTACCAAATACTCTGCAGAACTCTCCGTTATGTTCGATAGGGTGACCCTGAACTTACACTTGCCTTTTACTTCAACTCTCCATCACATTCCCACTCTGACACCCCTATTGTTTTAAGCCTTTAAAGAAGCTCAAAATAGTATGTTCCAACTTGTAATCAACCTTCAGAAACTCCACAGTGTATTCAACAATCTTAGATAATCAGCCATTCCAGCCTTCTACTTTACATTACCAGGATTTTAACAATCTTTATCCTCTCTGGCATTTCAAGTTTCATTTGTCTCCTACTTACACTTCATTACTTTATTGTCTCTTTTCATCTGGTGTCATCCAAAGCCTCCTGGCCACCACCCAGCCAGATTTTCCCTCATGTCTTCCAGCCAACATCTTTTTTGTTTCCTGTTTCTAACCTAATGGATCATTACCTGAAAGTTCAACTCAGATTTTCTTTCCACAAGTACTGCCTAACCTGTGTTAGCATTTCCTGCTTTTATTTCAGTTGGGGAAGTATGCAGAAACAATTTCCAAAGGAAACATTAGAAATCAATTGGAAAAATGAGTTGATAAAGGACAGCCAGCATAATTAGAAGAAAGAAAATTACTTTACTTCAATTAGTTGAACACTATACTTGACTGAATTTTTGACGAGGTAATATATTAGACTGATGAAGAGGCTACACTGGAGGGCAAGCGCATAGACTTCCTGAAATGTGTTATCAAAGACAATAAATATCTTCATCAAAAACCAACACGGAAGGATAGCAAAATTGAAGCCAAAGGAATTAAAGAGTTAGAAGCAGCATTGATGAAAAATTGGCTCAAAACAACAAATATTGGTAAATTGTTGTTTCCCAGACTAGCTTTGATTAAGCAGTGGTAGTTCCAATTGGTTGTGTTGATATATGCAAATAACTTAGACATGGGTGTACGGGTAAAATTTCAAATTGACAAAGCTTACAAGTCTGGTCAACAATGAGATAGCAGGAAACTCCAAGAATGGTTTGCTGAAATGGGCAGAAAAGTGGCAGATAAATTTCATAAAGAGGGATATACTTTGGCCAAAAGAATAAAGAGATACAACAGGGAATAAATCATACATTTCAATAGGGGGCGCTCTCAGGCCTTCTCTTTCTGCACATGTGCATGTATCCTTAAAAGTGGTGGACAGGTCAAAAGGGTGGCCAGTAAGTTTGTGAGATTCCAGGATTCACAAATAGAGCACAGGGTATAAAATGCCGAACCCGTATAAAGCATTGGTTCAAACACAACTGAGCATTATACCCAAAATCTGGTTGCCACACTTAAGGACGTGAAGGTTCTACCGAGGATGCTGAAAAACAAAATCATTGCAGGCATGAGGAATCCCAGTTAGAATGGAGAAATTGGGCTTACTCTCCTAGGAACAAAGATAGTTGAGGGGAGATTTGATGATGACATACGAGATCATGACTGATGTACACTGGTTAAAGTAGAGAGATGCTATTCCCATAAGCAGGTAGTTTAAGGACCAAGGGACCCAGATTTGAAATTCTTCGCAAAAGAAACAAGGGAAATGTAGGGAAAAACTGTTTGTCTCAGAATAAGGACCTGGAATTCAATAAGGGTGATAGAATGCAGCATTTTAACATAGAACAGAGAACAGTACAGCAAAGGGCAGCAACATACTGTTGGTGCAACATACAGAAAGCCGGAAGGGTTCAGCGAGATCCTTAGCTCCACATCTGCAATAAACGTCTGGAACTTGACGAAATTTCAATGCGAGGTGTTAAACTAGAGTCCGGGTTGCAGATTTTAATGATGTATGGGGGAGGGAGAAAGTTATCTGGTCAATCCCCACCTCATCCCATCTGCCTCTCATTTTTTCTCTCTCTCTCTGTCCGCCTCTTATCTGTCATTCACCTGCCACTGTCTCCCAAATCCACCCGCAAGAAAAAAAGCAGTCGCAATGCAAATTTACAAACCGAAATGTCGGCAATTCCTTTCCTCCCACAGATGCTGCTCGACCCGCTGAATTCCTCCAGCAGATTGTTTGTTGCTGTTAGTTAAGGAAACAGTTATTTTCCTTTGCAGCCGAGATCACACAAAGTTAGTGTTGTCTATGTGACACCTGGGCTAAGGATATATCCCGAGGGTAAGAGCAACAGAGAGAGGAGAAGGATCCAGGTATCACGGACCATGAAACACTAGAAGTTTCTGTGAGAACTAGGGATTAAGTTAACAAGCAGAACCAAAAAGAGAAATAATTTCTAGGTTATTACCTCAATTGTGTACAAAATAAGAGAGCAGTAATTGGACAGTTCGGAAATCATAATTCAGAGTCAATTCAATTTTATGAGAAGTTTACTGTTTGGCAAATTCATTAAAGTTCTTCAAGATAAAACTGGCAGTGGATTGACTGAGGCAGATGTTCCACTTAAAAGTCAGCAGACCGCTTAACATTGGAACCAGGCAACGACCACTTCTAACATGAGGAAGTCTAAGACCCTCTCTTTGATAGTCAATATCATTACTATTGCAGTGTCCTGACAATCAACATTATGACAGTCACCACTCATCAGAAACTCAATTGGACCAGTACAATAAAGATGTGGCTACAAGAACGGGTCAGAGGCTAGGTACCCTACAGGTGTGCCATTCACCTCCAAAGACTTCCCACCATCTACAAAACACAAATAAAGAGCACAGTGGAATAATCTCCACTTGCATGGGTGAGTGCAAGCTAACAACACAAGGCTTGACATGATCCATGACAAAACAGCCCACTGATTGGCACCCCATCCATTAATATTGCACGTACAAAATGCACTGTAGTTACTTGCCAAGGCTACTTTGATGGTACCTCTCATGGAGTCACAGAGTAATACAGCATGGAAATAGGCCCTTTGGCCTGACCCATCAATGCCGACCAAGGTGCTTACGGAAGCTAGTCCCATTTGCACGCATTTATCCTGTATCTCCCTAAACCTTTCCTATCCATATATATATCCAAATGTCTTTTAAATGTCATTATTTATGTCTCTCAGCTTTGCAAACTCTACCACGAGGAATAAGGGCAGAAGGCACATGGAAACGCCACTGCCCACAAGTTACACCCTACCCACAGTACTGCATCATCCCAACTTGGAAATATATTGCCATTCCTTCAGTGCTGCTGGGTCGAATTCCTGGTAATCTCTGGCCAACAACATTGTTGCGGTAACTTCACCAGAATGACCATAATGCTTCAAGAAATTAGTGTGCCATTACCTTCTTTATGTCGCCATTACTTCTTTATGAATGGGCAGGTGGCTGGGCCAGCAACACTCGCATCCCAAAAATAAATAAATAAAACTGGGCCAAGACTCCTGAGCGCAGGCAAGGCTGAGGACAACTATGCTGGTGGAATCTTAATGGAGTCCAATGGGGACAGGGTAGGCTTGTTTTGATACAAAATTAGTGATGTGTTTGATCACTAAGGGAAAAGCTTTAGATTGCAAGAAGAAATATGGTAAATGAAATCCAACCAGGTGAATGCATTTAGGAAGTTTCAAAAAGGCAAGGGAAATGCAAAGTAAATAGGAGGACACAGAGGCATGGAGGAAGAGAAAGATGTTGGAATACCTGCAAATCCTCCAATAGATAGTAAGATAGGTGTAAAAATGGAATTAGGAGAGACACAGAATTACAAGAGTGTGTTAATTAGTCTGGGACTGTATACAGCACAAAGTTACAGCCAGCTTGAGTACTCCATAATGTTCTGTTAACATTACAGTACAGAGAGGGTGCAGAGGTATTCACGAGGATGTTGCTAGGACTTGATAATTTCAGCTATGAGGAAATATTTGAAAGGTTAGGGTTGTTTTAGTGTATATAAAATTATGAAGGGCTATACAGAGTAAGTAGGCAAATGCAAGGGAGCACAGATTTAAAGTAATTGGTGGAAGAATTAGAGGGGAGACGAGGAAAAATGTTTTCACCACGAGAGTTGTTGGGGGTCTGTAACTCACTGCTTGAAAGGGTGGTAAAGGCAGAAACAATCATCATGTTTAAATGTTAGGATGTGTATACAAGAAAACGTGGCTTGCAGTGCTACGGACCTGGTACTGGAAGACAGGATTAGTTTGGGAAGATTTTTTCCCCCAGTGGACACAATTAGCCAAACCTTCTGCATGGTAAATTTTAGACTCACGGAATCATACAGGCCCTGCAGCTCCCCGAGTCCGTGTCAAGCACCAAGTACTATCTACGCTTATCGTATTTGATTTTATTAATTTTCACATTCCCGTCAATACCCACCCCCACTACCCGCACCCCACCCCCAGAACCTACCATTTACACTAGGTTCAATTAACCCACCCCTCCATGCAGCTTTGGCATATGGGAGGAAAATATAGCATCTGGATGAAACCCATATGTTCACAAGGTGCACATGTGTTTTGCAGTCTAAAATGTATGTGTTTTTATTTTTTTCATATTTTGTAAGTGTTTTTGAATGTTTATCAATGTCAGAAGTATTTGCAAACATTCAATCTCAGTGATAGCTTGGACAGCTAGGATGGCTGGTGATTGGTTTGACTGGCTGTCAAAGCTGTTCTGGAAGCACTCATAGTTACTCTGGCCCGTCAATCAACTGACAGCCAGTCTTCCAAAGGAAGACAATGATCAAAAGCAGTCAAAGAAACAATAAGCTCCAATAACACTGAGGGCACTCTGCTGAAACCACAGGTTACAAGGACCTTGAGGGTAACAATCTCTATATCTTTGTTCAAGATGCATTCAATGGCAAAGATGGAGAGAGATAAGAAGAATTGGCACATGGTTAAAGGGCTGTTGAGGGAGAGAAGCATTCCTTTTCATGATAAAGTGGTGCCAGGGACCTGAAGGAGCAATACCAATACGGGATGAACCCAGATAAATGGAAAGAGCAAATAAGGACACAGAATTCCTTACTCCTTCTTCATAATCTTTGCGAAGAAATGCAAGCAGCTCAAATGTAAAAAGGAAATGGATGCAAAAAAAAATCACAGGAAAGAACAAGAGGGCAAATAGCATTCTAGAACAAGAATTTAAAAGGATGGTTAACCACAAGGTGAAAAGAAATCCTATTATAAAACAGTTAAAGTATTGGTATTGGTTTATTATTGTCACTTGTACTGAGGTACAGTGCAAATCTTGTCTTGCAAGCCAATCATACAGGTCAATTCATTACACAGGTGCAGTTACATTGAGTTAGTACAGAGTACATTGAGGTAGTACAAGTAAAAACAATAGCAGAGTAAAGTGTCACAGCCACAGAGAAAGTGCAGTGCAATAAGGTGCAAGGTCACAACAAGGTAGATCATGAGGTCATAGTCCATCTCATTGTACAGGGAACCGTTCAATGGTCTTATCACAGTGGGGTAGAAGCTGTCCTTAAAGTCTGGTGGTATGTGCTCTCAGGCTCCTGTACCTTCTATCTGATGGAAGAGGAGAGAAGAGAGAATGTCCTGGGTGGGTGGCGTCTTTGATTATGCTGGCTGCTTCAGCAAGACTACGAGAGGTAAAGACAGAGTTCAAGGAGGGGAGGCTGGTGTCCATGATGCGCTGGGCTGTGTCCACAACTCTCTGCGGTTTCTTGCGGTCCTGGGCAGAGCAGTTGCCGTACCAAGCTGTGATACATCCAGTTGGATGCTTTCTATAGTGCATCGGTAGAAGTTGGTGAGAGTCAAAGGGGACAAACCAAATTTCTTTAGCCTCCTGAGGAAGTAGAGGGCACTGGTGAGCTTTCTTGGCTGTGGCATCTATGTGATTTGACCAGGACAGTCTGTCGTGATGTTCACTCCCAGGAACTTGAAACTCTCAACCCTCTCGACCTCAGCACCATTGATGTAGACAGGTGCAGGTACACCACCCTCTTTCCTGAAGTTAATGACCAGCTCTTTTGTTTGTTGACATTGAGGGAAAGGTTGTTATCATGACACCATTCCACTAAGCTCTTTATCTCCTTCCTGTACTCCGACTCATCGCTGTTTGAGATATGGCCTACAACGATGGTATCATCTGCAAACTTGTAGATGGAGTTAGAGCAGAATCTGGCCACACAGTCATGAGTGTATAGGGAGTAGAGTAGAGGGCTGAGGACACAGCCCTGTGGGGCACCAGTGTTGAGAATAATCGTACCGGAGGTATTGCTGCCTATCCTCACTGATTGTGGTCTGTTTGTACAGCAATGCACAATGTACATAGTAAAAACAGGAACGGGGGCACTCTTGCATTGGAGAGCCAGACATAGAGGGGACTATTGAGATTTGGCTGCAGGAAAGTCAGGACAGGGAATTCAACATTACAGGGTACAACACATTTGGGAGAACAGAGGAGAGAAAAAAGGAGAAGTGGAATTGCAGTGCACTTTGGCAGTCGAAGAAAACAAAGGGATACAGCTGTAAGGAAGCAAAATAGAATCCTTATTTACTGAGATCGAATAAGGACTAATCTCACTAGTAGGTGTTATCTACAGAGGAAGAAGAATACACATAGATTGGGGAAATAAGTAAAAAACAAAATTAACAAAAGGGGGAATTTCAACTACCCAGTATTAATTGAAGGGAATGATGGAATAGAGTTCCTACAATTAATTTAGCAGTCCTGTCCAATTCAATATGTAGAAACTCCAAAAATGCATTCCTGGATCTAGCAATGGGATATGAACAAGGGCAAATAAAAATAGAAGTAGGGGATAGTTTCAAAACTGATAAACGCTTTATGATGATTATAGTGGGAATTATTAATGTACGAAGAGATTTAGGCATTCCTGCACATCAGTCACTGAAAACAAACAAGCAAGAGGGCAACCAGTGTATTCATAGTAGAGTATTTGACTATATGAATAAAGATGTCTTGCTGCAATATCCAAGGGTTCAATATAGGTTTATTTGCTCCTTTTCAATTCTGTCCCTCCAGAAATAATTACTTGTACTTGATTTACTTTGTTAATGGTCTGCTAACCTGTGCCATGACTTTTAGAGACTGGAGTATTTGTTCATCCCTTTGTTCATCTACTGAATTTGACTCCTGTCTTCCTAGTATCAGTGGCCTCCTTGTTCTTCCTACCAAACTGTATTACCTCACATTTACTTCTGTTGAACTTCATTTTCCTTCTTTTCCCATTCTCCATGCTCATTCATATAGTTTTGGAATTTGTTGCAGTCCTCCTCAGAATTGACTATCACCCCAATTTGGTCGTGACCAGAAACTTAGAAATGGTGTTTTTAATTCCAAAGTCATTCTAAATTGTGAAAATGAGTGGTCTCAGCACAGATCCTGGTGAAACACCATTTCTAACCCACCTCCATAATAAAAAACCTGTCCTTTAGTCTTGCTCTGTTTTCTTGAAGTCAGCTAGCAATTGATTTTCCTATTTGTCCTGTGACTCTGTGTTTTCTGATTTTATATATTGGTCTATTATGGGATAGCTTTTCAAAGACATTCTGATCATTTAGATTTAACATTTACTGATTTACTGCATTAACATTATCAATTGCCCCGGGTGTATAGATGAGCAGTAGAATCTGGAGACATTGATGGAAAAATGGGGAGAATAAATTGGTTTAGGATAGGATTAGTGTAAAAATGAGTGTTTGATGTTCAGCATGGACATAGTGAGTCAAAAGGCCTATTTCCACGCTACAATTCAATGAACCAGTTTCCTCCGCATCCCAAGGATGTGTAGTAGGTCGATTAATTAGCTGCTGTAAATTGCTCTTAGTGTAAGTGGGTGCTAGGAGAATCCAGGTGGGATTGATGATCATGTGAAAGAGGGCTTAGAGAAATAAGAGGGGGAAAGAGACTGATGGGATTCTCTAAGAGCCAGCATAGACTTAATAGACTATATGGCCTCCTATGTCATGACAAAATATGAAATAAAATATTAAACAGTCTGGTGAACATTCTCTTTTCTCCTTCCCTCCATCACATTGGGCAGAAGATACAAAAGCCTGAAAGCATGAGGCTCAAGGAGAGCTTCTATCCCACTGTTATGAGACTATTGAACAGTCCCCTAGTACAAATAAGATGGACTCTTGACTTCACAATCTACCTCATTATGACCTTGCAATTTGTCTGTACTGTAGCACTTTATTCTGCAATCTGTTAGTGCTTTCTCTTATATTACCTCAATACATTGATGTAATGAAATGATCCGTATGGACTGCATGCAACACAAGTTTTTCACTGTACCTTGTTACACATGACAATAATAAACCAATTTATCAACTTTTGTTGCACTCCTCTCCACAAGTATATCCTTCCTTGAGCAAGACTACAATTGTACACAATACTCCACCATGGCTCTCAATAATTGCACAATACCGCTTTATTCATATACTCAAATCCTCTTTCTGTTAAGGTCAATACATAATTTGCCTTGACGCACCTACACCTTTGCTTTGAGTGACTGATGAACAAGAAATCCCTAAATCTCTTTGTACATCTACAATTCCCAAACAAATACCATTTAAAAACTACTCTGCCTTTTTGTTTTTCCCCAACCGAAGTGGATAACTTCACATTTATCTACATTATACTACATTTACCAAATTTTTTCCCAATTCATAATCCGTCTAAATTGTCTTAAAACATCTCTGCAACCTCGTCACAATTCACAATCCCACCCAGTTTAGTGTTGTCGGCAAACTTTGAAATATTACATTTTGTTCCCTCAGCTCAATCACTGATATATCATGAATAGCTGAGGGCCCAAGCACTATCCCCTGCAACAGCACTTTAGTTACTGCCTGTCATCCCAAAAGACCCATTTATTCCTATACTCTATTTTCGGTCTTTCGACCCAAGTTTCAGTCCATGCCAATACATTAACTCCAATACCACACTTTTTAATTTTACACCTTCATCTTTTATGTACTCACTTAACACAGGGAATTGTTGGAGTAATGCAAACACTTTAAGGGGAAACAGGAACAAAGAGTGATGCTAATACATATTGATAATGAAAGATGGAAATTATATTCAAGACTGATGTGAACAGAATTTTTGGAAACAAAAAACTATTAAAAGTAATAGATGAATCATTAGAGGAGTCTGGAACTAGTACCTAAAAGGCAGCAGACCTCATCACACCTATATAGTTGAATGTGTACAAGAAGAGCCATGGCCTACAGGTCTACAGACCAGGTTCTGGAGTTGGGATTACATTGGTAACTCCTTTTCATTAGCACAGACATAATGACCTGCCTTCTTCTGTGTTCTAAATTTTCTATGATTTTAAAGCATTTATTTTCAGAGGACAAACCCCACTGAATTCTGCCCTGCTCAAGGGCTTTGCCCCTCTGTGGACTCTGACCAGTCCTGCAGAACCCGAAAACAAGACTTGCAGCATTCCACATTCTGTTTCCCCAAACAGCCACTAGCATTCGAAGTGCTGATAAAACTAACAGCAGCTGCTTACCTGATCTGTGGCTGTGATGGTTGTCTTTCATCTTCCTTTGTCCTATTCTGCCTCTCCTTATCTTCTTTGATGTCCGCAGGCTCTGACTCGGGCTCTGCTGGCGCTGACTCTTCGGAACCCACAGCCTTCTTTGGATCCTCTTCGCTCTCTCCAGTGTTCACACTAACAGGTTCTGGTGGCCTTTCAGGATCCATTGTCTTGTTCTGCCTCCCTTGGAGTTCACAGGCTGAAACTCTGCCTCTATCCAAGGCCCATAGGAAGAAAGAGGGAACAATCACATTAGCTGCATTTTTAAACTCCTCTTTGCACCCTGCAGCGGAGTGTTAATAGTTGCTATTGTGAGAAAGAGCAGCAGCCACCTCCTCCCCTCCCCCAACCCCATCACCCCTCCAGGCACTCCATGACTGCCATTCACAGGCTCCTCTCCTATTTCACATTCAGGGAAATTAGCAAAGATGTTGTAAAAAGGGCTTTCCTGTCTGGAATGTCTGATTTATATGAGTATCTGTCTCACATGGTAAAGCAGTTCGTGGTGTTGGCTTCACTTTTGCTCAGACATTGTTGCAGGAAAAGACATTCGAGAGCCTTTGATCATACACACATCATAAACCCATGGAACCTCACCAACAGGTCATGGCATAGTTTAAGGGTCTGCACTTAATCAAGGACCAGATCTTGTTCCTGGCCTATATCAGGGCCAACACACATGTATCAGTATAGTACAATATAGACAGGTACAGAAAATATTACAAAGTCAGTGTTGCATTATATCCAGCGCAACTGTCGTAATTTGCTTTTGTACAGAGACACAAGACACTGCAGACCCTGTCAACAACATGGCTATTCATTTGCAAACTTTTACCATTCCCTTATGCAGGAAGTATGGGACCAAGTATTAAAACTTTTTGGAATCCTGCTAATAATAGCCTTACAGTCATAAAAACACCTGTCAACTATTACTCATCGATTTCCAAAAACTGTATCCTGAATAACTCTCCACCCATCAAGCTTGTTGATCTTGTTACATAGTTATGCTTCCACTTGTGCTTCTCATAAGTTTGCTTATAGTTTGGTTCTTCGATCCCTCCAGACTGTTCAGAAGTCTATAGTATACTGCCAGTAATATGGTTGCCCATTTTCTGTTCTCCAATCCAGCCCATACAGCCTTATTTGATGATCCTTATAAAATATAATTCCATCTCACAGCTAAGTCTTTTCCCACAGTTGGGGAGCCCAAACTAGAGAGCATATGTTTTAAGTGGGGGGAGGGGAGGATTTAAAAAGGAACCTGAGGGGCAACCTTTTCACACAGAGGGTGGTGAGTATATGGAACGACTTGTCCAAGGAATTGGTAGAGGTCCAGAACAATTATGACACTCAAGAAGGTACATGGACAGGGGTACATGAATAGGAAAGATTTAGAGGGATATGGGCCAAATGCTGGCAAACGGGACTAGCTCTGTTAGGCAAATTAGTCAACATGGGATGAGTTGGGCTGAAGGACCTGCTTCCATGCTGTATAGCTCTTTGACTCTAATATCATTTCTTCAACCAACACTGCCACCACCACCTCCTTGTTTCTATCCCCCTCTATCTTGTCTGAAAATCCTGCAACCAGGGATTTTAAAATATTAAAATAATGCCACGATTCCATCATCACCCTCAATTCCTCTGCCTTTTTCACTTTACTGCTTGCAAACTCCTTTGTCTACTATGCCTTTTAATTTCCTGGAATCATAAAGTGTGGAAACTGGCCACGTGGCCAACTGAGTTTCCACAGAATGCCAAGCATCCATTTAACACTAATCCCATTTTATTCTCCCACATTCCCATCTCCAATATACCAGTGCAATTTAAAGTGGCCCATTAACCTCCCACCGTCTTTGGGATGTTGGAGGAAACCAGAGTACCCTGAGGAAACTCATACAGTCAGAGCGAGAACGTGAAAATTTCACACTGACAGCAGTGAAGGTCAGGACTGAGTCAGATCGCTGGAGCTGTGAGGCAGCAACTCGACTAGCTACATTAATGTGCTGCCCACTTCTGTCATTAACTTTATTGCTTTCCATTTCAACTTTTTTCCCCACCCAAATCTTTGCTCAGCATCCCCATCAAGCAAGTTTAAACCTCCTCAAAACATTATCAACCTTGCTTAGAAGGATCTTGGTTCCAGCTGTTTTGAAGTGCAATGCATCTGGCATGCACAATTCCCATCTTCCTCAGAACAGGTCCCAATGGGCAGAAATCGAAAGCTTTCCATCCTGGTCCCATCTCTCCAGTCTCCCATTCATCTACACGTCAGTAAAACTCGGTTAATCTGACACACTTGGGACTTTGGAGGTGCTGGATTGGAAGATTTTCTGGACTATTGGATGTTAATTCCCAATTAACACTCCAACATCCTTAATTCAGAGCTGGGCCCTGCAGCGTAAGGTGAGGAACAGGAATCATCACCTGCTGAACCAGATGCCAAATCATCAGGATTTTAGAACAATCGTAAAGTGGATTATCAGAATTTTACTGTATCTTTCTTTACTCTCTGGCAAATATCGAAGAGAATAATCTACAGATAGCTGTCACTTGAGGTTCTGCTTCTTAATCTGTTTCCTAAAATCTGTCTGCAGAACCCAACTTTTTTTCTACCTATATGGTTGGTACCAATCTAGACTGTGGTTGTTTACTCTCCCCATCCAGAAGGTTTTGCACCTCCTCTGTGATATCCTTGACCATGGAGGCAGCATACCATCGTAGAATCATGTATGCACCACAACAACATCTGTCTGTTCCCTTTACTTTTCAGCACAAGGACTTGAACCCAATCTCTGTTCAATACAAGCCTGAAGTCACCCCAAAGGCAGGACATAGAATAAATAGGAACCTGTTCATGTTCATACACTAATACCTGAAGCACAAAATGGTATATTACTAATAAATCACATGGAATATTTGGCTTTATAAATAGAGACACGAACTATAAACAAGCAACCTGAGCATCATCTTTATAAGTCATGCTATAACTGGAGTATTGTGTCCAAGCCTGGATACAATTCTGAAAAGAGGTCAGTATCTCTGGCATGGAGATTTACTAGGATACCAAGGATGAGAAAGCAGTTATCTGCAAATTAATAAACCTAAAGAAGCGGGGGGAAAGTTGAAAGAACACATCTGAGGCAAAAACGCAAGATAAAGTGCAATGCATTGGAAGAGAAAGTTAGTGTTAGCAGTGGTGGAACGAGATTCAATTCTTTCTAGAGGGGAGTTGAAGGGCTATTGGGAAAGGCACACAAGTAATACTAATGGGATAGTTCTTTCAAAACAATAGCACAGATACAATGGGAAAAAAGGCTACCCACCAAGCTATGATACATGGACCCAGACCCAAAATGACTCAGTACCTTAGGACAATAAAAAACACTTGTCCCTGGACCCATGATGATATAAGAATGCCATCTGCACTCTTCACAGCCTTTTTCTAAATTGTGTTCTGCAGCATTTATTTTCTATTTGATAGCTGTTTCTTTATCTCTTAACGAAAGAGAGGAATAAAACTTCCTTATACCCTATGCAGTAAATCCCATTTCCCTTCCTAATTGCTGTACATGCATGGTAACTGCCATTGTTTCCCACATTTCAATGTTTCCCAGATCTTCCAAATATTAGTATTCAACAGTATCACACTATTTACCAAGGTAACCCTGGAATCTGGAAGACCACCCTTCAAGTCTGTGTGATAACAGGTTAATTCCCAAGAAAAGCTGCAGCCATTCAGTTCTTGAACCAACCTGCACAACCCCAATCACTATCTCAGTATAGCAACATTATACAATGGGCCTTTTTTGTTCTAATTGTGTTCTTTCTTGTAAAAATTGTGTATAATTTATGTTTATTTTATGTTTTCTCTTGTGAATGCTCCTTATCTGATGCTATATACCTGTGATGTTGCTGCATGTAAGTTTTTCATTGCACCTGTACATACACTTGTGCATATAACAATAACTCCACCGTGACTTTGAGAAGATCAAGAAAACAAATAAAATTTGCAGACACAAGAGAGACTGCAGATGCTGGAGCAACACACAAAATGCTGGAGGAACTCAGCAGGTCAGGCAGCATCCATGGAGGGAAATGGACAGTTGATGTTTCAGGTCGAGACCCTCCAGCATTTCATATGTTGCTTGAAATAGAATTTGCAATCATGTCATCAATGCAAAAACACTTAGTGTAGCCTTATGGTCAGCAAACAAAATATGTTCAAATGTAAGATATAGGAGCAGATTAGGCCATTTGGCCCATCGAGTCTGCTCCACCATTTGATTATGGTTGATTTATTTTTCCCTCTCAACTCCATTCTCCTGCCTTCTCCCTGTAACCTTTGACACCCTTACTAATCAAGAACTTATCAACCCCCATTTTAAATATACCCAATGACTTGGCCTCCACAGCAGTCTGTGGCAATGAATTCTAGATTCACCATCCTCTGGCTAAAGAAAATTCCTCCTCATCTCTGTTCTGAAGGGACATCCTTCTATTCTGAGGCTGTGCCTTCTGGTCCTAGACTCTCCCACTACTGGAAACATTCTCTCCACATCCACTTCAATCCAGACATTTCAATATTCGGTAGGTTTCAATGAGATCCCCCTCATCCTTCTAAACTCCATCGACTACAGGCCCAGAGCCAGCAAACGCTCCTCATATGCTATAAACCTTTCATTCCCGGGATCATTCTCATAAACCTCCTCTGGACCCTCTCTGAAAAAGGAAGGTACATCCTTCCTTAGATTTGGGGCCCAAACCTGCTCACAATACTTCAAATATTGTCCGACCAATGTTAGAAGAGTTTCACAGAGGAGTAAAATAATATGGTATGGAATGACTGCAGGACGGAAGCACTTCAATTCACAAGTCACCTTGGCAGTTACCTATCAAGTAATATTAAACATCTAACTCCAAGCTCTCTGGAAAGGCAGTGGACCAACAGCAAATGACTATCACCCACATCAGTGGAACCAATTACATTCCACCAGGCATAATCCAAATAGTAATGAAGAAACAAAAAAATGCAGATACTGGAAATCTGATGAATTAGGACAGGGGGAGTGAGAAATACCCTTATGCCCCCACTAAATCCTGACCTGCAGGATATTTCCAGCCTTTCAGAACACTTATTAGGCAAAAAGAAGACATGAGGCTGCTTTGGCAAATAATGTGAAGGTAAACCCAAAGGGGATTCTACAGGTATATTAAGAGCAAAAGGATAGTAAGAGACAGAATTGGTCCCCTAGAAGATCAGAGTGGTCGTATATGTGTGGAGCCTCAGGAGATGGGGGAGGTCTTAAACAGTTTTTTTTGCATCAGTATTTACTCAGGAAACTGGCATTGTGGATATGGAAGGAAAGGAAACAAGCACTAGTGTCATGGAACATATAGAGTTAAAAAGGAGGAGGTACTTGATGCTTTACAGCAATAAAGGCAGATAAATCTCCAGGGCCTGACAAGATATTTCCCCAGACCTTGAGAGAGACTAGTGTAGAAATTGCAGGGGCCCTGGCAGATATATTTAAAATGTCCTTAGCCACGGGTGCAGTGCCAGAGGACTGGAGGATAGATCATTTTGTTCCATTGTTTAAGAAAGGCTCAAAGAGTAAACCGGGTAATTACAGGCCAGTGAGCCTGACGTCAGTAGTGGGTAAATTATTGGAAGGTGTTGTGAGAGATAGGACATATAAGTATTTGGACAGCCAAGGGTTGATTAAGTATAGTCAGCATGGCTTTAATGCGTGGTAGGATCGTGTTTAACGAATCTTGTGGAGTTTTTTGAGGAGGTCACTAAGAAAGTAGATGAAGGTAAGGCTGTGGATGTTGTCTACATGGACTTTAGTAAGGCCTTTGACAAGGTCCCACATGGGAGATTAGTTCAGAAGGTTCAGTTCAATGGGTATCCATGGGAAAGGTTGTAAACTGGATTCAAAATTGGCTGAGTGGGAGAAGACAGAGAGTGTTGTGGATGGTTGTTTCTCAGATTGGAGGCCTGTGACTAGTGGTGTGCCTCAGGGATCTGTGTTGGGGCCATTGTTGTTTGTTGCATATATCAATGATCTAGACGATAATGTGGTAAATTGGATCAGTAGTTTGCGGATGACACTAAGATTGGAGGTGTAGTGGACAGTGAGGAAGGCTTTCAAAGCTTGCAGAGGGATCTGGACCAAATGGGAAAAATGGTCTAGAAAATGGCAGATGGAATTTAATACAGACAAGTGTGAGGTGTTGCATTTGGAAGGACAAATCAAGGGAGGACATACACAGTAAATGGTAGGGCACTGAGGAGTGTGGAGGAAACAAAGGGATCTGGGAGTTCAGATACATAATTCCTTGAAAGTAGAGTCACAGGGTAGACAGGGTTGTAAAAAAAAGGCTTTTGGCATCCTGGCATTTATGAAATCAAAGTACTGAGTATAGGAGTTGGAATGTTTTGGTGAGGTTGTATAAGTCATTGGTGAGACCAAATTTAGAACATTGTGTGCAGTTCTGGTCACCGAACTACAGGAAGGATGTCAGTAAGATTGAAAGAGTGCAGAGGAGATTTACAAGAAGTTGCCGGGTCTTCAGGAGTTGAGTTATAAGGAAAGATTGAGCATGTTAGGACTTTATTCCTTGGAGCAGAGAAGAATGAGGGGAGATATGATAGAGGTTTTATAAAATGATGAGGGGCATAGACAGGGTTAATGCAAGTAGGCTCTTTCCCACCTAGATTAGGAGAGATAAGTACGAGAGGACATGGCTTTAGGGTGAAAGGGGAAAGGTTTAGGGGGAACATTAGGGGGAACATTAGGGGGAACTTCTTCACTCAAAGAGTGGTGGGAGTGTGGAATGGGCTGCCATCTGATGTGGTAAATGCAGGCTCGCTCTTAACTTTTAAGAGTAAAATTGGATAGAGTACATGGACGAGAGAGGTCTGGAGGGGTATGGGCTGGGGGCAGGTAAATAGGAGTAGCCGAATAATGTTTCGGCACAGATTAGAGAGGCCAAATGGCCTGTTTTCTGTGCTGTAGTTTTTCTATGTTCTAAGAAAAAATTGTGATGAAAGGTCACCTGACCTGAAAAGTCAACTCTGTTTCTCTCACCACAGATGCTGCCTGATAGCGTGGAGTACCTTCAGTATTTCCCATTTTTATCGTGACACAAAACCGTCACAGAGTTCCCATTAATTCTAATGGCCCCTCCCAACTTTCTTTGTAATTAAAATTTGTTTTTAATTCCAACTTTTCCAAGTTCTGATAACAGTGGGCCCACCGGGGTACAGTGAGCAGCAGGAAGTTTTACTCCCAATATCAGGGGCCTCTCTGTTACTGATGCTTCGAGTGGAACTGATCCTCTGTCCTCAATGTGCTGTGGGCACTGTAAACAAGTTTTTCCTGATAGGAGCCATACAGCACAGAAACAGACCCTACCCGACCACCAAGACCACATCAACCACCGACAGTATTACGACTAATCCCATTTTATTTCTCCATTTAAAATATTTAGTTATCAGTCACATGGTACAATCAAAACACACAGCAAATGCATCTTTTTGCGTTACTGAGAATGTGCTGGGGGCAGCCCACAAGTGTTGCCCCTCTTCCGGCGCCAACATAGCATGCCCGCAACTCCTAACCTGTACGTCTTTGGAGATGTGGGAGGGAACCCGCACAGACTCACAGGGAGAATCTACAAACTCCTTACAGACAGCCGATTAACTCTATCCAGACTCTACCCTCACTTACATGTCCATGTCTTTGTGATGTGGGTGGAAACTGGAGCATCCAGAGGAAACCTACACAGTCACAGAAAGAACATGTAAACTGCAGAGAGACAGGAGTTGGCACTGGAGGACAGGATTAAATCCAGGTTGCATCCCTGATCCTCTTTGCTGCTGATCCCTTCCCCTTTGGCCCTTGAGATGCCCAAGTGCCAAGCACAAAAACTCCAACAATCCAGCACCCCTGGGACCTTCCTGGAGCTGGACTTGCAGATTTTCCAGACTATTTAATATTCTTTCCTATTAATATAACACACTGTAAATTCAGATTTTTTAATATATTACACACAGTAGTGTAATAAATTTTCCCGATGAACCCAATAGGGGAGCATGGGGAAAAAGGACTTCAGCAAGTTTAAAGGGTCCCACAAGAACCAGATACCGAACCATTAATATTTCAATTGGATACCACATTAATGGAGTTTGTATGCGGAATATTCCTTGTTTCAGTCCCAATCAAAATGTATCAAGTGCGGCTTCCTGCTTTTGAACAGAGCCGAGGTTTCTCACATTTTCTGCCGCTTTCCATCCTGCTCTCACTTTCACCTTGTCCACCTCCAACTGTTCCATTCCCTTTCCTGACATCTGCATCTTCCCACTTTTCCAGAGACACAAAAAACTCCTTCAAGGTGAGCAGAGTTTTATTTGCACCATTTCCAATTTAGTGTGTTGCATTTGCTGCTCACAATGTCGTCCCCTCTCCATTGGGAGGCCAAGCAGAGATTTACAAAATACCCCTGTTCAATTCCACCAGAATGATGCTGATCTTCTAGTTACCCGTCAGTTTTACTTCTCCATCCCACTCAAATTCAGACCTCTTATTTTAATGAAACACAAGGCTAAGTCTGAGGAACAGCATCTCATTATCTAACAGCTATATTGGAGTATTCAGGACTCAGCAATGATTAATTTCAGAAAATAAGCCTTGTATCTTATATTTTTGACATTTAATTTTTTCCCTCTCGTGCTCTTGTAATTTCTGATGTTTCTCAACCCTTCCTATTTATTTTTAATATATTGTCCTATTTATCCGAATATATTTTGTTGTTCATGAGCCTTACTGCCATCTTTCAGCCTCAGCCAGCAGCCACGTGTCATTCATCTTGATTTGTCTCTACCTCTATTACAGACCTTCCCACTTTCTCAGCAGAATTAAATGCATTTCATTTCTAACTCTTATGATTAGATGAAAACTATGAACCCAAAACATTAACACTGTCTTTCTTCCTCTCTCTGGAGATGCTGCCTGATCTACTGAGCATTTTCTGTTAGTATTTCAGAGTTTCCAGCATCTGTAGTATTTTGCTATTGCAAAGGTTCTCCTGAATGTTTCTCCATGATAGTCATAGAGAGTCAAAGAGCAATACAATATGGACACAGGCCCTTCAGCCCAACGAGTCCATGTTAACCACAGTGCCCACCCATCTTGTTCCAATTTCCTGCATTTGGCCAATATCTCTCTCCTCCATGTACCTATCCAAGTGCTTCTTAAATGATACTATTGAAACCTGCCTCAACCACTTCCTCTGGCAGCTTGTTCCAAATACTCATCACTCTCTGCATGAAAAAGTTGCCCCTCTCGTCCCTTTTAACTCTTTCCCTCTCACCCTAAATCTCTGCCCTCTTGTTTTGGACTCCGTAACCCTGGGGAAAGACTGCTACCATCCACCTGATCTGTGCCCTCATGGATTTATTAACCTCTCGAAGATCACCCCTCATTCTCCTACACACCAAGGGATAAAGACCTAGGCCTGGCCAACCTCTCCCTGTAACTCAGGCCCTGGCAACATCCTCATAAATCTTTTCAGCACCCTTTCCAGCTTAACCGATATCTTTCCGATAGCAGAGGGCGACCAAAACTATACACAGTACTGCCAAGTGCGGCCTCATCAACACCTTATACAACTGGCAACATAATGTCCCAACTCCTGTACTCAGTGCCCTGACTGAAGGCCAGAATGCTAATTGCCTTTTTCACCACCGTGTCTACCTGTGACACCACTTTCAATGTTTTCAATGAGAGAGAAGTATTGGAAATAATAATAGCAGACTTATCAATCACTTGAAGATGTGTTAGCATTGATTAAGAACTGCCAGCATAGCTTTTGTAAAGACAAATTGTATTCAATTAACATGATAGTCTTTTTGATGAAGAAACAGAAGGTTTAGGAGGAAATTGCATTTGATGTGACCCACATGTTGTTCAATAAAGCTTTCCACCAAGATTGAAAGTCATGATATAAAAGAGTAATAGAGTAAAATTGGCTAAGTGACAAGGCATTGTGGCTGTAAAATGTTCTTTTTGGACTGGGCGCAAGCAGAACTCCTCAGTATGGGTACCAGGGTCACTATTTTTCCCTTACAGATATCAATGACTTGGACTTGGCTATAGGGGGCATGATTTCAAAATCTGTAATGAACCAAGAGGAGGATTTCAAGGATACTTCAAGGAGATATAGATAGGCTGGTGGAATGGGCAAGAGATGAGAGGTTAAATTTAATCCTGGTAAATGTTAAGTGTTACATTTTGTTAGAAAGAACAAGAAAAGGCAATATAAACTGAAGAGTTTGACTCTAAATGGGATACAACAACCAAGAGATTAGGCTTTATGTGCCGAGATCATTGAATATCGCAGGGCAGGTTGAGAAGCTGGTTTAAAAAAGAGCATACACAATATAGATGCCTTATATATAGAGTTGGGCATACAAGGAATCATGATAAACCTCACGTCACAGGTGATAAATATTTGAAAGATCCTCGACTGAGGGTTTTATGGGGAAGTCCACAGAAGAGGAGCTTGAGCCAGCAGAAATCAGCCAATGATCACACTGAATGGCGGGGCAGGCTTGAGAGACCGATTAGCCCACTCCTGTGATCTTGTGGAAGTCCTTGAGTTGCCCAAGCGCCCAGTCAACATCAGAAAGTCAAGAGTGGTGGGAGGCGTCGTGACGTCACCCGAAGCCCCGCCTCTCATTGTGACCGGAGTAAGATGGCGATGCGCATGCCCCGTCCTGCGCGCCGCCCGTCCTGCTCAAAGATGGCGACTAAGCTGCCCCCATCCCCCCCGTAACCAGGGCCCGTCCGGACCTCGATCCCACACTCCCGCCCCCTCACTTGCAGCCGGATAGCGAATCCAGAACCTCGCAGTCTGCACGGATGAGTGCGGACACGCCCATAAACCCCCTATCTCCTGGGTTTGTGGGGGACGGTGTTGTTCCTCACCAGTACTTTCTTTGTCCGCCGGTGTCCAGCGCCGACTTTCGACAACCGGCCGCTCCTCGCGTCCAGCGCACAAGCCCCGCCCTGCGATCACCCCCGCACCGGGTCTTCGCCGCTCTGGGCCACCGACCGGAAACGGAGGGAGCCCACTCCGCCAGCAAACCGTCAACCGTCTCGGGGCCCGCGCGCCGCCTCCTGCTGTCACTCAAGCGTAAACCAATGGGGAGCAGGCATGGCATCAGCCGACCCAGCGGTCCCGGCCCGTTGCACCAATCGGGTGCGAGGGCGGGTGCGGGTTGCCAGCTGCAAGGCTGCTGGCTCGGGTCATTCGGGCGGGTTGCGTCATGGTGCGTGGGGGGGTTGAGTGCGTCCTGAAGTCGGGGGGGTAGAGCGGGCTGCAGAGGAGAGGTGTTCTTCAGTTATTGCTGTGCAAAAAAAATTGCTCCTGCACGCAAACGTGAGGGAAAGTAATCTTTGAGTAGCGGGAAGCATTCAAGGAGATTCAAGAGATTAGGATAAACATGCTTCCACAAAGAAAATTACCAAAACTTAGAGCCTCTTGGATGGCCGGGTGCACAGAGGACAGGGCCAAACGAGAATGGGAAACATACGTCTGCTAACAAGAATTTCGTGCAACAGAGAGCCTGGAAAAGTATGGAAAAATGAAATTAAAAGGGAAATTAGAAAAGCCAAGCATGTGAAAATTATGAAAAGTTATAACTAAAGAAAAGGTAGGCTAAATCTCTGGCGTCAGAGAATCTGAGTAAAGTTATTAATGGATGTTTTTCTGACTACCTTCACAAAAGAATTTGCCCCGAGTTTCCCGCGAGCAAGGGATTTCATTGCACCCTGGTGGAAATGACAAACTAATCTGAATCTGATGTTGCTATAGTGAACAAGCGAAATGGAGGGTGAGATTAAAAAAGGTAATAAATGAAGCATTTCACAATGCTCAGCGGGATTTACCCCAATTAGAAAAAGAGAATCAATGAGAAAGGCGAACAATATGTGGTTAACAAAGGTCAATAAAATATTTAATCTAAAACTAGAGCATACGAAGTAGCAAAAATGGAAGACTGGGAACTTTTCAGGAACCAGCAGCAAGAGATAAAAAGAAAGGAGAGGAGAAAATAGGTTCCTAGGTTAATTGGCAAATAATGTCAAAACCAACTGAGAACTTCCATGGACATATAAAATGATATATATGTAAAATCATGAGGGGCATAGATAGAGTGAATACGCACAGTATTTTCCCCAGGGTTGGGGAATCAAGAGCTGGATGGCATGGGTTTAAGGTGAGAGGGGAGAGTTTTAATAGGAACCTGAGGATAGTCTGTATGTGGAATGAGCTGCCAGAGGAAGTGGTTGAGGCAAGTGCATTTACAATGTTTAAAAGACAGGTTTAAAAGACAATGTTTAAAAAACTGTCAGAGGGATCTGGGCCAAACACGACTTAATGGGACTAGCTTAGATGGACATCTTGGTTGGCATGGACCTGTTGGGCCAAAGGGTCTGTTTCCGTGCTGTATGATGACGACTATCAAACTTAGAGCCACTGGTTGGCAAGGTGCCCAGAGGGTAGGGAAAGGCAACAAAACCAACCATAAATTGAATACTGAGCAAAAATCCTGAAAGAGTACAGAAAATACAGGGGAGAAATTAAAATAGAAAATAGGAAAGCAAAAAGAGAGCATGAAGAGAAATTAGCCAGTATAGAGAGGTTGAGCAGGTTAGAACTTTGTTCATTGGAGTGTAGGAGAATGAGGGTGATCTTCTAGAGGTGTATAAAATCATGAGGGGCATAAATAGGGTGAACGCACACAGTCTTTTTCTAAGACTGGAGGGCATAGGTTTAAGGTGAAAAAGGAAAGATTTAATAGGAATTTGAGGGACAACATATTTTTACATAGGGTGGTATGTATGTGGAATGAGCTGCCAGAGGAAGTGGTTGAGGCAGGTGCAATAACAACTTTTGAAAGCCATTTGGACAGATACATGGATAGGAAAGGTTCAGAAGGTTTTAGGCCAAATGGTGGTAAATGGGACTAGCTTAGATAGGCACCTTGGTCAGCGTCGACCAGTTGTGCCAAGGGACCTGTTTCCACGCTGTATGACTCTGTGGAAGAAGTTAGCTAAGATGTGGAACTCCCTGGAGGGTGTAAGTGTGAGATTGGGAAGGAGAAATAGAAGGTCAGATTCTTATGTGAATGGTGAAAGACTAGAAATGAGTGGAGTTCTGAGGGATCTTGTTCTTGTACATAAAGCACAGAACATTAGTGTGCAGCAAGCAGTTAGGAAGGCAAATGGCATGTTGGCCTTTATTGCATGGGAGTTGGCATTTAGAAATAGTGAAGTATTATTACAATTAGTAACAATAGTAAAAATAATAAGCATGTTCACAGAATTATATAGCATGGAAACAAGTCCTTCGACTGAATTTGTCCATGCCAACCAGGTACCTACCTGAGTTAGTCCCATTTGCCTGCATTTGGCCCATATCCCTCTTAACCTTTCCTATTCAGGTACTGTTCAAATGTTTTTGTTGTAATTGTACCCGCGTCTACCACTTCCTCTGGCAGCTCGTTCCATATATCCACCACCTTTTGTGTGGGGAAGAAACCTGCCCCTTAGGTCCCTTTTAAATCTTTCCCCTCTCCTATGCCCTCTAGTTTTTAGACATCCCTACCTGGGGGAAAAAGACTATACCATCCCCTTATCTATGCCCCTAATGATTTATAAACCTCTATAAGGTCACCCATCAGCCTCCTTCGCTCCAGGGAAAACGTTTGCAGCCTGTCGAGCCTCTCCTTAAAACTCGAGCCTCTCCTTAAAACTCAAGCCCTCCGTCATGGCAACATCCTTGTGAATCTTTTCTGCATCTTAATAGATCCCTTCTAAAGCATGACAGCTTGATTCCCATGTAACTAACCTTCTGTACCTACCGACCTACATGCAGGCGCTTTGTCAAAAGCCTGGCTCAAATCCATATAAACCATACCTACTGCCCTGCCTTCATCCATTTTTTTTAGTTACCTCCTGAAGAAACTCAATCATATTTGTGAGACAGGAGGACTTCTGCACAGACACACGTTCACTCCTCCTAAGCGGTAGTGATAGGGACACTGAATAGTTTGGGGAACAGAACAGGAGATTCTGTGGCCGCAAAAGATACACCAGGATGGTGTGTTGCCTCCCGGTACCAGAGTCAGTGACATCTCAGAGTAGCTGCAGAACATTCTCAAGGGAGGATGAGCAGCCAGAGTGTCGTGGTGCATATGGTACCAACGACAAAGGTAGAAAGATTGGTGAGGTCCTGCACAGTGAATATGGGGGAGTTAGGAGAGAACCTAAAAAGCAGACTTTGTAGTATGAAAGGGCCAGGGGTCAGTGACAAGTGACAACACTACTGACCCCATGGTCAGATGATAGCATACCTAATCAGGTCAAAGCTACACCACTGTCAATCAAGGGTCTGGCTCCCGCCCCACCCATTAAGAGCACACCTGAGTTGGCTCATAACCCATCTTTGTTCTTGACCCTGAGTCATTGGCTTGTTTCACCTGAGCGGGCTCCACCCCGCTACAAGCCCTATAAAAGATGGTCCTCTTTTCCGATTGCTGCTGGGGTTGAGACCACAGGTGAGAAGGTGCACTTCCACAGGGGTCAGGAGCGTCCTGAGTAGATTCCCAGTAGCGTAGAGCCGTTGTTTGTCCCGAGTCAGGGGTTCCAGACAATGTGTTTGTTCGTTCCCTGATCGTTTGTACTAGTTGGTTGTGTTGTGTGAGTGAGTGTGTGTGCAATTCACCCCTGTTGCGACTCCCCCACGTTTTTGTGATCACCCTAGTGCGAGGGTTGCATCTGTTCCTTCGCATTCTGTTCCCCACGTCGGTCTTTGTGAATAAAATCCTCCTTTAAAGTAGCAAAGACTGTGTGTCCAGATACCTTTATCTTTAAGATACGCAAATGAACGCTTTCTCATAACAGACCTCAAGGTCCATCTCTGGATTACTCCCAGTGCCACATGCTAGTGAGGGTAGAAATAGATAACTCATATGAATGCGTGGCTGAGGAGCTGGTGCAGGGGCAAGGATTCTAGTTCTTGCATCATTGGGATCTCTTCTGGGGTAGGGGTGACCTGTACAAGAGAGATGGGTTGCCCTGATCTGGAGGGGGACCAACATTCTGGCTGGGAGATTTGCTAGTGTTAGGAGGTTTAAATGAGAATGGCAGGGGGGTGGGCCCTGAGGCAGTAGAGTGGCTGATGAGAAATTGGATAATGCAGTCAATGAGAGCAAATTTATTCATCAGGATAGACAGGAGCAAAATAAGGGGAGAGGAAAGGCCATTGGTTTAAACTGCATTTATTTCAAGACAAGAGGCTTGACAGGTAAGGAGGATGAACTCAAGGCATGGATTGGCTCTGGGAAACGGGATATCATAGCTATGACAGGAACATGGCTGAGGAAGGGGCAGGACTGGCAGCTCAATGTTCCAGGATACAGATGCTACAGGTGTGACAGAGGTGTGATTAAGAGAGGAGGGGATGTTGTCTTCTGATGAAAGAAGACATAACAACGGTCATTTTAGAGGATATTCTTGGGGCATCATCCAGTGAGGCCATATGGGTAGAACTTAGAAACAAGAAGGGGATGGTCAGTCTGATGGGATTGTATTATCGTTCCCACCCACCCCCCCCCCCCCAACAATAGACAGTGGAATTGGAGGAGCAGACATGTAGACAGATTGTAGCTAGTTGTAAACATAGGAGGTAGTATTAGGGGAGATTTTAACTCCCTAATATTGACGGGCCAACCATAATATAAAATGGCTTGGACGGAGTGGAATTTGTGAGATGTGTCCAAGAAAGCTTCCTTAAGGGACCTACTAGAGAGGGGTGCAACACTATGGTAAGTGGGCGGAAGTGTCTGTCGGCAAGCACTTTGGGTCCAGTGAACATAATTCTATTAGTTTTAAAACAGTTATGGAGAAGGAGCGTCTGCCAAGTGGAGGTCTTTAAAAGTGTGATGTCAAGAGCTCAGGGCCTGCATGTTATTGTTAGTGTGAGCAAAGCTGGCAGATTTAGGGAACCCTGGTTGACGAAAGATAATCGTTTGGTCGAGAAAAGAGAGGGAGGGCGTACACTGTACATAAGCAATTGAGGAACTAGTGAATCTCTTGATGACTTCAAGAAATGTAGGAGTTCACTTAAGAGAGAAATTAGGAGCGCAAAAGAGAATATGAGAAGGATCTGGTAGGTAAGGGGAGGCAAGATCCCAAGAGACGCTATAGGTATATTAAGAGTAAAAGAAGACTAAAGAGAGAATAGGTGCATTTAAAGATCAACATGGCCATCTAAATGCAGAACTAAAGGAAATGGGTAAGATTTTCAATGAATATTTCTCTTCAGTTTTTATTGTGGAGAAAACGATGGAAGTTAAGGAAATGGGGGAAATGAGTGGTGTTGGTCTGGACCACATATGAATTAGCAGGGAGGAGGTATTGGAGGCCTTAAAGTGGATCTGACCTGACCCAGGACCTGACTTAGTGCATTCTCGATCTTGTGGAAGCTAGAGATGAAATTGCCGAGCCCTTGCAGAGATTTTCTTCATTCTCTGACCACAGCTGAGGTCAGAAGGACTGGAGAGTGGCTAATGTGGTACCTATTGTTTAAAAAATGGTAGCTAAAACAAGCTAGGAACTACAGGCCAGTGAGTCTGACATCAGTGATGGGTAAATTGCTGGAGGGGATTCTAAAGGAAAGGATCTACCAACATTTGGAGAGATGGTCTGATTTGGGACGTCAGCACGGCTTTGTGCCTGTGAAGTCATGTCTGACAATCTCTTGGAGATCTTTGAGGAGGGAACCCAAGAGCGTAGATGAGGGTAGGGCAGTGGATGTTGTCTATATGGACTTTAGCAAGGCCTTTGACAAAGTCTGTCATGGCAGGCTAGTCTGGAAGGTTAGATCTCTTGGATCCTGGTTTGGATTCACAATTGGCTCAGTGGTAGGGAAGCAGAGGGTGATGGTTGAAGGTTGTTTCTCAGACTGGAGACCTGTGTCTAGTGTTGTGCCACAGGAGTTTTGTGCTGGGGACCTTTGTTGTTTGTAATTTATGTAAATGATTTGGATGTGAATTTATAAGGCATGGTTAGTAAGTTTGTGGATGATGCTAAATATGGTGGTGTTGTAGATAGTGTAGAAGGTTATGAAAAATTACAGGGGGATCTTGATCAGTTAGTTTAGTGGGCTGAGGACTGGCAAATGGATCTCAATCCAGGTAAATATGAGGTATTGCATTTTGGGAGATGAAACCAGGGTAGGACTTACACAGTGAATGGTAGAGCCCTGGGAGTTTATGGAATAGAGGAACCTTGGAGTGCAGAGTGCATAGTTTTGCTGAAATTGGCATTACAAGCAGACAAGGTTGTGAAGAAGTTGTTCATCACACTGGCCTTCATCAGGAGTTGGGGAAGTTATGATGCAGTTATATAAGAGGATGATTAGACCGCACTTGGAATATTGTGTACAGTTTTGGTCATCCTATTATAGGCAAGATGTTATTGCAGAAAAGATTTTACCAGGATGTGGCGCTGGACTTGGGGGCCTGAGGCATAGGGAGAGGTTGCATAGAGTAGAACTTTCTTCCTGCAATGTAGGAGATTGAGGAGTGACTGATAGAGGGGTATAGACCAGGTGAAAGCACATAGTCTTTTCCCAGGGAGGGGATGCTAAAAAACAAGAGGGCATAGGTTTAAGATCAGAGGCAAGAGATTTAAAAAGGACATCAGGGGCAGCTTCTTCATGCAATGGGGTGGTGTGTATTTGGGATGAGCTGCCAGAAATGGTGGTTGAGGCAGGCACATTAGCAACATTTAAAAGCCATCTAGATAAGTACATGGATAGGAGAGTTTAGAGGGCTGTGGGCCAACATGGGTAGGTGGATCACGCTCACTGGGCAACACTGGATGAGTTGGGCTGAAAAAGCCTGTTTCCATGCTGTGTCACTCTCTGACTCTAAAGGGGAAGCAGATGGAGCTTTTGAAAGACCAGGCAAATCATGGTTATGTGAACTGGTACAGAGTTGAGGCCTAAGACAGATCAGCCATATCAATGGTGTGGTGGCATATTCTTGCTACTATTTTGTTGTTATTGTGTTTGAAGGAATTTATCACCTTCACCCAGATGAAATATATCTGTTAAAAGTGCAAGGGAGGAAATTGCAGTGGTTTGAATTATTTTACAATCCTCTCTGGGTATGGCCATGGTGACTGAGGGCGAGGGACTGGTACCGTTACACTAGTGTTTAAAAGAAAGGGATAAATTAAGTACAGGTCACCTAGTTTAACATTGGCAATGAACAAATTGTTTGGATCCTTCCAAGGGACAGTGTATATATCTTCATATAGAAATTCACGGATTAGTTAAGTACAGTCAGCATGGATTTTATTTTTAAGGAAAGAACATGCCTGACTAACAATTGAAATTTTGGGGAGGGTTGCACAGACTTTTGATAAAGCCAGTGCTATTGATGTGGTTTACACATATTAGGTTCCTTTTCCAGCTCCCCCACTGCATAACTCGCGCTCTGACATATAAAGGTTCACAATGAGTCCATGGAATCCAGAGCCACCTCTTAGCAAAGCAGACAGTGATGATGAATTGCATCAGCATCAGATTCCTAAAACAGATCCTCTATATTAAGATCTGTCACAGGAAGAGACTGCCAGGGGGACAGAGGAAAAGATTGAAGTATGTGCTCAAGCCTACAGTACTTAAGAAAATACAACTCCCCCACTGATCATGGGAATGCTTGCCCATGACTGCTCAAAGTCAAGAAGGAGCATTCAGGGTAGTGTATCGAGAACCTTAACGCCATACAGAAAGTCCTGCATAACTGTCAGAAGGACTGCATTCCTCACAACCACCTATAAACTAGCCCCTCAGACACACTATGGGGAAGAACCTACTGTTCCCAAAGAGGTCGCATTAGTCATCTCAGCGCCCTCGAAACCGAAGTGGTAGCAAGTCATCCTCAGTCCCGAGGGACTGCTGAAGAACAAGGAAACATATTTCAGCAAGACTTTTGACAAGGTTCCATGTACCAGACAATGAAAAAGGAATAAAAATTCATGTAATCTGAGGGAAAATGTGCAAATTGAATCCAGAACTGGCTCGGTAAAGGAAACAAAAGGGTGCCAGCTGTTTTCTGACTGGAAAGCTGTTACCAATGCAGTTTCCATAGAGCTATACTATATATGAATACTTTAGACCAGTGGTACTACCAGTTATGACTTTAAAGCCACATATATAATTCCTGGCAGGCATAGCTGGGGCCCATGTGAGTGCCCTAGCTACGCCTGGGTCTGTAGAAAATGAAGGAATCGAACGTTAAGTTGTTGGGTGATGTCAAGTTCAGCCAGTTGGAGGAGAGTGTTAGTGGAAGGGGGCTGGTTCTGTTTCTGGTCAAGAAAGAAGCAGAGGGGCAGTGAGGCCATCTATGATTGGGAATGGAGATATATAGGGACGGGATGTCCATGGTGAAGATGAGGTTGTGAGTGCCAGAGAATTTAAAGCTATGGAAGAGTTGGAGAGCGTGTGGGGTGACCACGGACGTAGGTGGGAAGGAATTGGACCAGAGGGGACTGGATTAGTGTCCAGATACGAGGATAGGAGCTCTGTGGTGAAGGGCATGCAGGGACAATAGGTCTGCCGGTGCAGTCCATCTTCTGGAATTTGGGGATGACATAGAAGCAGGCAGCCCTAGGTTGCAGGACGATCATGTTGGTAGCTGTGGGGGGACGGGGGGGAGATCTGCCGAGGGTGATGAGGTCAGTGATGGTGCAGGAGATAATGTCCTTGATGGGGTCATGGTTCAGGGGTAAGTAGGAGGAAGTGTCCTGAGAATTGGGCGGTCTGGTCTCTGCAAGGTCGAGGTCAAGTATGCGAGACTACCACAGCACTACCTTTGTCGTCTGGTTTGATGACGAATGTCAGGGTTGGTGCGGAGGGGAGCATTCAGAAGGGGTAGGTTGGAGTGGGTGAGGGGAGCAGAAGAGTCAAAAAGACTGATGTCAGTGCCGACAGTTGGCCATGAATAGGTCCAGGGAAGGTAACAGGCCCCGGTGGTGGAGTCCAGTTGGAAGAAGAATGGCGGAGGCGAGAGAACGGGTCATTAGAAAGGGGGAGAGGACTTCTTACTGAAGAAGGAGCGGAGATGGCGAAAAGAGCTTGGCATCATGCCGGGCTCGGAATTCGTTGAGGTGGGGGCGTAGAGATATGAAGGTGAGGCCTTTCTGAGAACAGTCCGCTCAGCCTCAGAGAGGGGGAGGTCAAGAATGTTTGCCAGTAGTAATGGTGTTATAATAAGAAAACCTGGGTCATGTGTGGATTTTGAGAACTGCTGGAAATTTATTTGTACCAGAAATGAAGGAATTCCTTGTGAGAAAAGATCTCTCCTTCAGGGTTTTTCTCATGTCAGGCAAGTTGCCTAGTCACATACCATTGCTGATCCCAACATTTATATTTTGTTTTTGCCTCCTTGCATGACGTTAATTATATCATTATATATTATATAATTCTGCTCCTCCTGCCGAATGTGAGAGATCACGGTGATTTACCTGTGGAAAGCGTGTCCAGCTGCAGCTCCTTCATTGACCACAATGAGTGGCTGGGGCTGCAGCTGGAGTCTCTCAGGAACATTTGTGAAGGTTAGAGCATCATAGACCAGGAGTTTTATTGAGGTGGTCGCACCTAAGGTGCAGGCAGCAGATAGTTAGGTGACCACCAGAAGAGGTAGTGGGGGTACGCAGGGAGTGCAGGATTCCCCTTGGTCATTACCCTCAGCAACAAGTACATTGTTTTGGATGCTGTTGGGGGGTTGGCCTTTCAGAGGAGAGCAGCACGGTCTGTGGCACAACATTGGCTCTGATGCACAGCAGGGGAGGGTGGAGACAAGGAGAACTGTTGCGATAAGATACTCTATAGTTACGGGAACAGACGGGAGATTCTGTTGCTATGGAGGAGACTACAAGATGTTATGTGCTTCCCGGGTGCCAGGTTCAACGATATCTCCAAGCAGTTGTAGAACATTCTCAAGGAGTGTGAGCAGCCAGAGGTCATTGTACACATTGGTTCCAACTCATAAGTAAGAAAGGGATTGAGCTCCTGCAGAGGGAATATAGGGAGGTAGGCAGAAGGTTAAAGCAAAACCTAAAGGGTGTAATCTCTGGATTACTCTCAATGCACATGTTAGTGAGGTAAGAATAGAAAGACAGGGCAGATGAATGATGTGTCTGAGGAGCTGGTGCAGGAGGGAGAGATTCAGGATCTTAGACCACTGGATGTCTTCTGAGGTGACCTGTACAAGAGGGACAGGTTTGCACCTGAATGGGAGGGGACTAATATCCTGGGGGGAGATTTGCTAGAGCTACTGGGAGAGTTTAAATGTCTGGCAAGTGGCTGGGACCAGAGTCGAAGAATGGCAGATTAGAAAATTGAGGCAAATATAGTAGTTAAAGCAAGCTATGTCCAGAAGGCAGGATAGGCAGGAGCAGGACGTGGAGCGAGGCAGCTATGCTCGCTAAACTGCATTTATTTAACACAAGGAGCTTGACAGGTAAGGCAGATCAGGGTTAGGCACATAGGACTGAGATGTTGTAGTTATTGCAGAAACATGGTTGAGGGACGGCCGATCCTGATGGCGATGAGCAGGCATACAGGGAGTGAGAGAGATTGGCTGGGTTGAGTGGTGTCGCAACAGTAACCTCGCACTCAGTGTCAGCAAGGCTAAGGAATTGATTATGGATTTCAGGAAGGGGAATTCAGGAGAGCACACACTCGTCTTCATTGATGTGTTATTGGTGGAAAGGGTGAGCAGCTTCAAGTTCCTGGGCATCAACATCTCAGTGGATCTATCTTGGGCCCAACACATTGATGCAATCATGAAGAAAGGCACACCATGCAGCTCTATTTCATTAGGAGTTTGAGGAGTTTGGTATGTCATCAAAGACTCTTATAAATTTATACAGATGTACATTTATACAGATATGCATTCTGACTGGTTGCATCACTGCCTGGTGCAGAAACTCCAATGCACGGGATTGAAAGAGGCTGCAGAAAGTTGTAGACTCAGCCAGCTCCATCATGGACACAACCCTCCCTGCTGTGGAGGACATCTTCAAGAGGTGGTGCCTCAAGAAGGTGGCATCCATCTTTAAGGAGCCTCTTCACATTACTACTATTGGGAAGGAAGTACAGAAGCCTGAAGACCCACTATTACGAACCAGCAACAAAAGAAACACTCCGAGTCATGTATAAGTGTTTAAAACTACTTTATTAATAACTGCTTATGATAATAAGAAAATAAAAGTAAAAATGTTAGAAGTAAAAATGTTAAATCTTAAACATTAACCCAAAAACTAAACTCGTAGTGTGTGTGTGGCAGATTCCCAAACTCCAAGTCCAGGAATGGTTCTTAAAGTTCATTCAGCAAGCCATAAGGTGAAACATAAGCAAAGGCTTCTTCAACAACCACCGTTGACGGAAGACAAAACGTAGATGTAGAGGAGAAATAGAGAGTAATTACGAAATCCAAATGTTCCACTTTGGAACCCAAACGACACCTCAGTGTTTACTCAGCAGTGACTGCTCCACTGCTTCTTCCTCACCCTGAAAGGCTCTTGAATCGTGCCATCCAAAACAAATACCTGTTTCCTTCTACAGGTCAACAACAAAGTGAACTCCACTGCTTTGTTCCCGAAGTATCTGCCACCACCGAAAAGCATCCGAGATGTGGCCGTCCACACAAATACCTGTTTCCCTCTACAGGTTAACGACAAAGTGGATTCCACTGGAGTTACTCCAAAAATCCATACGTGGATTGTAGTGACAGGCAGAGTTATTGCTTCTCATTCCATTCGATAGAGAAACTAGCAGGCTGCGCTCTCTCTCTCTCTCTCTCTCTCTCTCTCTCTCTCTCTCTCTCTCTCTCTCTCCCCCCCCCCCCCCCCCGACTGACTGCTTCATGGATTGTAGCGACAGGCAGAGTTATTGCTTCTCATCCATCGATAGAGAAACTAGCAGGCTTCTCTCTCTCTCTCTCTCTCTCCTCTCTCTCTCTCTCTCTCGCTCTCTCTTGCTCTCTCTCTCTCGCTCTCTCTTGCTCTCTCTCTCTCTATCCCTCCCCCCCGACTGACTGCTTCAAAAACATCATTATGTCCTTTATCTTCTGTTGTCGTAACCACGCCAACACACACCAGTATGCTCTATCGTAAAGGGACATTCACCAATAGTAACCCAGTTCGTAACACCCACACTCAATGTTTCAGTGACAGCTTCTTCCCTTCCACCATCAGATTTCTGAATGGTCCATGAACTCTACCTCATTATTCCTCTTTTGCACTATTTAATTTTGTATCTTATAGTAATTTTATGTCTTTATGTCTTGCACTGTAATGCTACCACAAAACAACAAATTTCAAGACATATGTCAGTGATAATAAACATGATTCTAATTCAGTTCAATGTTCTAGGGTACAGATGCTACATGCATGATGGAGCTAGATGTTATAGTGCAAGGGGAGTTGCATTTTTGATGGAGAACATCATGGCAGTGTTTAGAGAGGATATTCCTGGGGATCATCCAGAGAGGCTACATTGGTAGAAGTTAGAAATAAGAAGGGGATGATCACTTTGATGGGATCGCACTATAGCCTCCCTGATTGTCAGCGGGAATTAGAGGAGCAAATATGTAGAGAGTTTGCAGATGGCTATAGGAATAATAGGGTTGCAATAGTGATTTAAACATCCCTGATATTGACTAACCAATGCCATAATGCTATGTGATTGGATGGGGCAGAATTTGTTAAGTGTGTCCAGAACAGTTTTCTCAAGCAATATGCCCTACTAGAGAGGCAGCACTTGACCTCCTCTTGGGAAATAAGGCTGGGCAAGTGATGGAAGTGTCAGTGGGGAGCAATGACCATAATTCTATTTGTTTTAAAGTAGTTATGGAAAAAGACAGGACTAATCCACAAGTTATATTCCTGTATTGGGGCAAGGCTAGTTTTGGTGGCATTGGACAGGAACTTGCAAGGTTGATTGGGAGAGGCTGTTAGCAGGTAATGGGATGTCTGGCAAGTGGGAGGTGTTTAAAAGTGAGATAGGGAGAGTTCAGGGCCAACACGTTCCTTTGGAGTGAAGGGAAAAGGCTGGCAGGATTAGGGAACCCTGGTTGAAGGGATTTTGAGGCTCCAGTCAGGAAAATGAATGGGGCATATATCAGGTATAGGCAGCTGGGATCAAGAAAATCCCTTGAAGAGTACAAGAGGGAAATCAAGAGGGTGAAAAGAAGTCCATGTGATAGCTTTGGCAGGCAAAGTAAAAGCGAATCCTATGAGATTCCAAGTATATTAAGAGCAAAAATGGTAACTAGGGAGAGAATAGGCCCCCATTAAGGATTAATGTGGTTGTGTATGTGTGGAGCCACGGGGATGGGCGAGGTCTTAGCTAAATAATTCCCGGCTCTATTTACCGTGGAGAAAATCATGGAAGCTAGGCAATTCAAAGAGGAGAACAGTCATAACCTGAAACATATCCACATTACAAAGGAAGAGGGATGATGGTCTTAAGGTGCATAATGGTGGATAAATTCCTGGGACCTGACCACATATATCGTAGGACATTGTAGGAAGCCAGGGAAGAAATTGTTGGGCTGTGGCAAAGATTTTGTATCTTCCTTCGTCACAGGTGTGGGACCGGAAGACTGGATGGTGCCTTAATGTAAGAAGGGCTGCAAAAACCATCTAAGGAACTATAGACCAGTGACTCTACATCAGTGGTGTGAAAATTACTGGAAGGGATTCTGAAAGACATGATCTACCTGTATTTGGAAAGGCAAGGACTGATTTGGGATAGTCGACATGGCTTTGTGCATGGGAAATCGTGTCTCACAAATATGATTGCATGTTTTGAAGAGGTGACCAAGAGGATTGATGAGGGCAGGGTAGTAGCCGTTGTCTACATGCACTTTAGCAAGGCCTTTGACAAGGTCCTTCAAAGTAGGCTAGTGTGGAAGGTTTAGATCACATGGGGTCCAGATTGAGCTAGCCAACTGGATACAAAATTGGCTTGGTGGTAGGAGTTAAAGAGGATGGTAGTGGAGGGTTGTTTTTCAGACTGGAGGCCTGTGACCACTGGTATGCCACAGGTTTACATGCTGGTTTCCCTCTTGTTTGTCATCTATATTAATGATTTGGATGGTAGGTAAATGTGCAGATGACACTAAAATTGGTGGTAGAGTGGACAGTGAAAAAGGTTATTTAAGATTATAACAAGATCTAGATCAACTGGGGAAGTGGACCAAGGAAAAGCAGATGGAATTTACCTTGGAAAAGTCTGAAGTGTTGCATCTTGGTAAGTTAAACCAGGGCAGAACTTACAGAGTAAATGTCAGGGCCCTGGAGAGTATTGTAGAACAGAGAGACCTAGAGGTACAAGTACATAGTTGTCTGAATGTAGCAACACAGGTAGACAGGGTGGTGGAAAAAGCATTTGGCACGCTTGCCTTCATCAGTCAGGTCACGAAGTTCAAGAGTTGAGACATTGTATTACAGCCATACAAATATTGGTGAGATCACACTTGGAGTATTTTGTGCATTTCTGGTTGCCATGCTAATTGAAGGATGTTATCAAACTGGAAAGGATGCAGAAAAGATTTACAAGGATGTTGCCAGGACTGGTCTGCTGGAGTTATGAGAAGAGACTGGATAGGCCAGGGCCCTTTTCTCTGAAGCATAGGAGGCTAGGGTTGACGTTATGGAGGTATATAAAATCATGTGAGATAAAGATAAGGTGAATGGTCACAGTCTTCCCCAGTGTAAGAGAGTCTAAAATTGAAGACATAGGGGGTTTAAGGAGAGAGGGGAAAGATTTAGAGGGGTCCTGAAGGGTAAGTCTTTTACATAGAAGGTAATGTGTATCTGGAATGAACTGCCAGAGGAAATTTGAGTGATGACTACAGTTACAACATTTAAAAGATATTTAGACAGGGAATACCCAGAAGATAGAATATGTTTAAATTTAAATTCAGAGTAGATAGTGGAGTATGGTGTGGTGGGGTCAATAGTGTGTTTTTCTTAACCTAGCCCCTGCATTAGCAATGTACCTATGTTTCCTGACCTGTTCAGTTGAATTGGCTTAGTGATGCCATAAATTCATCCACTTCACCTCTGCATTTTGATGCAACTTTATAAACATCTGAATTATCCAACTTCCAGTAAACTGGAAGTTGAATAATTCCGTGTTCATTCCACTGGATTGTAGACTACCCAAGCAGAATATAAGGTGCTATTCCTCTAGTTTGCATTTAGCCTCATCTTAGCAGTAGAGAAGGCCAAGGACAGACATGTTGGTGTGGGAATGGGGAGGAGAATTAAAATGGCTGGCCACCGGGAGATCCAGACGGCCACAGCAGATGAAACATAGACGTTCAGCGAAGTGGTTGTGCTGTCTGCATCTGGTCTCACTGATGTAGAGGAGGCCACATCAGGAGTACTGGATGCAATAAATAAGTGCTGGGGGATATGCATGTGAATGACTGCCTCACCTGGAAGGGCTGTCTAAGGCCTTGGATGATGGTGAGGGAGGAGGTGTAGGAACAAGTGTTACACCTCTTATGGTTACAGGAGAGAATGCCTGGCTAGGGAGGGGATAGGTGGGGAGGGATGAGCGGACCAGGGAGTCACGGAGAGAGTGATCCCTGGGGAAGGGAGAAAGGAATGGGGAGGGGAAGATGTGGTGGGATCATGTTGTATCTGGTGGGAGTTGTGAAGAATGATATGCTGGATGAGTAGGCTGGTGGGATGATAGTTGAGGACCAGGACCTGCTGAGTTCCTTCAGCATCTTGTGTGTGCTCCAGATTCCAGTATCTGCTGTCTCTTGTGTCTCCATGGCTCAGGTAGGCACCTTGGTGGACATGAACGAGTTGGGCCGAAGGGCCTGTTTCCGTGTTGTAACCCCTGTGACTCCATACAACCATTATTATGACTTTCAAGTCATTATACCAGCAAGTTTTACAGACAGGCACTGGTCACAATCAAAGAAAGGAGAGTGGAGAGTCTGATGCAGTTTTGAAAGTAATACAACATTTTGCACAGCTTTATTTCATCCAGGAGACCTGGGAGAAGGTCAGACCTTCAAGTTTAAATGCCCATTGGCATAAACTCAGACCTGAGATTATCCATGACTTCAGAGGCCTCCTGACCATTGACAACCAAGTCACTAACGTTGTTAGGCTGGCCAACAGCTGGGAGAAGAGGGATTTGAAGACTTTGAGAATAAGGAGGTGGTTGAGCTCATTGATTCCCTCCAACAGGAAGCAAGAGGAAGTTGAGCAGCTTGCTGCTTCCAGCAATGACACTGAGGCCATCGTAGATCAGCCATGATCATATTGAATGGCAGGGCAGGCTTGACAGCTGTGCAACCAATTCCTATTTCCTAGTGCTTTTGTGTTCTGAGGAAGAGGAAGTGGCAGAGCCTGCTAAGCCACCTGTCACTGCAACAGCCATTCCAAAATTCCAGCCCACTATGGAAAGTTCAAGAGAGAATGAGATCAACTTTCATGTTACAAGGAGTCTCAAGGAACTGACCAGGAATGTGAAGCAGCAGAAAGCCACTTCCTTCTTCAAGCCTCAGCCTCCCTGCAGACGAAATTAACTTTTAATTTCGTCAAGTTATAATTTGAGAACAGAGGTTTTAATAAGGCTATTAATTCCATTATTTTGTGTTCAAAGATCATTTTTTTATGAAATGAGGTCATTAAATTTTGGCACTAACTCTCCATCTCCCTATTTTCCACTTACTTAATGGCTCAAGTTATACCGACTGTATCCTTCACATTGTAAGAGCCATTCTTCTGTCTGTCCACTCAAAGGGTCCAGCTTTCAATGACTGGGACTATTAAAGGGTCTGTGTTCCTGTCTCTTGTTGAAGAGATAAGCTTTGTCCCAAGACCAAGGTGGGGGGGCAGAGCTCCAAGTATGAGATGTGTAATAAATCAAGAGGAAATGAGAGCATGGTGGCACAGAATAGTGAGGAGGAAACTGAAGAGCAAAATGAGACAGGCTGGGGCAGGAAATGTAAACAGAAGTATCCAGCACAGAGCAAATCCAGAGTTAGCATAAACTGTTGTAGCAGCCTGGACCCACAGGACTCGAACCGCCATCGGCGGCCACGGACGCATGCACAGGAGTGCAACGCAGATTAACTGCGGGGCGGGCCTTCCGGCGGGGACCGCACGTCGCGTCTGCCCGAGAGGGTCTTGGTTACTTTAGCGAGCGTGCGCGCTTTGTTTAGTTCAAAGTATGCTCCAGTCCAGCCTCTGTGTTTCTGTGTTTTCTTTTCTGCCACGCGCCGCGTACAGCTACATTTGGTGACCCCGACGTTCCCAGACGGCATCCGGAACCCGCGACATGAATCCCAACGACTCGCACAACGCAGTCTCGCTCAATCTCCTGACTTTCTGGGCCGCTCAGCCCCATGTTTGGTTCGAGCAGGCTGAGGCCCAGTTCAACATCAGAGGCATTACAGCCGACGCCACGCGGTACTACTATGTGGTCAGCGTGCTCGACCAGGACATGGCAGCGCGAATTTCCGACTTGCTGCAACATCCACCTATGGAGGACAGGTACATTAAAATCAAGGCACTCCTCCTCTGCACTTTCAGACCCTCCCGCCGCGAACGAGCCGCGTGGCTTCTGCGCATGGACAGCCTGGGCGACCGCAAGCCATCTGAGCTGATGGACGACAGGCTGGCGCTCATGGATGGCCATAAACCCTGCCTCCTTTTCGAGCAGCTGTTCCTCGAGCAACTGTCAGAGGACATTCACCTCCTCCTCGCGGGTGAAGATTTCAGTGACCTGCGCAGCCTCGCGGCCAGGGTGGACATTTTGTGGCAGAGTAAGCAGCGGGGAGCGGCTTCCATATGCCTAACCACGACCGCGCAGCCTAAGGCCAAGACCCCACAACTGAAACTGCCGAGACCCACGGGGGACAAAGAGGAGGGTTTGGACCAATGGTGTTTTTACCATCAGAGGTGGGGGTCAAACGCACGCCGCTGCCGTCCACCGTGTGCCCTCCTGGGAAACGCTGGGGCTGGCCGTCGCTAGTGGCTTCAACGGCTGGCCATCGCGACAGGCTCCTGTTCCTCTGGGACCGACACTCAGGGCGACGTTTCCTGGTGGACACTGGGGCCGAGATCAGCGTCCTTCCCCCCTCAAACGTTGACACCTGTACTGCGGCCCCAGGCCCCGACCTCACCGCCGCGAATGGCACCACCATCCGGATGTACGGCTTGCGTACCATCCCGCTGCATTTCGGCCCCAGCTGTTTTACCTGGACCTTCACAGTAGCAGTGGTGTCGCAGCCAATACTGGGGCGGATTTCCTATGGGCCAACCGCCTTCTGGTCGACCTGAAAGGCTGGCGTTTGGTCCACGCCGAGACTTTCCAAACCTTCCAGCTCGGGGAAGCCCAGTTCCTGGCCCTTCACCTGGACTCTGTCACGCTCTCGGGTGATGAGTTCACCACGGTGCTGGCGGATTTCCCCTCCATCATCACCCCACTGTTCTCCACTACCGGCCCCAAGCACAGCGTACAGCACCACATTCCCACGCAAGGACCACCGCTGCACGCCCGGGCCCGTGGGCTGCCACCCGACAAGCTCCACCTCGCCAAGGAGGAGTTGATGAAGAGAAAATAGAGAAGATGGGGATCCGCCGCTTGGACAGTCCTTGGGCACCGCTGCTGCACATGGTGCCCAAGTCCGCAGGAGGTTGGAGGCTCTGCTGGGACTACAGGAGACTTAACGACACCACAACCGCCAAGAGATATCCAGTGCCCCACATCCAGGACTTCACGGCTAACCTCCATGGGGCGACCATCTTTTCAAAAATTGACCTGGTCCGAGGTTATCATCAGATCCCCGTGCACCCCGACAATGTGCCCAAGACAGCCCTCATCCCCCCTTTCCGGCTGTTCGAATTCCTAAGGATGCCCTTCAGCCTCGAGAACGCAGCTCAGACTTTCCAGAGGCTAATGGACTTGGTTGGGCGAGGCCTGGATTTCGTCTTCATCTACCTAGACAACATCCTGATGGCCAGCAAGTCACGCAAGGAGCTCGTGGCACATTTGCACCAGCTCTGTCAGTGCCTGAGCGACCACGGACTGGCAATCAACCCGGCGAAGTGCCATTTTGGGCTGCTGGAAATCAACTTCTTGGGCCACAGGGTCAACCAGCATGGAGCCGCCCCTCTGCCGGACAAGGTTCAGGCCATCTGCTAGTTTCCCAACCACAGCACGGTCAAGGGCCTGCAAGAGTTCGTGGGGATGGTGAATTTCTACCACCAGTTCGTGCCGGCGGTGGCGCGCATCATGAGACCCCTGTTTGGTCTGATGGCCAGCAAGGCCAAGGAGGTGGAATGGGACACGGAGTCCACGGAAGCCTTCGAGCAGACCAAAGAGGCGTTGGCGAAGGCAGCCCTCCTAGTACACCCGAGAGTTGATGTACCCACGGTGCTCACAGTCGATGCTTCCGACATGGCGGTCGGCGAAGTCCTGGAGCAGCTCGTCGAGGGCCAGTGGCGACTGCTCGCCTTTTTCAGCCGACACCTGCGACCGCCGAAGGTGAAGTACAGCACTTTCGACAGGGAGTTGCTAGCGCTCTACCTAGCCATCCAGCACCTCCGGTATTTCCTCCAAGGAAGGGATTTCACTGCGTATATGGACCACAAGCCCCTCACCTTCACCCTCGCAAAGGTATCGGACCCATGGTCGGCTCGGCAGCAGAGGCACCTCTCGTTTATCTCGGAGTTTACCACCGAGATCCGCCACATCGCGGGGAAGAGCAACATAGTCGCCGACACGCTGTCTCGTCCCCACATCCACTCAGTGACCACCTCAGCCCTGGGGGTCGACTACATGGCGCTGGCACAGGCACAACAAGCAGACACCAACAGCATGGAGGCGGCGGGTGTTCAACACGCTACATGGCCTGGCCCGCCCGTCCATCCGGGCGTCCATCAAATTGGTCTCAGACAAATTCGTCTGGCACAGTCTGTGCAAGCAAGTCGGACACTGGGCCAGGACCTGCGTACACTGCCAGACCGCCAAAGTCCAGCGGCACGTGAAGGCTCCCCTCCAACAGTTCCAACCAATGCTCGGCAGGTTTCAGCACATCCACATGGACATCGTCGGCCCCCTGCCCGTCTCCTGGGGCGCCAGGTATATCTTCACCTTGGTCGACAGGTTCACCAGATGGCTGGAGGCCATGCTGCTAGCGGACACATCCACGGAGTCCTGCGCCAGGACATTCATCGCAAACTGGATCGCCAGGTTCGGACTTCCAGTTGACATCACCTCCGACAGAGGGGCACAGTTCACGTCAGGGTTGTGGACAGCACTGGCACAGCTCCTGGGCACCCGGTTACACCACACCATGGCGTACCACCCACAGGCCAACAGTTTGGTTGAGTGTTTCCACAGGCACCTTGTCAGCACTGATGGCGGGCCTCAGAGGGCCCAACTGGACAGATGAACTTCCCTGGGTTCTAGTGGGCATTCGCACAACCCCCAAGGAGGACCTGGGCACCTCCTCAGCGGAGTTGGTTTACAGCACCCCCCTGATGGTCCCGGGTGAGTTTGTGCCGGAGGCCCAGGGTCCAGCAGGGATGCCGGCAGAAGTGCTGACGAAGCTGCGGGACAAGGTGGGGAGCCTGGCACCGGTTCCAACCTCCAGACATGGCACTACACCGTCTTTTGTTCCTAGGGATCTCAGGGACTGTGAGTATGTTTTCATTCGCAGGGGCATGCACAAGTCCCCTCTGTAGAGGCCGTACGAAGGACCCTTCAAGGTGATCCGGCGCAATGGATCAATGTGTGTCGTGGAGGTGGGGGGCCGCGAGGAGACCTTCACAGTGGACTGCCTCAAACCGGCGCATTTGGACATCGGACAGCCCGTGAAGGTACCCTCACCATGCCGGCGGGGCGGGCCACCCAAGGAGGACACACAGACTGGGGATCCCACGCCCCCGATGGGCAATTCGGGGGGGGGGGGGGCGGGGGTGGGTGGTGGTGGGGTGGTGTAGCGGCCGGACCCGCAGGACTCAAACCGCCATCGGCGGCCGCAGACGCATGTGCGGGAGCGTGACGCAGACTAACCGTGGGGCGGGCCTTCCAGCGGGGACCGCACGTCACATCCGCTGGAGAGGCTCTCAGTTAGTTTAGCAAGCATGCGCGCTTTGTTTAGTTCAGTAAAGTATGCTCCAATCCAGCCTCCATGTTTCTGCGTTTTCTGCCACGTGCCGTGTACAGCTACAAAAGCTTAATTTTCTTTATTTGAATTCATGTAGCATTTGCAATAAGATGAGTTGACGGCAGAGTTATCAACATATAGGTATGATCTAATTTCCATTATGGATACATAGTTGCAAGATGACCAGGACTCTGTGCTCAATATTCCAGGTTGTACTACGTTCCAAAAGAACAGACTGAAAGGGAAAGGAGGCAGAATAAATTGGTTTATTATTGTCACATGTACTGAGATATAGTGAAAAGCTTTTGATTTGCATGCCATCCAGACAGATCATGCCATACATAATCACACTGAAGTAGTGAAAAGAAAACAGATCACAGAATATAGTGTTACAATTACAGAGAAAGTGCAGTGCAGATAGACAAAGTGCAAGGGCCACAACGAGGTGGACTGCGAGATGAAGATTTCAAGAACTCATCTTTCAGCATATGAAAGGTCCATTCAAGGGTCTAAAAGCAGCAGGACAGAAGCTATCCTTGAATCTAGTGGTTTATGCTCTCAGGCTTTTGTATCTTTTGTCCAATGGGAGAGGGGAGAAGAGAGAATGACCAGGGTGGGAGGGGTCCTTGATTATGTCAGCTTCTTTCCCAAGGCAGTGGGAACTGTAGACGGAGTCAATGGAGGGGAGGTTAGCTTGCGTGGTGGATTGGGCTGCGTTCACAATTCTGCAATTTCTTGTGGTCTTGGGTAGAGTAGTTGCCATTATCAAACTGTGATGCATCTAGATAGGATGCTTCCCATAGTGTGTTCACAAAAATTGGTCAGAATCATCGAGGACATGCTGAATTTCCTTAGCCTTCTGAGGAAGTAGTGGCGTCGGTGTGCTTTTTTGGCCATAAAATCAATGTGGCTGCACCAGGACAAATTGATGGTGATACTTACACCAAGGAACTTGAAGCTCTCAACCATCTCCATCTCAGCACCATTGATACAGACAGGGGTGTGTACTCCATCCTGTTTCCTGAAGTCAATGACCAGCTCCTTTGGTGTGCTGACATTGAGGGAAAGGTTGTTACAGTATTGATAATCAGGGAAGGTATTGGAGCATGTTGAGTTGTGATATTGAGGCAGTGGTTACTAATGACGAATAACAGGGAAGAAGACACAGATGGGAATAGTCTAAAGGCCCTCAAAATGTGACCTCGAGATAGGGCGGAGCATAACTGGGGAAATATCTAGGGCATCTTTGAAGTGAAGTGCAATTGTCAAAGGAGATTTTAATCTACGTGTTGATTGGATAAACAAAAGTGGCAAGGGTATTGTAAAACTAGAACTAGTAGAACTACATCAGAGATTCCTTCTTTGAGCAGTGTGCTTCAGAACCTACCCAGGTACAGCTGTTTTCAATTTGGCCATGACTAATGAGGAAGGATAAATAAGAGATCTTGTGGTTAAAGATCCCTTAGGAGGTGGTGACCACAATATGAAACAATCCCAGATACAGTTTGAGGGTTAACACCACAGTACCAAAACAATTGTCTTCTACTGCTGCTCTGATTTTTGGATCCTGTTGGGGGGGTTAGCCTCTCAGGGTAAAATGACAGTGGCAGCAAGATCAATGGGTCCACAAATGGCTCTATTGTACTGCAGGAGAGGGCAAAGTCGAGGTGAGTGATAGTGATAGAGGACTCTATAGTCAAGGGCAAAGACATGTTATTGTGGCTGTGAGTGAGACTCCAGAATGATGTGTTGCCTCCCTGGTGCCTGGGTCAAGGATGTCTTGGAGTGGGCACAGGACATTCTAAAAGGGGAGCAGCTGGAGCTACAGATTAGTACTAAGGACATAGGCAGGAAGAGAGATGAGGTCCTGAAAAGTGAACATAGAGACTTAGGTACAAGGTTAAAAAAAACAGGCCCTCTTGGGTTTAGTCTCAGGATTACTCCTCGTGCCACATACAATTGAGGCAGGAAATAGGAAGGTAGTACAGTTGAATGCATGACTAAGGAGCTAGTGCAGAAGAGAGGACTCCAGGTACACGGATCATTGGGCTCTCTTCCAGGGCAGGTAGGACCTGTACAAGAAGAATATGTTACACCTAAACTGGAGGGGCACCAATATCCTTGCAGGGAGGTTTGCTGGTGCTACTCAGGAGGGTTCATACTAGCTTGGCAGGGCAGTGGGAACCGTAGCAGCAGGTCAGCAAGTGGAGGAATTGAGAGGAAGGTAGAGGTTAGGTCAACTAAGTCTGAAAGGAAGGACAGGCAGGGTGAGGTTGATGAACACAGTGGGGCTATTGTGATGGAGTGTATCTATTCAGTGCATTACAGATAAGGTAGATGAGCTTTAGAGCCTGGATTAGTACATGAAACTATGATGTTGTAGCCATTGCAGAGACTTGGTTGAAAGAAAGACAGGACTGGCAGCTCAACATTCCAGGATTCATATGTTTCAGATGCGATAGATGGGTATATAGAAGAGGTGAGGATCGGGGAGAATGCCACAATGGCACTTAGAAAGGACACCCTGGAGGGCTCATCCACTAAGGCAATATGGGTACAGCTCAGGAATAAGAAAGGTGCAATCACTATGATGGAGTAATACTCTACACCTCCCAATAGCCAGCAGGAGACAGAGGAGCAAATATATCAGTGGATTATGGAAAGATGTAAAAGCAACAGGGTAGTTGCAGTGGATGACTTTAATTTCCTAAATATTGTTGGAACTCCCCTTGTGCCAGAGGCTTTGATAAGGCAGAATTTGTTAGGTGCATCCAGGAGGGTTTCTTGACGCAGTATGTAGATGGTCCAACCGGGGAAGGGGCCATACTAGATCTTCTATTGGAAGTGAGCCTAGTCAAGTGATCAGAGTTTCAGTGGGAGAGCATTTTGATTTAAAGTTTTCAGATAGTTATGGACAAAAATAAGACTGGACTAAGGGGGTAAGTGCTAAATTGGAGAAAGGCTAATTACAACAATACTAGCCCAAAGCTGGGGAGAGTAGATTGGAAGCAGCTGTTACTGGGTACGTCCACATCTGACGTGAGGGAATTATTTAAAGGTTAGAATTCAGAATTCAGGGTAGGATCACTCACGGACAAAAGAGGGCATTTGTGCCTGATGCCAGAGTGGGTGAGGCACTAAGTGAGTACTTCGCATCGGTATTCACCAAGGAGAAAGACATGGAGAACAGCAAGATCAGGGAGAGGTATGCTGATATTCAAGAGCATGTTAATATCAAGGGGGAGAAAATATTGGGGCTCTTGAAGAACACCAAGGTGTTCTTCAACCGCATCCCCAGGGCCTGATGGGATCTAACTGAGTTTATTGAAAGAGACAAGAGAAGAGATTGCTGGGGTCTTGACAGAGATCCTTGTATGTTCTTTAGTCAAAGGTGAGATCCCAGAAGACTAGAGAATAGCCATTGTTTTCCATTGTTGTTTAAGAAGGGCAGTAGAGACAAACCAGGAAATTGTAGGCCGGTGACCCTTACATTACTGGCAGTGAAATTATTGGAAAAGATTCTTAGGGATAGGATCTACCAGCATCTAGAAAAGCATAAACATATTAGGGATAGTCACCATGGCTTTTGCAGGGTCAGTCATATCTTACAAACTTGATTGAGTTTTTTGATGAAGTAATGAAGGTGATGTTGTACATATGGACTTCAGTATGGTCCCACATGGTCGGCTAATCCAGAAGATTAAGGCATATGGAATTCATGGAAACTTGGTAGGCTGGATTCAAAATTGTCTTAGCTATAGAAGGCAGAGGGTAGTGGTGGAAGGGTGTTATTCTGACTGGAGTTCTGTGCCCAGTGGTGTTCTACAAGGATTGGTGCCGGAACCTCTGTTGTCTGTGATATAATGATTTGCACAACAATGTAGGTGGGCTCATTAGTAATTTTGCTGATGTCATGAAAATTGGCAGAGTTTCAGATAGTAAGAAAGGTTGTCAAAGGATTCAGCAGGTTATAGATCAGTGGAAACTGTGGGCAGAGAAATGGCAGATGGAGTTTAATCCAGAGAAGTATGAGCTGTTGTCCTGTGGGGGGGTTAAATGTAAGAGGAAAGTACACAGTAATTGGCAGGACCCTTAGGAGCACTGATGTGCAGAGGGATCTTGGGGTGGAAGTCCATAGCTCCCTGAAAGCAGCAACACAAGTAGATCGGGTGCTAAAGAAGGTGTATGACTTACTTGCCTTCATCATTTGGGGTGTTGAGTATAAAAGTAGGGATGTCATGTTGTTAGCTGTATAAAACTTTGATTAGGCCACATTTAGAGTATAGTGTGCATTTCTGGTCACCACATTACAGGAAGAATGTGGAGACTTTGGAGAGGGTGCAGAAGAGGTTCACCAGGATGTTGCCTGGATTAGAGGGTATTTGCAGCGAGGAGAGGTTGGACAAACTTGGATTGTTTTCTTTGGACTGTCATTGGCTGAGGGATGACTTGATGGAATTAAATGGAATTATGGAAGGCATAGATAGGGTAGATAGTCATAGTAGAGAAACAAAGGATTGCAGATGCTGGAATCTAGATGGTCATAGTGTTTTTAAACAGGGTGGAAATGTCAAATACTGGAGGGCACAGCTTTAAGGTGAGAGGGGAAGACTTTAAAGGAGATATTTACACAGGTGATATGTGCCTGGAATGCACTTCAGGGGAAGTGGTGGAAGCAGACATGATTGGTAACATTTAAGAGGCATTTAGACAGGCACATGAACAGGCAGGAAATGGAGGGATATAGGCCATGTACAAGCAGATGGGATTCATTAAAATTAGTATGGTCGGCAGAGGTATCATGGGCTGAAGGGCCTGTCCCTGTGCTGTACCATTGTATGTGCTCTCTCGTGTTCTTGTGGCAGAGGGTCAGGTGGTGTTTGCAGGCAAAAAAGTTTACCCCAAGGGTGTCGGTTGCAGCAGGTGGATGGATGCCCAATCACAGGCAAGGTTTTGCTTCATAAGGAATGAAAAACACAATGATGCTAGAGGAACTCATCAGGCCAGGCAGCATCTGTGGAGAAAAGCAGGTGGTCAACGTTTCAGGTCAGGACCCTTCTTCAGGACTGAAGATGGGAAAAGGGGGAGCCCAGTATAAAGGAGGAAAAAGCAGAGCAGTGATAAGTGGACAAAAGAGGGGAGGTGGGGTGGGCACAAGGTGGTGAAGGGTAGATCCAGGTAAGAGATAGTGTTTGGCAGGTGTGGGGGAGGAGGGGAGAGCAGATCCACTGGGGGATGGGTCAAAGGTAAGGAGGGAGGGGTAAAAAGTAGAAAAAAAGAGGCTAGGCATGGGAAGAACAGAAGAAGCGGGGGGGGTGGTGGTGGGTAGATTACCTAAAGTGGGAGAATACAATGTTCATGCCATTAGGCTGCAAGGTTCCAAGCTGAAAAATGAGGTGCTGTTCCTCCAGCTTGCGCTTGGAATTCTGGCAGTGGAGGAGGCCAAGAACTGTCATATTGGTGATAGTGTGGGAGGGGGAGTTGAAGTGACTGGCAACGGGGAGATACAGATTGTGGTTATGGACAGAGTGCAGGTGTTCTGCAAGACGGTCTTTGCTTAATGAGTTTGCCAACAAATCAGTGGCTGCATCAGGAAGCCTAAATGGCCAGACTTATACCTGGAATCAAGAAAAAGAATTGAGGCACATAGGCCTACTAAATCACATTTTCTATGAGTGAGATGGTTACCTGCTGCTATCATTTCCCTCCCCTGTCAATGAGCTTCAGTTAATGAGCAGATTAAATCTGGGATTAAGATTTTTTCTTGTTTCAAGGCTGACTCAAATCCCTCTGATCTGTGGAATTTTAAATTTCTTCCTTGATAAACAGGGAGAGACAGTATCTACTTAAAGGGGCCTGCTCCTCGTTAAAGAGGTTGGGCCTCTGTGTTTCTCTCAACAAAAAGTGTCACAGTTTTGGACAAAGTTCCAGGATCCTAGAAGTGGAACTGCACTCATTTTTTCATCTGCTGAAAGGAGATTGCACTGTTGGTAACACCCAGTCATAAAACAAAACCCACAAGATTTACAAATTCTAGTTTGATACAATATTGGTTGCTTTACACCTAGAGACAATTGTTAAAGCAAGACCCGCTAAATTCTTGATGAGACCAGACCCAATTTCATGTATCTTCCAACAATATTTCCTATAGGATTCAGAGAAAGGCATCAGCCCTTAAAAGCACAATCTGCATGGCAGCCACACGACAGCAGCACACACTTTAGCCACAACACAAAAAGACGGGCGAGATTTCAACTGCTGTCTAAACCCTTCGATGGATAGATCTGTGTCAAATCCTGCACTTCCAAACAAATCCTTGGTCTTTATTAATTCCTTCTTAGTTGAATCCGGAATTCTAGATGTTTGGAGATTTCTACACCCATATGATAAATAATTTTCATTCTTTTCTCATGTCTACCATAATTACCCGAGGATTGATTATTTTTTTTATTGATGCTAGACTAGCTCCACTTACTACGGACTGTAAATACGATGCAATTGCCATTTCTGATCATGCACCTTTGAAATTATCAATTAAATTACCAGATGTATCTTTTGATGTCAGACAATGACGATTTAACCCTTCTCTATTACAAGACATAGATTTCGTCCAGTTTATTAAGGAACAGATCTCATTTTTCTTTTTAACCAATTTTACCGAAGAAATCTCCAGTGGGATAATATGGGATACTTTTAAAGCATATATCCGTGGTCAAATTATTTCATATTCTGCTGGATTGAAAAAACAAACTAATAACAAAACACGTATATTAGCTGACAAGATTAAAGAAATCGATAAAAAAAATTCTGATACTCCTAATCTGGAGCTTTTCAAAAAGAGAACAGAACTCCAATTGCAACATAGTTTATTATTAACATCTTCAATTGAAAATCTACTACTTAAAAACAAAAGTCAATTTTATATACATGGTGACCAATCTGGTAAATTATTGGCCAACCAATTGAAAGCTACTTTATCTAAACATCAGATTAATAAAATTCGTAAACCAGATGGTACCTACATGATAGATCATGTTCAAATTAACAAATCCTTTCAAGAATTTTATTCTTCTTTATACCAATCAGAATCCCCTGAACGTTCTACATTAGATGCTCCCATTTTGGAGGAAGAAATAAAGAAAGTAATATTTTCAATGAACTCGGGTAAAGCACCCGGCCCTGACGGATATACAGCCGAATTTTTAAAATCCTTTTCTGATATTCTTGTTCCCTGGTTAGCTAAAATTTTTAAAGATGCCCTATCAGTAGGTAAACTACCACAATCTTTCTATGAAGCAACTATTTCTTTAATTCTTATAACGATCCCACTGATTGTGCATCTTATAGACCTATTTCTTTATTAAACGTAGATTTAAAAATATTTTCCAAAATATTGGCCTTTAGATTGGAAAAGGTTCTTCCACAAATTATCTCTGAAGACCAGACAGGATTTATTCAAAATGGTTATTTACATTTTAATATGAGGAGATTAATGAATATTATATATACCCCTTTGTCCCAAATTCCAGAATGTGTTGTTTCACTAGATGCTGAAAAGACATTTGACAGAGTAAAATAGGAATATCTATCCATTGCACTTCAAAAATTTAATTTTAGCCCTAAATTTATATCTGCGATTAAAATGATTTATTATACACCTATGGCTTCAATACTTACTAATAATCAAAGATCTCCTTTGGTTAGGCTTTTTCAAGGTACTAGACAAGGTTGACCTTTAAGCCCTTTATTATTTGATATTGCTTTAGAACCCTTGGCTATTGCACTCCGGGACTCTTCGAATATATGTGGCATTACTCACGGACAGAAGATTCAGAAGATATCTCTCTACGCAGATGATCTGTTACTTATCTTTAAATGAACGTTGTACATTAGATGCTCCCATTTCGGAGGAAGAAATAAAGAAAGTAATATTTTCAATGAACTCGGGTAAAGCACCTGGCCCTGATGGATATACAGCTGAATTTTTTTAATCCTTTTCTGATATTCTTGTTCCCTGGTTAGCCAAAATTTTTACAGATGCCCTATCAGTAGGTAAACTACCACAATCTTTCTAATCCGGAGGAATTTTTAATCCGGAGGAATCTATCCCCGCAGTACTATCACTACTAGATCAGTTTAGTGTTTTTTCTGGCTATAGATTAAATCTTAATAAGAGCAAACTTTTTCCATTAAATATGCAAACCCCAATTTATAGGCAATTACCTTTTAGATTGGTAACTGATGATTTTATGTATTTAGGTGTTAAAATTACCAAGAAGCATAAGGATTTATTTAAAGCTAATCTATTGCCTTTAATTGACCATGTTAAATAATTATTTACTAAATGGTCCCCACTGTCTTTATCATTGGTAGGCCAAATTAATGTGGTTAAGATGAATATTTTACCAAAATTTTTATATTTATTTCAAGCGATTCCAACTTTCGTCCTGAAATTTTTTTTTGACACTATTGATTCTAAACTTCTTTCATATATTTGGCAGAATAAAAACCCAAGGTTAACCATAGAACCACAGAACCATACAGCACAAAACAGGTCCTTTGGCCCACCATGTTGTGCTGTCCATCAAACCACCCTCACACTATCTAACCCTTTCCTCCTTCATATCCCTCTATCTCACGTTCCTCCATATGCCTATCCAACAAACTCTTGAACCTGTCCAATGTATCTGCCTCCACCACCACCCCAGGCAGTGCATTCTATGCACCAACCATCACCACCAACCACCCAGGTGAAAAACCTCCCCCTGACATCTCCCCTGAACCTCCCACCCATAACCTTAAAGCCATACCCTCTTGTCTTGAGCATTGGTGCCCTGGTAAGGAGGTGCTGACTGTCTATCTATTCCTCTCAATATTTTATATACCTTTATCATGTCTCCTCTCATCCTCCTCCTTTCCAGTGAATAAAGCCCTAGCACCTTAAGCCTCTCCTCATATTCCATACGCTCTAATCCAGGCAGCATCCTGGTAAATCATCCTGGTAAAACGCCTCCACATCCTTCCTATAATGTGGTGACCAGGACTGAACACAGTGGTCTAACTAGAGTTTTGTAAAGCTGCATCATCACTTCGCGGCTCTTAAACTCAATCCCACGATTTATGAACGCTAACATCCGATAGGCCTTCTTAACTGCTCTATCCACCTGTGAGGCAACTTTCAGTGAACTGTGAATATAAACCCCCAGATCCCTCTGCTCCTCTACACTGCCAAGTACCTTGCCATTTACCTTGTACTCTGCCCTGGAGTTTGTCCTTCCAAAGTGTACCACCTCACACTTCTCCAGATTGAACTCCATCTGCCACTTGTCAGCCAGCTCTGCATCCTATCAATATCCCTCTGTAAGCTCTGACAGCCCTCCACATTATCCACAGCACCGCTGATCTTAGTGTCGTCTGCAAACTTACTAACCCAGCCTTCCACCCCCTCATCTAAGTCATCTATAAATATCACAAAAAGTAGAGGTCCCAGAACCGATCCCTGTGGGACACCACTAGTCACTGCCCTCCAATCCGAGGGCACTCCCTCCACCATAACCCTCTGCTTTCTACAGGCAAGCCAATTCCTAATCCACACAGCCAAGCTTCCCTGGGTCCCTTGGCCTCTGACTTTCTGAAGAAGCCTACCGTGAGGAACCTTATCAAACACCTTACTAAAATCCATATAGACTACATCCACTGCACTACCCTCATCAATCTTCCTCGTCACCTCCTCAAAGAACTCTATCAGGCTAGTGAGGCAAGATCTTCCCTTCACAAATCCATGCTGACTGTCCCTAATCAGTCCATGATTCTCTAGGTGTTCATAGATCCTATCCCTTAGAATCCTTTCTAACAGCTTACCCACCACAGACATGAGACTCACCGGTCTGAAATTCCCTGAACTATCCCTACTACCTTTTTTGAACAAGGGGACAACATTCGCCACCCTCCAATCCTCCGGCACCATCCCCATGGACAACAAGGACTCAAAGATCCTTACCAGTGGTTCAACAATTTCCTCCCTCACCTCTCGAAGCAGTCTGGGGAATATCCCGTCAGGCCTCAGAGATTTATCTTTCTCGATATTATTTAACAACTTCAACACATCCTCTCTCCTGATATGTACAACCTCGAGAACATTACCCTTACCAGCACTCCCTTCCGCATCATCAAGACCCCTCTCCTTGGTGAATACCGAAGAGAAGTATTCATTAAGAACTTCTCCCACTTCCGCTGCCTCCAGGCACATTCTCCCACCTTTGTCTTTAATCGGACCTACCTTTATCCTAGCCATCCTCCTACCCTGCACGTAGGTGAAAAAGGCCTTAGGATTTTCCTTAACTCTACTAGCCAATGCCTTTTCATGTCCCCTTCTAGCTCTCCTCAGCCCTTTCTTAAGTTCCTTCCTCCCTACTCGATATTCCTCATGGGCCCTGTCTGAACCTTGCTGCTTATACCTTATGTATGCTACCTTCTTCTCCCTAACTAGTCGTTCCACCTCTCTCATCACCCATGGTTCCTTCACCCTGCCATTCCTTCTCTGCCTCACCGGGACATATTTATCCCTAACATCCTGCATAAGATCCCTGAACATCGACCACATCTCCATAGTACATTTCCCTTCAAAAAGGACATCCCAGTTTACACTCCCAAGTTCTCTCCTTATAGCCTCATAGTTCGCCCTTCCCCATTTAAATATCTTCTTGTCCTCTCTGCACCTGTCCCTGTCCATGACAATTTTAAAGGTTATGGAGCAATGGTCACTGTCCCCCAAATGCTCACCCACCAATAGATCCTTCACCTGTCCTGGTTCATTTCCTAAAACTAGATCTAGCATGGCATTCCCTCTAGTCAGCCTGTTGACATACTGCATCAGGGATCCCTCCTGGACACATTTAACAAATTCTATTCCATCCAAACCTTTGGCACTAAGCAGGTTCCAGTCTATATTTGGGAAGTTGAAGTCTCCCATTATAACAACCCTGTTATTTTTGCTTCTCTCCAAACACTGGCTGCCTATCTGCTCCTCTATATATCTACTGCTACCAGGGGGCCTATAGAATACTCCTAGTAGAGTAACTGCTCCTTTCTTGTTCCTTACTTCCACCCATACGGACTCTAGAGATGATCCTTCTACAACATCCATCCTTTCCACAGCCGTAATAGTGTCCCTGACCAGTATCGCCACCCCTCCTCCTCTTCTCCCCTCTTCCCTATCCCTCTTAAAACACCGAAAACCAATATCCACCCCTGCCCTGACATCAGCCACGTCTCAGTAATAGCCACAATATCATAGTCCCCCATACTTATCCAAGCCCTCAGTTCATCTCCCTTATTCCTGATGCTTCTTGCATTTACGTAAACACACTTCAGTCCATCTACCTTACTACTTTTATAGCCTGTATTCTGCTTCTCCTTCCCCAAAGCCTCTCTACCTGTTTGATCTAACTTTTCCCCATCCCTTTCTTCCTTTGACCTACTCCTCTGGTTCCCTTCCCCCTCACAAACTAGTTTAAACCCTCCCGAACCACCCTAGCAAACCTAGCCGCAAGGATATTGGCCCCCTTCTGGTTCGTGTGTAACCCGTCCTCTCTGTACAGGTCCCACCTTCCTGAGAAGAGATCCCAATGATCCAGAAATCTAAAACCCTCACTCCTGCACCAACTTGTCAGCCACGCACTTATCTGCCACCTCCTCCTGTCCCTGCCTTCACTATCGCGTGGCACCGGCAGCAATCCCGAGATTGCTACCCTTGAGGTCCTGTTCCTCAGTCTTCTGCCTAGCTCCCTGAACTCGATCTTTAGGACCTCATCCCCCTTCCTACCTATGTCGTTGGTGCGAACATGGACCACAGCTTCTGGCTGCTCTCCCTCCCACTCAAGAATCCTGTGGACCCGATCAGTGACATCCCGGACCCTGGCACCTGGGAGGCAACATACCATCCGGGATTCATACTCACTGCCACAGAACCTCCTATCTGTTTCCCTGACTATCGAGTCCCCTATCACTACCGCATGTCTCTTTCCCACCCTTCCCTTCTGAGCAGCAGTACCAGTCCCTGTGCCAGAGACCTGGTTACTGCAGCTAGGCCCCTGCAGATCATCCCCCTCAACAGCCTCCAAGGCAGAAAACCTGTTACTGAGGGAACAGCCTCCGGGGTTCCCTGCTTTGTCTGCCTGCCTGACTTCTTCCTCTTCCCTCCCCTGACAGTCACCATTCTATCTGCATCCTGAACCTCAGATGTACCTGCTCTAAGGGGGTGGGGTGACTGTCTCCTGATGGACCGTATCTACATAACTCTCTCCCTCCCTTATGCTGCGCAGTGTTTGTAGCTGCGACTCCAGCTCATCAGCTCTGAGCCTAAGTTCCTCCAGCCTCAAGCACTTACTGCAGATGTGGCCACCTTGGACCGCAGTAAGGTCCACGAGTTCCCACATCAAACAACTGCAGCATATGACCATGTCCTCCATCTGACTGCCTTTTTTTTCCCCTAGTTAATCCCACCTACAAATCTATAATAGACAACAGGTAAACCTTACCTTTACCTACTCACCAGCTACTTACCCCTCTTGCCCCTTCATGCCAAAGCCCCTTGAGCCAAATCCCGACCACTCTGCTGCCTCTCACTCAGCTGTCCACTTGACGCTGCCCACTCTATAGGCTGCTTGCTTTGTCAAGCTGCCCGCGCCGCGCCTGCGCTGTCCAGCCCCCACTCGACCAGTTAGAAAAAACTTTTAAAACACTTAAAAAAGCAAGTTATAAAAATCTAACCCTTACACTTAAAACCCTAACAAAAACTAACCCTTACACTTAAAACCCTAATAAAAGTGATAAAAAGAAAAAAACTTAGCTGCTCTGAAGTCCTCTGAACCGAAGCCCTCGAGTCCTCCAAAGTTTTTTTTCCCTCTCCTCTTTTAAGCTGCCTGTGCCGCGCCTGCGCAGTCCAGCCGCACTCGACCAGTTAGAAAAAACTTTTAAAGCACTTACAAAAGCAAGTTATAAAAATCTAACCCTTACACTTAACTAAGAAATATTTACAAAAACTAAAAAAGGATGGTGGTATGGTCCTGCCTAACTTTAGATTATATTATTGGGCAATTAATATCAGATATTTAATTTTTTGGATACAAGATTCAGATGTAATTCAATGCCCCAAATGGGTACACCTTGAGCACCAATCAGTACTTGAATTCTCATTAGTTTCTATTTTAGGAGCTCCACTCCCTCTTGCACTTACCAAATTAAGTAAACATATGATTAACCCGATTGTTAAACATACAATATGAATATGGTTTCACTTTGGTAAATTTTTTGGATTGAATAAATTTAACGTGTCAAATCCCATTCAATCTAATTTTTTCTTTCATCCATCCAGAGTTGACTCAGCTTTTTCCATATGGAAAAGGAAGGGAATAGTATGTTTTCGTGATTTATTCATTGATAACTGTTTTTCATCTTTTGAACAATTGTCTAACAAATACAATTTGCCTAGATCACACTTTTTTCGATATTTGCAGATTAGAAATTTTTTAAAAGCTACTATACCCTCTTTTCTGACACCTTACAAAACTGAAACTATGGAAAAAATTTTAGGTCTTAATCCTTATCGGAAGGGCTTGATAGCAATAATCTATGATTTAATTATGAAAATACATCCAGAATCACTGGACAAAATTAAGAATGAATGGGAAGGCGAACTCCAGACATCTATACATACAGAGACATGGAAGAAAATTCTTCATTTAGTTAACACATCTTCAATGTGTGCCAGACACTCTTTGATACAGTTTAAGGTAGTTCACAGGACCCATATGTCAAAAGATAAACTAGCTCGTTTTTATCAACCTATAAATCCTATATGTGACAGATGTAAATCGAATGTGGCTTCTTTGACACATATGTTTTGGTCCTGTCCTCTTTTGGAAAAATATTGGAAAGACATTTTCAACATTATTTCAAATGTATTGAAGATTGATTTACAACCTCACCCTATCACTGCAATTTTTGGATTACCAAGGATAGAGTCTGGCCATTTACCTGCTTCCGCTAACTGTATGATTGCCTTTGTTACATTAATGACCAAACGATCCATTTTGCTTAAATGGAAGGATCCAATACCCCCTACTACTTTTCAATGGTTCTCTCAAACTATAACATGTTTAAACTTGGAAAAAATTAGGAGTGGTACTGTTGATCCTTTGCTTAAATTTGAAGATATTTGGAGTCGATTTATTCAATATTTTCACATGATATAGATCCCCTTTCAATAACTTTCTAACTTAGACGAACGGAGTTGATGACATAATATTGCTCTGTTTCTACTGAGAAATTTTAGTCCAGTCTTTGTTTTTTTTTGAAATTTTTCTGTTTGGTTTGATATATTTATGATTTTTCTTATTGATTTGGGGATTTTTTTCCTTTCTTTTCTTTTATATATATAATAAATCTTTTTCTTTCCTTTCTTTTATATTATATTCATTTACTAAGAGATCATTGGATCTACAGATTTTTTAAATATTTTATTGTTCTTTATGACTATCTATGCCATGATTGTTCTCCTGATCTCTTTGTGTTACATGTACAAACATTGATGTTATATATTCATCTGTATTAATTTGAAAACTAATAAGAAGATTGAAAAAGAAAGAAAGGAAGACAGGGGCTGCAGTTGAGAGGCAGATGGCTCCCATAATCATTCAAATGGATATAAAAATCTTGTTCATAGAGGTACATTCCAAGCAAACTCATCACCAGACTCTGAGACCTGGGACTCAACACCTCCCCCTGTAACTGGATCCTTGACTTTCTGACCAACGGACCGCAATCAGTGAGAATAGGCACTCCAGCACATTGATGTGCCTCCAGCACAATTATTCTCAACACTGGTGTCCCACAAGGCTGCGTCCTCAGCCCTCTACTCCCTATACACACATGACTGCGTAGCCAGATTCTGCTGTAACTCCACCGTAGATGATACGGTGCAGATGATACCACCGTAGTAGGCCGTAACTCAAATAACGATGAGTCAGAGTCTAGGAAGGAGAAAGAGAGCTGAGTGACATGGTGTCATGACAACAACCTTTCCCTCAATGTCAGCAAAACAAAAGAGCTGATCATTGACTTCAGGAAAGGAAGCAGTGTACATGCACCTGTCTACATCAACGATGCTCAGGTCGAGAGGGTTAAGAGCTTCAAGTTCCTAGGAGTAACATCACCAATAGCCTGTCCCGGTCCAACCACATAGACGCCATGGCCAAGAAAGCTCATCAACGCTTCTACTTCCTCAGGAGCCTAAAGAAATTCAGCATGTCCTCTTGACACTCACCAACTTTTATCAATGCACCATAGAAAGCATTCTATCCAGATGCATCACAGCTTCGTATGGCAAATGCTCTGCCCAGGACTGCGAGAAACTGCAGCGAGATGTGGACACAGCCCAGTGCGTCACAGAAACCAGCCTCCCCTCCATGCCCCATGAAGTCTATACCTCTCGCTGCCTTTGTGAAGCAGCCAGCAGAATCAAAGACCTCACCCACCGGGAGCATTCTCTCTTCTCTCCTCTCCCATCAGGGCACATATCACCAGGCTCAAGGACAGCTTCTATCCCACTGTGATAAGACTATTGAACGGTTCCCTTGTACGATAGACTCTTGAGCTCACAATCTACCTTGTTATAACCTTGTACTTTATTGTCTACCTGCAGTGCACTTCCCTGTGGTTATGACACTTTACTCTGTACTCTGTTATTGTTTTTACCTGTACTACCTCAATGTATCTGTATTGTGTAATTAATTGATCTGTACGAATGGTGTGCAAGACAAGTTTTTCACTGTAGCTCGGTACAAGTGACAATAATAAACCAATACCAATACCAATACATGTCAGGCAGATAGGCTTATGTACCAGGGGGCCAGGAGACAATCGAAGAGCTTGGCATGAGTTGACTAATCGTCTGCTCCAGGATTAAGAATCCTCATTCAATGGATCAATGTTGAAGGAAATCTTGTGATCTTGCAAGGTGATCTGGTAAATTGAAATTGGTAAGTTAGTTTATTACTGTCACATGTACCAAGGCACTGTGAAAAACTTTGTTTTGCCTGCCATCCGTACAGATCATTTCATCACATCAGTGCATTGAGGTAATACAAGGGAAAAGCAATTAACGGAATGCAGAATGAAGTGTTACAGTTACAGAGGAAGTGCACTGCAGACAGGCGATAAGGTACAAGGCCACAACGAGGTAGATTGTGAGGTCAAGAGTCCATCTTATCGTACTAGGGGACCATTCAACTGTCTTATAAGAGCGGGATAGAGCTGTTCTTGAGCCAGGTGATACGTGCTTTTAGGCTTTTGTAAGTTCTGCCCAATGGGATGGGGGAGAAGAGAGAATGTCCAGGGTGGGTGGGGTGTTTGATTATGTTCGATGCTTTACTGAGGCAGCGAGGAGTGTAGACATGGAGGGGAGGCCGGTTTTCATGATGTGCTGTACTGTTTCCACAACTCTCTGAAGTTTCTTGTGGTCTCGGGCAGAGCAGTTGCCCTACCAAGCTGTGATGCATTCCGATACGATTTGCATCCGCACAAACTATTTGCACCTGCAGAGTTGTGATTCTTACAACAAATGTTTTTTTTCCACAGGGGTCTGAGAGCATTAAGTGAGATGCTATTCCTCAGGAAATGCATGCCATTAAAGGAATTATTTAATACATAATCTGTCCTCCGTTGACTGATTAATGGCATGCTGTATTTTTAAGGACTGAGGTGTGGAGATGATCATAGAACCATAGAACAATACAGTACAATACAGGCCCTTTGGCCCACCATGTTGTGCCGACCTTTAAACCACTCCTAAGACTATCTAACCCCTTCTTCCCACATATCCCTCTATCTTAAATTCCTCCATATGCTTATCTAACAATCTCTTGAACTTGACCAACGTATCAGCCTCCACCACCACACCAGGCAGCGCATTCCATGCACCAACCACTCTCTGGGTGAAGAACCTCCCTCTGATATCTCCCTAGAACTTCCCACCCATTACCTTAAAGCCATGCCCTCTTGTATTGAGCATTGGTGCCCTGGGAAAGAGGCGCTGGCTGTCCACTCTATCTATTCCTCTTAATATTTTGTATACCTCTATCATGTCTCCCCTCATCCTCCTTCTCTCCAATGAGTAAAGCCCTAGCTCCTTTAGTCTCTCCTCATAATCCATACTCTCCAAACCAGGCAATATCCTGGTTAATCTCCTCTGCACACTTTCCAACACTTCCACATCCTTCCTATAATGAGGTGACCAGAATTGGACACAGTACTCCAAATGTGGTCTAACCAGAGTTTTGTAGAGCTGCATCATTACCTCGCAGCTCTTAAACTCGATCACCCGACTTATGAAAGCTAACATCCCATAAGCTTTCTTAACTACACTATCCACCTGTGTGGAAACTTTCAGTGATCTGTGGATATGAACCCCCAGATCCCTCTGCTCCTCTACACTACCCAGATTCCTGCCATTTACCTTGTATTCCGCCTTGGAGTTTGTCCTTCCAAATTGTACCACCTCACACTTCTCCAGATTGAACTCCATCTGTCACTTGTCAGCCCAGCTCTGCATCCTATCAATATCCCACTGTAAGCTTCGACAGCCCTCCACACTAGCCACAACACCACCGATCTTTGTGTCATCTGCAAACTTGCTAACCCACCCTTCCACCCCCTCATCTTAAGTCATTAATAAATATCACAAAAAGTAGAGGTCCCTGAACCGATCCCTGTGGGACACCACTAGTCACAGCCCTCCAATCCGAATGCACTCCCTCCACCACGACCCTCTGCTTTCTACAGGCAAGCCAATTCTGAATCCACACAGCCAAGCCTTCCTGGATCCCTTGGCCTCTGACCTTCTGAAGAAGCCTACCATGTGGAACCTTGTCAAATGCCTTACTAAAATCCATGTAGACCACATCTACTGCACTACCCTCATCAATCTTCCTGGTCACCTCCTTAAAGAACCCTATCAGGCTAGTGAGGCAAGATCTTCCCTTCACAAATCCATGCTGGCTGTCCCTAATCAGTCCATGATTCTCTAAATGCTCATAGATCCTACCTCTTCGAATCCTTTCTAGCAGCTTACTCACCACAGACGTAAGGCTGACTGGTCTGTAATTCCCTGGACTATCCCTACTACCTTTTTTGAATAAGGGGACAATATTCGCCACCCTCCAATCCTCTGGTACGATCCCCGTGGACAATGAGGACTCAAAGATCCTAACCAACAGTTCAGCAATCTCCTCCCGAAGCAGCCTGGGGAATATCCTGTCAGGTCCCAGGGATTTATTTGTCCTAATATTTTCTAACAGCTCCAACACATCCTCTCTCTTGATATCTACATACTCTCTAACACTACCCTTACCAACACTGTCCTCAGCATCATCAAGACCCCTCTCCTTGGTGAATACTGAGGTATTCATTGAGAACCTCACCCACTTCCACAGCTTCCAGGCACATCTTCCCACCTTTGTCTTTAATCGGACCTACTCTAGCCATCCTTCTGCTCTTCACGTACGAGTAAAAAGCCTTAGGATTCTCCTTAACCCTACTCGCCAAAGCCTCTTCATGTCCCCTTCTCGCTCTCCTCAGCCCCTTCTTAAGTTCCTTTCTTGCTTCTCTATATTCCTCGTGAGCCCTATCTGATCCTTGCTGCTAACACATTATGTATGCTGCCACCTCTCTTGTCACCCATGGTTCCTTCACCCTGCCATTCCTTCTCTGGCACCTGGTGATCACCTGATCACCTGGTGTGCAGGCTCTATTTGAAAGATGCCTCTCTTAGGGAGCCCCATATATCCCAAGCAGCCAATGCCTGCCCCTTCCATTCAGCAGAGAGATGAGTTTGTGAATGCTGATCTATTTGCCACTTTATTTCTGCTCATGTTGCTCCTGCAGCCGAGGAGTTCCGAGCAGATTTTTTTTCTTCTAACATTTCGGGGATAGCGGGGAGTAACTTTGCAGGCGCATAACGTCAGTCGGTAGTGCGCGCTAACTGTTTAAAAAGAAGAGTGCCATAACCAGCAGGCAGCGGAGTGAAAGGGAGCAGAGTGTTTTGGGCTTTGGCTCAAGGGGCTTAAGGCATAAAGGGGCGAGGCGGGAGAGTAGCTGGTAGGTAAAGGTAAGGTTTACCTGTTATCGGTTATAAATTTTTAAGTAGGATAAAACTAGGTAGGGAAAGAATTAGTTCAGATGGAGGACATGGTGCTGTGCTGCAGCTGCTTGATGTGGGAGCTAGTGGATCTTCCTGTGGTGCACGATGACCACATCTGCAGTAAGTGCTTGAGGCTGGAGGAACTTTGGCTCAGAATTGGTGAGCTGGAGTCGTAGCTTCAAACACTGCAAAGCTTCAGGGAGGGAGAGAGTTATGTAGATACTGTGCATTGGGAGACAGTCACCCCCCCCCCCCCCCCTTAGAACAGGTACTTCTGGGGTCCAGGAAGTAGATAGAAGGGTGACTGTCAGGGGAGAGAAAAGGAAAAAGAAAAAGAACAGGCAAATAGTGCAGAGGACCACGGAGGCTGTTCCCCTCAATAACAGCTTTTCCACTTTGGAAGCTGTTGAGGGGGATGACCTACAGGGGCCTAGCTGCAGTAACCAGGTCTCTGGCACTGGGACCGGTCCTGCTGCTCAGAAGGGAATGGCGGGAAAGAGACATGTGGTAGTGATAGGGGACTCGATAGTCAGAGAAACAGATAGGAGGTTCTGTGGCAGTGAGCATGAATCCTGGATGGTATGTTGCCTCCCAGGTGCCAGGGTCCAGGATGTGTCTGATAAGGTCCACAGGATTCTTGAGCAGGAGGGAGAACAGCCAGAAGTCGTGGTTCATGTGGGTACCAACGACATAGGTAGGAAGAGGGATGAGGTCCTGAAAAGTGAGTTTAGGGAGCTAGGCAGAAGGCTGAAGAACAGGACCTCAAGGGTAGCGGTCTTGGGATTGCTGCCAGTGCCACGTGATAATGAAGGTAGGAATAGGAGGAGATGGCAAATGAACGTGTGGCTGAGAAATTGGTGCAGGAGGGAAGGTTTTAGATTTTTGGATCATTGGGATCTCTTCTGGGGAAGGTGGGACCTGTACTGAGAGGACGGGTTACACCTGAACCCAAGGGGGGGCTAATATCCTTGCAGGCAGGTTTGTGAGGGTGGATCGGAAGGGTTTAAAATAGTTTGCAAAGGGGATGGGAACCAGAGGGGTAGGTCAGAGGAAGAAGGGGATAGGGAAAAGTCAGATTAAGCAGGCAGAGACCCTTTGAGGAAGGAGAAGCAAACCACAGGGTATAAAAGTAGAAAGGTGGATGGGCTAAAGTGCATTTACTTAAATGCAAGAAGTATCAGGAATAATGGTGATGAATTGAGAGCTTGGATAAGTACATGGGACTATGATATTGTGGCTCTTGCAGAGACTTGGCTGTCACCAGGGCAGGAATGGATATTGAATATTCCTGTTTTAAAAGGGATAGGGAGGGGGGGAGAAGAGGAGGAGGGGTGGCGATACTCATCAGGGATACTATTACAGCTGCAGAAAGGGTGGATAATGTAGAAGGATCCTCTCTAGAGTCAGAATGGGTGGAAGTTAGGAACAAGAAAGGAACAGTTACTCTACTGGGAGTATTCTGTAGGCCCCCCGGTAGCAGCAGGGATACTGAGGAGCAGATTGGGAGGCAGATTTTAGAAAGATGCAAAAATAACAGGGTTGTTATCGTGGGAGACTTCAAATTCCCAAATATTGATTGGCACCTACTTAGTGCCAAAGGTTTAGATGGCGCAGAGTTTGTTAAGTGTGTCCAGGACGGATTCCTGTCGCAGTATGTTGACAGACCGACTAGAGGGAATGCCATATTAGATCTAGTATTCGGTAATGAACCAGATCAGGTGACAGATCTCTCGGTGGGTGAGCATTTGGGGGACAGCGACCACTGCTCCATAACCTTTAGCATTGTCATGGACAAGGATAGGAGCAAAGAGGACAGGAAGATATTTAACTGAGGAAAGGCAAATTATGAGGCTATAAGGCTAGAACTTGAAAGTGTAAATTGGGATGACATTTTTGAAGGGAAATGTACTATGGAGCTGTGGTCGATGTTCAGGGATCTCTTGCAGGTTGTTAGGGATAAATTTGTCCTGGTGAGGCAGAGAAAGAATGGCAGGGTGAAGGAACCATGGGTGACAAGAGAGGTGGAACAACTAGTTAGGAAGAAGAAGGCAGCATACATAAGGTGTAAGCAGCAAGGATCAGATAAGGCTGGTGAGGAATATAGAGTAGCAAGGAAGGAACTTAGGAAGGGGCTGAGGAGAGCGAGAAGGGGACATGAAAAGGCTTTGGTGAGTAGGGTTAAGGAGAATCCCAAGGCTTTTTTCTCGTACGTGAAGAACAGAAGGATGACAAGAGTAAAGGTAGGTCCGAATAGAGGCAAAGGAGGGACGATGTGCCTGGAAGCTGTGTAAGTGGGTGAGGTTCTCAATGAATACCTCAGTATTCACCAAGGAGAGGGGTCTTGATGACGCTGAGGCCAGTGTTGGTAAGGTTAATGTTTTAGAGCATGTAGATATCAAAAGAGAGGATGTGTTGGAGCTGTTAGAAAATATTAGGACAAATAAGTCCCCGGGGCCTGACAGAATATTCCTCAGGCTGCTTCGCGAGGTGAGGGAGGAGATTGCTGAACTGTTGGCTAGGATCTTTGGCTCCTCATCCATGGGAATGGTACCAGAGGATTGGAGGGTGGCAAATGTTGTCCTCTTATTCAAAAATGGCAGTAGGGATAGCCAAGAGAATTACAGACCAGTGAGCCTTACGTCTGTGGTGGGCAAGCTGTTAGAAAGGATTCTAAGAAATAGAATCTATGATCATTTAGAGAATCAAGGACTGATTAGGGACAGCCAGCATGGATTTGTGAAGGGAAGATCTTGCCTCACAAGCCTGATAGGGTTCTTTAAGGAGGTGACCAGGAAGATTGATGAGGGTAGTGCAGTAGATGTGGTCTACATGGATTTTAGTAAGGCATTTGACAAGGTTCCGCATGGTAGGCTTCTTCAGAAGGTCAGAGGCCAAGGGATCCGGGGAAGCTTGGCCGTGTGGATTCAGAATTGGCTTGCCTGTAGAAAGCAGAGGGTCGTGGTGGAGGGAGTGCATTCAGATTGGAGGGCTGTGACTAGTGGTGTCCCACAGGGATCGGTTCAGGGACTTCTACTTTTCATGATATTTATTAATGACTTGGATGATGGGGGGGGAAGGGTGGGTTAGCAAGTTTACAGATAACACAAAAATCAGTGGTTTTGTTGATAGTGTGGAGGGCTGTCGAAGCTTACAGTGGGATATTGATAGGATGCAGAGGTGGTCTGAGTGTGGCAGATGGAGTTCAATCCGGAGTAAGTGTGAGGCGGTACACTTTGAAAGGACAATTCCAAGGCAGAATACAAGATTAATGGGAGGATTCTGAGTAGCATGGAGGAGCAGAGGGATCTAGGGGTTCATATCCACAGTTCATTGAAAGTTGCCTCACAGGTGGATAGGGTAGTTTAGAAACCTTATGGGATGTTATCTTTCATAAATCGTGGGATCGAGTTTAAGAGCTGCGAGGTAATGATGCAGCTCTACAAAACTCTGGTTAGACCACACTTGGAGTACTGTGTCCAATTCTGGTCGCCTCATTATAGGAAGGATGTGGAAGAGTTGGAAAGGGTGCAGAGGAGATTTACCAGGATGTTGCCTGGTTTGGAGAGTATGGATTATGAGGAGAGACTAAAGGAGCTAGGGCTTTACTCATTGGAGAGAAGGAGGATGAGGTGAGGCATGATAGAGGTATACAAAATATTAAGAGGAATAGATAGAGTGGACAGCCAGCGCCTCTTACCCTGGGCACCAATGCTCAATACAAGAGGGCATGGCTTTAAGGTAATGGGTGGGAAGTTCAAGGGAGATATCAGAGGGAGGTTTTTCACCCAGTGAGTGGTTGGTGCATGGAATGCGCTGCTTGGGGTGGTGGTGGAGGCTGATACGTTGGTCAAGTTCAAGAGATTGTTAGATAAGCACATGGAGGAATTTATAATAGGGGATATGTGGGATGAAGGGGTTAGATAGTCTTAGGCGTGGTTTAAAGATCGGCACAACATGGTGGGCCGTAGAGCCCGTATTGTGCTGTATTTTTCTATGGTTCTATGGTCTCATGGACACCAGGCTCCAAGTCTTCCCTGGCACCAGCTGTTGTCTGTAGTTTAGTCAAATCTTCTGATTCTTTTGTATGTCCAAGACTCTTGTGGGTAGTTTCAGTAAATGTGCCTCCAAGGTACGTGGGACCTTTACTGGCTGTTACCTTCTTCAGGTATTTACACTCTGTGCAATGTGTCTTACCTTATGAGAATTACTGCACAACCACATCTTAAATCAGCAGTCAGAAGCAGGTGCTTCTTGTATGTTCCATGAAAACGCCTTGCATTGTTTGTGCTCAGGTGAGCTGTTGATTTTCCACTGAACTGACGTGGAGTGTGATTCAGCTGCCAGGAAGATGACCAACCCACCACTACCATCTGCATGGGCTTGTTCCCTGCTCATAACTTGGAAGCATGCCCAGACTAAATCAGCCTCATACTCTGAAGCATAAGCTCCATACCGGTGGCCATCCTGCATGTTCCATCAAGTGTTGGGTTTACATGCATGTTTCATTTGAATGCTCTTGTCATCCAGTTTGCATGTGAAACAATCCCCCAATGCCCAAACTAAAAAGATTTTGGAGCAATTTTTTGGCATTGTGCTTAGCCTGTCCACATATTTGCCAACTATTTCCACTGTCTTTGGTTGCTTCTAGCTTTAGAAAATCTCCAACAGTGTCTGATGGAAATATTCCTTCCAGGTTTTACTGTGCAAAGTTTTACTCAGATTTGACAAAGGGTCTTCGACCTGCTTCTCTTTCCACAGTTGCTGCCTGACCTGCAGAGTGTTTTCAGCATTTTCTGTTTATATTTCAGATTTCCAGCTTTCTAGAAACATCCATGCTGAACTTGGTACCCATCTATACTAACCCATTTACCAACAGCTTTCTATGCATTGACAATTGAAGTGCTCATCTAGATACTTCTTAAATGTTTTCAGTGTACTGGCCCTGATCAGCCACTCAAGCAGTGTGTTCTAGGTTCCAGCCAACCTCTCGGTGAAAATGTTATTTTTCAGATCCCTTGCAAGTCTGTTAAACCTTACCTTAAATCTATTCTCTAAAGTTTTAAATACCATTCCACATTGGGGAAAAGTTCCCTACTAAGTACCCTAGCTATGCCCCTCATAATTTTAAAATACCCCTGAATGGTCTCCTCTTAGACTCCTCCACTCCAAGGAAAACAAACCCAGTTATACAGTCTCTCCTTGTAACTGAAATGCTCCATCCCAGACAACACCCTGATGGATGTCCTCTTATGAAATTAGAATTTGAACTGTGCATTAAATATAGAGTCAGAGCACTACAGCACAGAAACAGCCTCTTCAGCCCATGGTTTTCTGCCTAGTCCCATCTACCTGCACCCAGCCCATAGCCCTCCATACCTCTCTCATCCATTCACGTATCCAAACTTCTCTTAAATGTTACAATTGAACCCAGTTCCGCTGGCAGCTCATTCCACACTCTCACCACCCTCTGAGTGAAGTAGTTCCCCCTCAGATTCCCTTTAAATATTTCACCTTTCACCCTAAACCTATGACCTCTAGTTCTAGTCTCACCCAACCAGAGGAGAAAAAGCCTGCAAGCATTCACCCTATGTATACCCCTCATACTTTCATGTACTTCTATAAGATCTCCCGTTATTCTCCTGCGCTCCAGGGAATAAAGTCCAAACCTCTTCAACCTATCCCTATAAGTCAGGTCCTCAAGTCCTGGCAACATCTGTGATAATTTTCTCTGCACTCTTTCAAGCTTATTGATTTCTTTCCTGTAGGTAGGTGACCAGAATTGCACACAATACTCTAAATTTGGCCTCACCATCTTATACAACTTCAACATAACATCCCAACTCCTGTACTCAATACCCTGATTTATGAAGGCCAATGTGCTAAAAGCTCTCTTTACGACCCTTTCTACCTGTGATGCCACTTTCAAGGAATTATGGATCTGTATTCCCAGGTCCCTTTATTCTACCGCACACCTCAGTGCCCTACCATTCACTGTGCAAGTCTTACCCTGGTTTGTCCTCCCAAAGTGCATCACCTCACACTTGTCTGCATTAAATTCCATCTGCCATTTTTCAGCCCATTTTCCCAGCTGGTCCAGATCACTTTGCAAGCTTTGATAGCCTTCCTCACTGTCCACTACACCCCCAATCTTGGTGTCATCCGCAAATTTGCTGATCCAGTTTACCACATCATCTAAATCACTAATATAGATGATAAAGAACAACAGACCCAGCACCAATCCCTGCAGCACACCGCTAGTCCAATCAGAGACAACCATCTACTACCACTCTCTGGCTTCTCCCACTAAGCCAACGTTGAATCCAATTGACTACTTCATCCTGAATGCCAAGCGACTTAACCTTCTGGACCACCAGCCTCCCAAGAGGGACTTTGTCGGAGGCCTTGCTAAAGTCCATCTCTGCAATAGCTCTACAAATGTCTCTACGATACCTTACCAAAGGTAAATGTTCAACTTCACTGGCCTATACTTAAAAAGATTTAATGAAGATAATTAATGTAGATATACTCAAAGCTTTAAAGAGAGTTGCTTATGTAACTGCACATCAGAGATTTCAGTAAGTGGATATTGAATGCACATCCCCACTTCAATAATTATTACACAATCACTTGTACCAAAGCCAGCTCTGAAAGCTGCTTTATTCTGGTAGCAAATTTGCATGTGCATAAGGCTGTTCCCTATGTTTTTTTTCTCGGAATATATTGGAGCATGTGTAGTTCTCATTGCAGCAGTTGCCTCTATCACCAACTCACTGTATTACGGACTTGCATCAGGACTTGTTGGTCTAGGACTGACCTATGCCCTCGTGGTAAGAATGTTAAATTTATTTCTTTGACAGTTTGAATATTGTAATTACCAGATATTTGGGATGTTAAAGAAAGCTCAGGTCAATGTGTATCTAAGAACCAGAGTTTGGGGTTGGGGGGGGGGGGGGGGGGTGGAGGCAGCGTCAGTGATGAAGAGTACTCCCATGAATTTAAGGATCCCAGTATGATGTGGCCAAAGAGGAGATAAAGACTGATCAACAAGAGAAGCCAGTGGCAAAGCATGGTAATGAACTATGGCACAAGGCACAAGAGAGTGAGCCGTCCCCCCCCCCCCCCCCAAAAAAAAAGTTCTTTGAATATAATTTTTCTTTTATCCCACAATTAGGTGCTGATATATGCCCATTTAATTTGCTAAAATCCCTGGTTGGAAGTAATCAGTATTAAATATGAACTTGGGTCACCTGCAGTTTGTTGGAAATGGAGACATAGAGCACTACGGCGCTGGACAGGCCATTTGGCCCCCAATGTTGTGCTCATCTTGATATCATAGAATCATAGTAATATCATAGTAAATCATAATAAACAGAATCATAGTAATATCATAGTAATCATAGTAAACAGTACAGCACAATACAGGCCCTTCAGCCCACAGTGTTGTGCCAACCTTTAAACCTCACCTAAGACTATCTAAGCCCTTCCTACCACATATCCCTCTATTTTAAATTCCTCCATATGCTTATCTAGCAATCTCTTGAATTTGACCAATGTACCTGCCTCAACCACCGACCCAGGCAGTGCATTCCACGCCCCAATCACTCTCTGGGTAAAAAAACCTTCCTCTGATATCTCCCTTGAACTTCCCACCCATTACTTTATGGCCATGCCCTCTTGAATTGAGCATTGGTGCCCTGGGAAAGAGGCACTGGCTGTCTACTCTATCTATTCCTTTTAGTAGTTTGTACACCTCTATTATGTCTCCTCTCATCCTCCTTTTCTCCGAAGAGTAAAGCCCTAACTCCCTGAGTCTTTCCTCATAATGCATACTCTCTAAACCAGGCAGCATCCTGGTAAATCTCCCCTGCACCCTTTCCAACACTTCCACATCCTTCCCATAATGAGGCGACCAGACCTGGACACAGTACTCGAAGTGTGGCCTAACCAGAGTTTTGTAGAGCTGCATCATTATCTCGCAGCTCTTAAACTCAATCCCATGACTTAATGAATGCTAACATCCCATAAGCTTTCTTAACTACCCTATCTACCTGTGAGGCAACTTTCAGTGATCTGTGGATATGAACCCCCAGGTCCCTCTGCTCCTCCACACTACTCAGAATCCTGCCATTAACTTTGTATTCCGCCCTGGAGTTTGTCCTTCCAAAGTGTACCACCTCACACTTCTCCGGATTGAACTCCACCTGCCACACCTCAGCCCAGCTCTGCATCCTATCAATGTCCCTCTGCAATCTGCAATGATATTTTATACTAAATGTCCTCCTCCTGTGTATCATCCATATCCCTCCATTCCCTTCATAGTCATGTGTCTATCTAAAAGCCTCTTAAACTCCACCAAGCTGCCTGCTTCCACTGCTACTCCTGGTAACCTATTCCAGGCAGCTCCCATTGTCTGATTTAAAAAGAACTTACCCCTCACATCACTTTTAAACTCCTCTTCCTCTTCCCCCTGCCCCCCGCCCCCACGCGCACATAACCTTCAAAGCATGTCCTCTGATGTTTGACATTTCTACCATGTAGAAAAGATTCTGACTGTCTACCCTATCTATGCCTCTTGTAATTTTCAAAGCCCTCTATCAGTCCTCCCCGCAGCCTCCGACGCTCAAGGGAGAATAACTGAAGCTTTATTTGTTGAGACTTACTTATTACTTTTCCAAGTTCAGTGGAAATTTGTCATATTTTCTAATGAATGCTGCTCAGTCTGAGATTTTAAATTAGGACTCCTTTCAGTTGCTGAACTGTGTTCAAAACCAAAGTCCAAAAATATTTGCACTAATCTGTTGCCAAAAATCAGACTTGTATAAATATGAATTATGCAACATTAACTTTGATATTGAGTGGATGGTCAATACTCTCATAGGCTGTTTTTTTTTGCTTGTTCAATGCTCAGCCTATTGTTGTAAGTAGCAACATGCTTGATTGTTTGTTCTGCAGATTTCAAACTACTTAAACTGGATGGTATGCAATCTAGCAGACATGGAAGTACAACTGGGTGCTGTGCAAAGAATAAACAGCCTCCTTAAAATTGAAACAGAAAATTATGACGGACTTATCTGTGAGGATTTCCAGACAGCACATGTAGTAAAAATGCCAATGACCAAGTAGCTAAATTTAACAAATAAATCTTTTAACTATTGTTTCTTCTCATCCTGAGTAACATGGTACAGCACCTTCCCAGATTCCTCCCCACTGTCCAGATGAAGGAGAAATCAAAATCCAGAATCTCAGTGTTCGGTATCACAGCACTCTAAAACCAGTCTTAAAGAATGTGAATGCCCACATCAGTCCAGGACAGAAGGTAAGATGGCCCATTGAGTTCAACTAATGTAAAGCTGTTGATTGGAAATTGGCCTCATGTCTTAGTTTGTCATTAAATTCATCTGTGGAGCTCCCATTGTTTCCGAGTGCCTCTTTCCTTCCAACATGTTATCCAAAGTGTACACAATTGCTATGTGAATCTGGCTAGCCATTGCGTCAAATAATGAATCAGCACATGCAGTGATCAAGCCTGCTGTAAGTATGCAGTGTAGGTATATTCCACCATTAGTCAGTTAATGCTGACTTAGAGTTACTCAGCTAACACTAAAGTTCAACAATGCAGCTGATGTGCATTAACCTCACACAAATGAGCAATGCAATTTCACAAAAATATGAGCCAACAGATTAACAGCAGCGGTGGAATCACAACACCAAATCTGTCGTACACAAAGTCATACACACTCTGTTGGATTAGTATTCCTCCTTTCTCCCTCAACTTCCAGTACAGAAAGTGAATCTGTACCCTCTCCAGAGCAATCACATCCTTCCTATAGTATGGTCACCAGCACTGTGTACAGTATTCTAGTTGTGGCTTAACCAATGTTTTATAAAGTTGTACCATAACCTTGCTGCTCTTATATTCTATGCCCCAGCTAATGAAGGAAAAATATCCTGTATGGCCTTTTCACCATCTTATCTGCCTGTGTTAGCCACCTTCAGGGATCCTTGTATTTGTAAATCAATGTCTCTCTCTGTTCCTCAATACTCCCTCGGGCCCTACAATTCATTGTGTATATTCTATCCTTATTAGTCCTTCCAAAGTGTATCCCCTCACACTTATCAGGATAAATTCCATCTGCCATTGCTCTGCTATTTCTCCAACTGATCAATATCATCCTGTAGCGAAAGACTGTCCTCATTATCAAAAACACCAGAAATTTTTGTGTCATCTGTGAACTTACTAATCATACCTCCTACATTCACATTCAAATTGTTGATGCATAAAACAAACAGCACTGATCCATATGTAACACTACTGGTCACAGGCTTTCAGTCACAGAAGCAATGCTCCATCATCACCCTGTGCCTCCTATTACCAAGCCAATCTTGGATTCAATGTGCAAACTTGTCTTCGATCCCATGTGCTCCAACCTTTTGGACCAGTTTCTAATATGGGACCTTGTTAAGATATCTTTATCAGTCACATGTAGATCGAAACACACAGTGAAATGCACCTTTTGCATAGAGTGTTCTGGGGGTAGCCCGCAAGTGTCGCCATGCTTCCGGCACCAACATAGCATGCACACAACTTCCTAACCTGTACATCTTTCGAATGTGGGGAGGAAACCGGAGCACCCAGAGGAAACCCACACAGACATGGGGAGAATGTACAAACTCCTTACAGACAGTGGCTGGAATTGAACCCGGGTCACTGGTGCTGTAAAGCGTTACGCTAACCGGTTAAAGGCTTCACTGAAGTCCACGTAGACTACATCAACTACACTGCCCTCATCAATACATATTGTTACCTTTTTTGAAAACTTAAATCAAATTAGTCAGACAGGATCTCCTCCTAACAAATTCATGCTGACTACTTATCATTGACTAATCTCTGCCTTTCAAAGGTATATTAATTTGTTCCTCAAAGGATTTTCCAATAACTTCCCTACCACTGATGTTTGACAGGCCTGTAATTTTCTGGCTTTTCCCCGGTGTTCTCCTTGAATAAAGTGACTTACAGTCATCTGGCACCTCACTCTTCACCAGCAAAGGTTTTAAATTCACTGTCAGGACCCCAGCAACCTTCTTCCTTGCCTCCCAGAATAGCCTGGGACATCTCATCATGCCCTGGGAATTTATCCGCCTTTATGCTGGTTAATACCTTATTCCTTCTTTTTAGTGATAACATGTTTTGGAATTTCACTGTCCCCACCTCCTCCCTGAATTCTTCAATAATTGTGTCCTCCTTGGTGAATACAGATGAAAAGTATTCAGGTAATACCTCAAGCATAAGATTTCTTATCTATACAAGCATGAGCAAATAGAAAAGTAGATCTATATTTAAAGCTGTAACTCCCAACAAAACCAGCAGTATCTGTGACAATAATGTACCAGAATCACATTACATGGTACAGACGAGTTCTTAAAAATACTGTGTACTACACCATTGAAGTTTGCCTTCCTCCAGTTTGGAAGTTCTAGTTTAGATTTCTCTTTGACCCTCTCCACTGTTTATATCTTGTGATCTAAAGATCACGGCTCTGCGAGTGTTCTTCTCCTGATCTGCTGCACAATTAACCTACCTCATTCCCCAGTGGTTGAGAACTTAGTAAAGACTTGTCTGTCCCCATATGGAACACCTTATGGCCCCCCTCTCCATTCTCTCTCCCCTTCTCCCTCAGCACAGCACCACCTCCAGCTCTTCCCACACACTCTTCACCTCTCTGTACTCTTTGAGAATGTCCTTGAATTGTTTCCTCTGTTTTCCTGCTAATCTCTTTTCATGATGGAGTTTGCAGTAGAGTGCTTGTTTAAGCAGTTTGGTGATGATCATGGTCCATTCCTTGGAGTAGGATGAGTGAAATTGGAGTCTCAGTGCTGGGGATTTGGCCGGGGAGAGGATGCTGGCATTGATTCCCTTACCCTGCTGGTGAAGTTGGATGATATTGTGGAGACAACACTGGCATTGAGGTGCCTGCTGCAAGTAGTTCAATTCTCACAGTGTACAGGGGGAATGGGATCACTGCTACCCAGTAGACCATGATTTTTGTGCAAAGTTTGAGGTCTTGCTCTTTTCCTCCCTTTTCTTCAGATCGACAAAGTCTGTGTTGATCCTGAAAGTGATGATATTCAATCTCTGCCTTCCCTTCAAGATGGCTCTCAAGAAATAGAAAGTGGTTCACATTTACCAGGGACTCATCATAGATCTTTACAGTTAGGGGCCCATTGTTAAGCAGCAGGGGTACTTTAGCAGAAGATGTCTGTTTTGTGGATGTTAAGTATAAGACTACTCTGTCACATGCTACACTGAACAAGTTGATGACAACTTGGAGCTTGTCCTCTGAACATGTGCAGATGCAAGTGTCATCTGCATACTGCAGTTTGACATCTGTGGATGGAGTGACCTTGGTTCTGGTGTTTGTTGCCATTGCCAGGAGGAGGACTCATCAGAGTTAGTTTTCCATGCTCCTTCCTTGTCTTTGTGGAGACAATTCGACTGAACAGTTTCCCATTTCTCATGTAATTAGTTCCAATGCAGCTGGACACCTGTTGGAGGCAAGGTGCAGTATTAAAGCAAGAATTGAGGAAAGTGTTGGGTGATGATGCAGCCTTTCTGGACAGTTTAGTCTATAATTGGTTCCGATGAGGTCTATTTGGTTGAAGTCACAGCTTGCATACCATAGCCTTAGCCAAATTAAAGGATACTCCACATTGTAAGGAGGATAGTCTTAGGCTGCAGAGAGGTTAGAACAGATAGTTTGCCATGGAATGGAACCAAGGGTTGAGGTGTTATTCAAAGTTCTCCTTCCTGTGGGCAGTGACTGCCTTTCTGCCCTTGCTGTTCTTGGTGCTCAGTGGCATGGATCCTTATGTTTTTGGACCATGCATGGTCTTGATAGTGCTGAGGAATCCATTCATGTCGGGGTTATTAGCAGGTTGCTGGACCTCCTGCTTGCTGTCCATTCACCATCTGTCCTTTAAATCCTGATATTATGTAGAAACTCAGCCTTGCTGCCTGTGGAGTTTCCAATCTAAGAACAAAGTGTGTTGGCAGTTAATTTGCTCCTGGTCATTTTTTTTAAACCAGTCTTGCTGTTTTCTGGTAGAGAAGAGATTCTTATTGCAGGTGCTACTTATACTGGATGTCAGGCTAGTGCAGTCAATGTGGACGCTGTTGACTGGGGTTATTGAGACTGTGGATGAGGTGGTATCTGAGAAAAGTTATTTTTGATGGGCCCTTTGATTTTCTTGCAACAGTCTGACAAATGTGATTGTGGTAACTCATAAAGGGGTATCCTTGCAGTCTGCCACAGATAAAGTCAATATCAGACTCCTCCTCAAAGACTTGGTCCCTGAATTGCAGTGTGAATTCCATCCATCTTCATGCATAGCAGTAGGCATGATCCTCATTGTGCATCAACTCCAAAATGATTGCAGGGAGCACCATCAACCATGACAGATTGCTTTCTGACCTCAGAAAGGTCTATGCCTTTGTAAGTTAAGACAGACTGTGGACCATCCTTCTCAATTTTAGCTGCTCTGACAAATACATTTCCATGTTAAGTCTGATTCATGATGTGGTGTGCTGTAACCTTACCCAAAAGGTCTACTAAAGACTCAGTCTTTAGTGCTAACTGGTATCAAGTAGGGCTGCGTCATCATTGCCAACATATTTTTGCAATCTTTTTTGTTGCAATTCTGCATCTCACCTCCAACAAACTTCCTACCGATATGGAGCTAATCTACAGGAAGAATGAGAAGCTGTTCAACCTTCATCGCTTCTGCTGTAGAACCAACATTACCCCAATTTCAGACATCAAGTTGCACTATGCAGACAATGCTTGCTTTTGCAAATGTGTGGAGGCCAAGCTCCACATTATCATTGACTCAATCAGTAAAGCACATGAGAGAAAGGGCCTCAAACTTAACATCTGTAAAACAAAAATCCTCTGTCGACTTGTCTCACTGTTAAACACCAACTTCAATAATAAAGGCCCATGTTGAGACCTTCCAAAATGGATCCACTTCCCATACCTCAATTTATATTTGATTGAATGCAGATATTGATGACAAAATTCATCAGCTTCAGTGCATTATTATAGTTGTTGGCTTCTTGAGGAGTCATAGAGCTATACAGCACAGAAACAGGCCTTTTGGCCCAACCGGTCCATGCTGACCGAGATGTCTACATCAGCTAATCCCATCTGGCTGCATTTGACCCATATTTCTTTGAACTTTTTCCATCCATGTACCTGTCCAAAAGTCTTTTAACCATTGTAATTGTACCCACCTCTACTACTTCTTCTGGAAGCTTGTTCCATATACCTATCGCCCTCTGTGTGAAAAACTTGCCCCTCAGGTCCCTTTTAAATCTCTCCCCACCTTAAACCTATGTCCTCTAGTTTTAGACTCCCCTACCTTGGGAAAAGGACTATGACCATCCACCTTATCTATGCCCCTTATGATTTTGTGTATAAAGTCACCCCTCAGCCTTCTATGCCCCAGGGAAAAAACTCCCAGCCTATCCAGTCTCTCCTTATAACTCGAACCCTTCAGTCTTATTAACAACCTTGTGAATCTTTTCTGCGGCCTTTCCAGCTTAATGACATCCTTCCTATAGCCGGGCAACCAGCACTGAGCACAATACTCCAAGTATTTGAAAGACTGAGACCTCAAAATAGTGTTTGAACATCAAGATCTCAAACCTGGCACAAACCACATGGACTACTGAACGGTAGTGCTGTCTCTGCAAGATCATCCAAATCCACTGGCAGGATGAGGGAACCACTGTCTGTGTCCTCTTCCAGGCCAACTTCTGAGCACTGAGGCCCAAGTTGTGTCAAGTGACTGCAAAGGGTAGGCCACACCATTTCCATGTCTGACAGGACTACTGAAATGCATCTCATCCCTCCTTCACACTCACTGAACAAACTACATTTGCAGGAAGATAGAACTTAGAGTAGAAGTACATTTGGGGGGAAGGCAGCAGTGAAGTTCAGTCAATTATGGAAGGAAAACCTGGTCAGTCCAGTAAGCAGAGCAGACATAAGCATAATAAAGCATATGGGAGGATTGGAAGGCTAACTTTCCTCCATTTGAATACAAGGAAACTGACTGGTGCGGCAGATCAAAAAAGTGTTGATCAGCACTTGGGAGTATAATCATTTTGCAGTTGAAATAGTTGAACGGAAGGCAGGACCAGCAACACAACATTCAAGGGTATAGAACCTTCAGGTATGATGGGTGGGGGATGTAAAAGAGGAGGGAGCCTTACATTATTTGACCAAGAAGACCATCACTGCAACAATGAGGGAGGATGTCTTAGGCTTTTTAAATGTCCCCACACGGGCAGAGCTTAGAAATAAAAAAAATGATCACTTTGCTGTGGTTATACTACAGGCCTCCCAACAGATAGAGGAGCAGATATGCTGGCAAATCACAGAGGTAGATGAAGAATACCATTGTAGTAGTAGAGGATTTCAACTTCCCCAAGGTCAACTGGGATTGCCTTAGTGTGAAATGATGAGACTGGGTGGAATTTTTGAAGTGCTTACAGGAGAGCTGTTTTTGCCAGTAAATGATCCCACCAGGGTTGGCTAATATGAGGGAATGAAGCAGAGGGATTGGGTGAGCACTTTGGGGATAGTAACCATAAATCACGAGATTTCAAGGTGGTTATGGAAGGTATGGAAGGGGATAAGAGTAATCCAGAAATTAAGTTTTTGAATTATGGGCAAGCTGATGTAAATATCATTAGACAGCCTCTGGCAAACCTAGATTGGGAGCAGCTACTTGGAGCTAAATCTACATTCAGGATGTGGGAGTCACTCGAAGACCACAAGGAGTACACCCAGATAGCAGAAGTTTTTTTCTGTTGTCTGTTGCTTTTAATAAAGTAATTTTGGGAAAACAAAAAAATCCTAAAAAGACAAAATAAAAATCACAAAAAAGTGCAGATGCTGGAAATCTGAAATAAAAGCAGAAACTGTTGGAAACACTCAGCAGGTCAGCCAGCATCTACCTAAAGTAATATCTCCCTGAAAGTGGCAGCACAAGTTAATAGGGTGGTAAAGAAGGCAGATGACATGCCTGCCTTTATTAGTTGAGGCAATGAGTTCAAGAGTCAGGAAGTTACGTTGCAGTTTTATGAAACCCTGGTTAAGCCACATCTGGAGTATTGCATTCTATTCTGGTCACTCCATTATGGGAAGGATGTGAAGGCTTTGGAGAGGGTGTAGAAGAGGTTTACCAGGATGCTGCCTGGATTAGATGGCATGTGCTATAAGGAGAGGTTGAACAAACTTGGGTTGTTTTCTCTGGAGCAGTGGATGCTGAGAGGAGACCTGATAGAAGCTTCTAAGATTATGAGAGGTTATATAATTATGAAATTATGAAGTTTATAAAATTATGAGATAATAATCTACTCAGGAGGGTTTAAAGGAGAGTGGTGGGGGTGGGGCCCTCAGCAGTAGAGTGGCTGATGAGAAATCATGAGATAACACCGCAGCAAATGAGAGTAAATGTAGTCGTCAGGATAGCCAAGATCACAGTTAAAGGACAGGAAAGATAATTGGTTTAAACTGCATTTATTTCAATGCAAGAGGCTTGACAGGTAAGACGGATGAACTCAGCATGTGTATTGGTAATGGTATTGGTTTATTATCGTCACTTGTACCAAGGTACAGTGAAAAACTTGTCTTGCATACCGATCATACAGGTCAATTCATTACACAGTACAGTTACATTGGGTTAATACAGAGTGCATTGATGTAGAAAAGGTAAAAACAGTAACAGTACAGAGTAAAGTGTCACAGCTACAGAGAAAGTGCAGTGCAATAAGGTACAAGATGACAACAAGGTAGATCGTGAGGTCATAGTCCATCTCACCGTATAAGGGAACCGTTGAATAGTCATATCACAGTTGGGTAGAAGCTGTCCTTAAATCTGGTGGTACATGCCCTCAGGCTCTTGTATCTCCTACATGATGGAAGAGGAGAAAAAAGAGAATGACCCGGGTGGGTGGGGTCTTCGATTATGCTGGCTTCTTCACCAAGACAATGAGAGGTAAAGACAAGGAGGGGAGGCTGGTGTCCGTGATGCACTGGGCTGTGTCCACAACTCTCTGCAGTTGGCTCTGGGGACTGGGATATCATAGCCATAACAGAACCATGGCAGAGGGAAGGGCAGGACTGGCAGCTCAATGTTCCAAGATACAGATGCTACAGGCTTAACAGAGGTACAGATAAGAGAGGAGGTGGAGTTGCCTTCCGATGAAAGAGACATAACAGTCCTTAGAGAGGATATTCTTGGGGGAATCATCAAGTGAGGCTATATGGGTAGAACTTGGAAATAGAAAGGAGATGGTGTCTCTGATGGCATTGTATTATAAGCCCCCCAACAGACAGTGGGAATTAGAGGAGCAGATATGTAGACAGATTGCAGCTAGTTGTAAACATAATAGGGTGGTATTAGTGGGACATATTAACTTCCCTAATATAGACTGGGCCAAACGCAGTGTGAGAGGCTTAGACAGAGTGGAATTTGTGAAATTTGTCCAAGGAAGCTTCCTTTATCAATATACAGAGGGACCTACTCAAAAGGGTGCAACACTAGACCTCCTCCTGAGGAATGAGGTAGGCCATGTGACTGAAGTGTCTGTCGGTGAGCACTTTGGGTCCAGTGAACATAATTCTATTAGTTTTAAAATAGTTATGGAGAAGGATATGTCTGGTTCACAGGTTAAAGCCCTGAACTGGCACAGAGCAAGTTTTGGAGCCATAAGGCGGGATCTTGCAGAGGTTGATTGGGTGAGATTGTTTGCAGGGAAAGAAGCCTCTGCCAAGTGAGAGTATGAGTTCAGGGCCTGCATGTTTCTGTTACTGTGGGCAAGGCTGGCAAGTTTAGGGAACCCAAACTGATGAAATATATTGCTCTGGTTAAGAAAAAGAGGGAGGCGTACACTGTACAGAAGCAATTGGGATCTAGTGAATCTGTTGATGACTTTAAGAAGTGTAGGAGTGCACTTAAGAGAGAAATTAGGAATGCAAAAAGAGGATATGAAAAGTATCGAGCAGGCAAGGGGAGGCAAAATCCCAAGAGGTTCTATAGATATATGACGAGTAAAAAGGGGGGCTCAGGAAATAATAGTTCCCCTTAAAGATCAGCATGGCTGTCTGTGTGGAACCAAAGGAAATAGGTGAGATTTTTAATGAATATTTCTCTTAAGTTTTCCTTATGGAGAAAACGATGGAAGCTAAGGAAATGGGGGAAATGAACTTCGGATCATTCGTGAGGCAGAGGCAGAAATAGACAAGAGTTTCAGGGAGATAGTCACCCCCTAAAAGTCATGAGGTGGGTAGCTGGGTGACTGTCAGGAAAGGGAAGAAGTATAGACAGACAGAGCAGAGCACCCCTGTGGCTGTTCCTGTCAACAATAAGTATACCGTTTTGGATACTGCTGGTGGGGACGACCTACCAGGGACAAGCTGTAATGGTTGTGTCTCTGACACCGAGACTGAACCCTCAGCTCAGAAAGGAAGGAAGGAAAAGAGGAGAGCACTAGTTAGGGGGACAGATAGGAGGTTCTGTGGGAGAGATTGAGAATCCTGGATGGTCTGTTGCCTCCCTGGTGCCAGGGTCCACGATATCTCGGATTGAGTTCTCGATATTCTCAGGAGGGAGGGTGAGCAGCCAGATGTCGTGGTCCATGCAGGGACCAGTGACGTGGATAGGAAGGAGGACGAGGTCCTGCAAAGAGAGTTTAGGGAATTAGGTGCAAAGTTGAAGGACAGGACCTCCAAGGTTGCCATCTCAGGATTGCTACCTGTGCCATGAGCTAGTGAGGCTAGAAATAGGAGGATCATGCAGCTAAATACATGGCAAAGGAAATGGTGCAGGAGGGAGGGCTTCATGTTTCTGGACAATTGGGCTTTGTTCCAGGGAAGGTGGGAGCTGTTCCGACAGGACGGTTTGCACCTGAACTGAAGGGGGACTAATATACTTGTGGGTAGGTTTGTTAGTGAAGCTCTGGGGGGTTTAAACTAGATTTGCTTGGGGAGGGGAACCAGAGTGTGAGAGCAGACAGTGAGATGGAGGAGGATAAAGGTCATGCGGGGACTGCATATATAGACAGAAATCAAAGGTTTGTACGTGATAGAAATGTTCTCAGGTGCATCTATTTCAATGCAAGGAGTATTGTAGGTAAGGCAGATGAGCTTAGGCTGTGGATTGGCACATGGGATTACGACACTATTGCTATTTGTGAGAGTTGGTTGCAGGAGGGGCAGGACTGGCAGCTTAATGTTCCAGGGTTCCGTTGTTTCAGACGTGATAGAGGGGGAGGGATGAAAGGGGGAGGAGTGGCATTACTAGTCAGGGAAAATATCACAGCTGTGCGTAGACTGGACAGCCTGGAGGGCTCGTCTACAGAGGCCATATGGGTGGAGCTGAGGAACAGGAAAGGTGTGACCACACTAATAAGGTTGTATTATCGACCGTCCATTAGTCAGAGAGAATTGGAGGAGCAAATCTGTAGAGAGATAGCAGACCGATGTAAGAAACATAAAGTTGTGATAGTAGGGGATTTTAACTTTCCACATATTGACTGGGACTCCCACACTGTGAAAGGGCTGGATGGCTTGGAGTTTGTCAAATGTGTTCAGGAAAGTTTTCTAAATCAATACATAGAGGTACCAACAAAAGAGAATGCAGTACTTGATCTCCTATTAGGGAACCAGACAGGTCAAGTGACAGAAGTATGTGTAGGTGAACATTTTGGGTCCAGTGACCATAATGTCATTAGTTTGAAGTTAATTATGGATAAGGATAGGTCTGGTCCTCGAGTTGAGGTTCTAAATTGGAGAAAGGCCAATTTGGTGGAAATGAGAAAGGATCTAGGAAGAGTGGATTGGGATAAGTTGTTTTCTGGCAAGGATGTTTCAGTAAGTTGAAGGCCTTCAAAGGCGAAATTTTGAGAGTGCAGAGTTTGCATGTTCCTTTCAGGATTAAAGTTAACAGGGATAGGGAACCTTGGTTTTCAAGGAATATTGGCGATCTGGTTAAGAAAAAGAGAGAGGTGTATAGTAGGTATAGGCAACTAGGAACAAATGAGGTACTTGAAGGGTATAGAAAATGTAAGAAAATACTAAAGAAGGAAATCAGGAATGCAAAAAGAAAACATGAGGTTGCTTTGGCAGATAATGTGAAGGTAAACCCGAAGGGTTTCTGCAAGTATATTAAGAGTAAAAGGATAGTAAGGGACAAAATTGGTCCCCTAGAAGATCAGAGTGGTCATCTATGTGTGGAGCCTCAGGAGATGGGGGAGAACTTAAACAGTTTTTTTGCATCAGTATTTACTCAGGAAACTGGCATAGTGTATATGGGAGGAAGCGAAACAAGCAGTAGTGTCATGGAACATATAAAGATTAAAGAGGAGGAGGTGCTTGCTGCCTTACAGCAAATAAAGGTAGATAAATCCCCCAGGCTTGACAAGATATTTCCTTGGACCTTGAGAGAGACTAGTGTAGAAATTGCAAGGGCCCTGGCAGATATATTTAAAATGTCCTTAGCCACGAGTGCAGTGCCGGAGGACTGGAGGGTAGCTCATGTTGTTCTGTTGTTTAAAAAAGGCCCTAAAAGTAAACCAGGTAATTACAGGCCAGTGAGCCTGACATCAGTAGTAGGTAAATTATTGGAAGGTGTTCTGAGAGATCGGATGTACAAGTATTTGGACAACCAAGGGCTGATTAGGGAGTGTCAGCATGGCTTTGTGTGTGGTAGATTGTGTTTAACGAATCTTGAAGAGTTTTTCGAGGAGGTTACCAAGAAAGTAGATGAAGGAAAGGCTGTGTATGTTGTCTACGTGGACTTTAGTAAGGCCTTTGACAAGGTCCCACATGGGAAATTAGTTCAGAAGGTTCAGACACTTGGTATCAATGGAGAGGTTGTAAACTGGATTCGAAATTGGCTGCGTGGGAGAAGACAGAGAGTGGTAGTGGATGATTGTTTCTCAGACTGGAGGCCTATGACTAGTGGTGTGCCTCAAGGATCTGTGCTGGGACCATTGTTGTTTGTTGTCCATATCAATGATCTAGATGATAATGTGGTAAATTGGATCAGCAAGTTTGCTGATGACACTAAGATCGGAGGCATTGTGGACAGCGAGGAAGGCTTTCAAAGCTTGCAGAGGGATCTGGACCAACTGGAAAAATGGGCCAGAACATGGCAGATGGAATTTAATGCAGACAAGTGTGAGGTGTTGCATTTTGAAAGGACAAATCAAGATAGGACATACACAGTAAATGGTAGGGCACTGAGGAGTGCGGAGGAACAAAGGGATCTGGGAGTTCAGATACATAATTCCCTGAAAGTGGCATCACAGGTAGACAGGGTTGTAAAGAAGGCTTTTGGCATCCTGGCATTCATAAATCAAAGTACTGAGTATAGGAGTTGGGATGTTATGGTGAGGTTGTATAAGACATTGGTGAGGCCAAATTTAGAGCATTTTGTGCAGTTCTGGTCACCCAACTATAGGAAGGATATCAGTAAGATTGAAAGAGTGCAGAGAAGATTTACTGGAGTGTTGCCAGGTTTTCAGGAGTTGAGTTACAGGGAAAGATTGAACAGGTTAGGACTTTATCCCTTGGAGCATAGAAGAATGAGGGGAGATTTGATAGAGGTTTACAAAATTATGAGGGGTATAGACAGAGTAAATGCCAGTAGGCTCTTTCCACCTAGATTAGGAGAGATAAGTATGAGAGGACATGGCTTTAGGGTGAAAGGAGAAAGATTTAGGGGGAACATTAGGGGGAACTTCACTCAGAGAGTGATGGGAGTGTGGAACGGGCCGCCATCTGACGTGGTAAGTGCGGGCTCACTCTTAACTTTTAAGAATAAATTATATAGATACATGGATGGGAGAGGTCTGGAGGGTTATGGACTGGGTGCAGGTAAATGGGACTAGTGGAATAAAGTTTTGGTACAGACTAGAAGGGCCGAATGGCCTATTTTTCTGTGCTGTAGTGTTCTATGGTTCTAAATGAGTGGTGTTGTCTTGGACCACATACAAATTAGCAGGGAGGATGTAGTGGAGGCCTGAAAGTGCATTAAGGTGGATAAAACCCCAGAGCCTGACAGTGCATTCTCGGACCTGTGGGAAGCCAGAGAAGAAATTGCAGAGGCCCTTGCAGAGATTTTTCCTTCATCTCTAGCTGCAGGTGAGGTTCTGGAGGACTAGAGAATGGCTAGTGTGGTACCATTGTTTAAAAAGGGTAGCAAAAACAAGCCCAGAATCTACAGGCCACTGAGTCTGACATCGGTGGTGGGTAAATTGCTGGAGGGGATTCTGAGGTACAGGATCTACCAATATTTGGAGAGACAGGGTCTGATTTGGGAAAGTCAGCATGGCTTTGTGCATGGGAAATCATGTCTGACAAATCTCTTGGAGATCTTTGAGGAGGGAAGTAAGAGGGTAGATGAGGCTAGGGCAGTGGATGTTGTCTATATGGCCTTTAGCAAGGCGTCTGATAAAGTCCCTCATGGCAGGCTAGTCTGGAAGGTTGATTGCATGGGATCCTGGGGGAGTGACTGGATTGGATTCATATGGCTCAGCGATGGTCAAGGCTTGTTTCTCAGACTGGAGGCCTGTGTCTACTGGTGTGCCACAGGGATCAGTGCTGGGACCTTTGCTGTTTGTAATTTATATAAATGATTTGGGTGTGAACGTACAAGGCATGGTTAGTACGTTTTCGGATGATACTGAAATGGGTGGTGTTGTAGATAGTGTAGAAGGTTATGAAAAATTATAGCGGGATTTTGATCTTCTATTGGTATTGGTATTGGTATTGGTTTATTATTGAAACTTGTACTGAGGTACAGTGAAAAACTTGCCTTACAAACTGATCTTACAGGTCAATTTATTACACAGTGCAGTTACATCAAGTTAGTGCAGAGTGCATTGATGTCGTACAGGTAAAAAAAAATAACAGTACAGAGTAAAGTGTCACAGCTACAGAGAAAGTGCAGTGCAATAAGGTGCAAGGTAACAACAAGGTAGATAGTGAGGTCATGAGGTCATAGGTCATAGCCCATCTCATTGTATAAGGGAACTGTTCAATAGTCTTATCACAGTGGGGTAGAAGCTGTCCTTAAGTCTGGTGGTACGTGCCCTCAGGCTCCTGTATCTTCTACCCGATGGAAGAGGAGAGAAGAGAGAATGTCCTGGGTGGGTGGGGTCTTTGATTATGCTGGCTGCTTCACCAAGACAACGAGAGGTAAAGACAGAGTCCAAGGAGGGGTGACTGATGTCCGTGATGTGCTGGGCTGTGTCCACAACTCTCTGCAGCTTCTTGCGATCTTGGGCAGAGCAGTTGCCATACCAAGCCACGATACATCCTGATAGGATGCTTTCTATGGTGCATCGGTAAAAGTTGGTGAGAGTCAAAGGGGACAAACCAAATTTCTTTAGCTTCCTGAGGAAGTAGAGGCGCTGGTGAGCTTTCTTGGCCATGGCATCCACATGGTTTGTCCAGGACAGGTTGTTGGTGATGTTCACTCCCAGGAACTTGAAGTTGTCAACCCTCTCGACCTCAGCACCATTGATGTAGACAGGTGTATGTACACCGCCCCCTTTCCTGAAGTCAATGACCAGCTCTTTAGTTTTGATGACATTGAGGGAAAGGTTGTTGTCATGACACCATTCCGCTCAGCTCTCTATCTCCTTCCTGTACTCCGATTCATCACTGTTTGAGATACGGCCTGCAACGGTAGTATCATCTGCAAACTTGTAGATGGAGTTAGAGCAGAATCTGGCCACACAGTCATGAGTGTATAGGGAGTAGAGGAGAGGGCTGAGGACGCAGCCTTGAGGTGCACCAGTGTTGAGAATAATCGTGCCGGAGGAATTGCTGCCTATCCTCACTGATTGAGACCTGTGTGTTAGAAAGTCAACGATCCAGTTACAGAGGGAGGTGTTGAGTCCTAGGTCTCGGAGTTTGGTGACAAGCTTGCTTGGTATTATTGTATTGAAGGCAGAGCTGTAGTCAATAAACAGTAGTCTAACGTAAGTGTCCTTACTGTCCAGATGCTCCAGAGCTGAGTGAAGGGCCAGGGAGATGGCATCCACTGAATACCTGTTTCGGCGATAGGCGAATTGCAACAGGTCCAGGTTGTCTGGTAGGCTGCAGTTGATGCGTGCCATGATCAACCTCTCAAAGCACTTCATGATGGTGGACGTCAGAGCCACTGGTCGGTAGTCATTGAGGCATGTTACCTTGCTTTTCTTTGGTACCGGGATGATAGTGGTCTTCTTAAAACAGGAGGGAACCTGAGATTGAAGCAGGGAGAGGTTGAATATGTCCGCAAATACTTCTGCCAGCTGATCAGCACAAGATCTGAGCACACGGCCCGGGACACCATCTGGGCCAGGTGCTTTCCTCGTGTTCACTCTTAGGAAGACTGATCTTACGTCCTCCACTGTGATCACAGGTTCAGCTGCGTTGGTGGCTGTCAGAGTGGATGGTGACAATCCACTTCCTTTCTGTTCAAAACATGCATAGAGTGCGTTAAGTTCATCAGGAAGGGATGCGCTGTTGTTAGCTATGCAGCCTGACTTCGTCTTGTAGCCTGTTACGGCATGTAAGCCCTGCCATAACTGACGGCTGGTCAGGGACTCTATTTTGAGTTGGTATTGCCTCTTGGCATCCCTTATAGCTTTACGAAGGTCATACCTCACTTTCTTGTACAGATCAGGATTACCAGATTTGTGTGCAGCAGTCCTCTCCTTCAGTAGGGAGTGGATCTCCTGGTTCATCCATGGCTTCCTGTTTGGGAACACCTGTATTGTCCTCTTTGGTACACAGTCCTCCACACACTTGCTGATAAAGTCTCTGATGGTAGTGGCATACTCATCAAGGCTGGCAGCTGAGTCTTTGAACATGGTCCAGTCCACTGTCTCAAAGCAGTCACATAGAAGCTCATCTGCTTCCTCGGACCAGCACTGCATGACTCTCCATACTGGATCCTCCCGTTTCAGCTTCTGTTTGTATGTAGGGAAAAGAAGCACAGCCTGGTGGTCTGTTTTCCCAAAGTGAGGACGAGGGGTGGCTTGGAAGGCATCTTTGATGGTTGTATAGCAGTGGTCAAGGGTGTTGGCACCCCTGGTGAAGCAGGAGATGTGCTGATAGTATTTTGGTAACACACTCCTGAGGTTGGCCTGATTGAAGTCCCCCGCGATGACGAAGAGGGCCTCAGGGTATCCTGTCTCAAGATTAGGTGTTTGGGCTGAGGATTGACAAATGGCTTTCAATCCAAGTAAGTGTGAGGTATTGCATTTTGGGAGATCAAAGCAGGGTGGGACTTATATAGTGAATGGTAGGGTCCTGGGAGAGTGCTATGGAACAGAGGGACCGAGGAGTTCAAGTGTATAGTTCGCTGAAAGCAGTGTTTCAGGTAGTTAGGATGGTGAAAAAGGCATTTATCACACCAGTATTTGTCAGTCAGGCATTCAGTATAGTAGTTGAGAAGTTATGTTGCACTTATAGAAGACGTTAGTGAGGCTGTACTTGGAGTATTGTGTACCGTTTTGGTCACCCTGTTATACGAAAGATGTTATTAAACTGGAAAGAATGCAGAAGGATTTACCAGGATGTGGCCTGGACTTGGGGGCCTGAGTCATAAGGAGAGGTTGTGCAGACTAGGACTTACCTCCCTGGAATGTAGGAGATCGAGGGGTGACCTGATAGAGGTATGTAAGATCATGAGGGGCATAAACAGGGTGAAAGCACATAATCTTTTTCCCAGGGAGGGGATGCTAAAAACAAGAGACCATAGATTTAAGATCAGAGGTGAGAGATTTAAACGGGACATCGGAAATACAGAACCATAGAACAATACAGCACAATACAGGCCCTTCAGCCCACCATGATATGCTGACCTTTAAACCACGCCTAAGAATAACTAACCCCTTCCTCTCACATATACCCCTATGTTAAATTCCTCCATATGCTTCTAACAATCTCTTAAACTTGACCAACGTATCAGCCTTCACCACCACACCAGGCAGCACATTCCATGCACCAACCACTCTCTGGGTGAAAAACCTCCCTCTGATATCTCCCTTGAACTTCCCACCCATTACCTTAAAGCCATGCCCTCTTGTATTGAGCATTGGTGCCCTGGGAAAGAGGCGCTGGCTGTCCACTCTATCTATTCCCCTTAATATTTTGTATACCTCTATCATGTCTCACCTCATCCCTAAGCCCTAGCTCCCTTAGTCTCTCCTCATAATCCATACTCTCCAATCCAGGCAGCATCCTGGTAAATCTCCTCTGTACCCTTTCCAATTCTTCCACAGCTCTCCTGTAATGAGGCAACCAGAATTGAACACAGTCCTCCAGGTGTGGTCTAACCTGAGTTTTGTAGAGCTGCATCATTACTTTTCTTAAAATCGATCCCATGACTTATAAAAGATAACATCCCATAAGCTTTCTTCACTACCCTATCCACCTGTGAGGCAACTTTCAGTGATCTGTGGATATGAATCCCCAGATCCCTCTGCTCCTCCACATTCCCCAGAATCCTGCCATTAACCTTGTACTCTGCCTTGGAGTTTGTCCTTCCAAAGTGTACCACCTCACACTTCTCCAGATTGAACTCCATCTGCCACTTCTCAGCCCAGCTCTGCATCCTATCAATAGCCCTCTGTAAGCTTAGACAGTCCTCCACACTATCCACAACACCACCGGCCTTTGTGTGTCTGCAAACTTGCTAACTCACCCTTCCACCCCCTCATCCAAGTCATTAATAAATATCATGAAAAGTAGAGGTCCCAGAACTGAACCTTGTGGGACACCACTAGTCACAGCCCTCCAATCTGAATGCACTCCCTCCACCACAACACTCTGCTTTCTACAGGCAAGCCAATTCTGAATCCACATGGCCAAGCCTCGCCGGATCCCTTGCCCTCTGACCTTCTGAAGAAGCCTACCATGTGGAACCTTGTCAAACGCCTTACTAAAATCCATGTAGACCACATCTACTGCACGACCTTCATCAATCTTCCTGGTCACCTCCTCAAAGAACCCTGTCAGGCTTGTGAGGCAAGATCTTCCCTTCACAAACCCATGCTGGCTATCGCTAATCAGTCCATGATTCTCTAAATGCTCATAGATCCTATTTCTTAGAATCCTTTCGAACAGCTTGCCACCACAGACGTAAGGCTCACTGGTCTGTAATTCCCTGGACTATCCCTACTTCCTTTTTTGAATAAGGGACAATACTTGCCACCCTCTAATCCTCCAGTACCACTCCCGTGGACAACGAGGACCCAAAGACCCTAGCCAATGGTTCAGCAATCTCCTCCCTCACCTCGTGAAGCAGCCTAGGGAATATTCCATCAGGCCCCGGGGACTTATCTGTCCTAATATTTTCTAACAGCTCCAACACATCCTCTCTCTTGATATCTACATGCTCTTGAACATTAACCTTACCAACAGTGGCCTCAGCGTCATCAAGGCCCCTCTCCTTGGTGAATACTGAAGAGAAGTATTCATTGAGAACCTCACCCACTTCCACAGCTTCCAGGCACATCGTCCCTCCTTTGCTTCTATTCGGACCTAGCTTTACTCTCGTCATCCTTATGCTCTTCACGTACGAGAGAAAAGCCTTGGGATTCTCCTTAACCCTACTCACCAAAGCCTTTTCATGTCCCCTTCTTGCTCTCCTCAGCCCCTTCTTAAGTTCCTTCCTTGCTACTCTGTATTCCTCACGAGCCCTATCTGATCCTTGCTGCTTACACCTTATGTATGCTGCCTTCTTCTTCCTAACTAGTTGTTCCACCTCTCTTGTCACCCATGGTTCCTTCACCCTGCCATTCTTTCTCTACCTCACCAGGACAAATTTATCCCTAACATCCTGCAAGAGATCACTGAACATCAACCACATCTCCATGGTATATTTCCCTTCAAAAATGTCACCCCAATTTACACTCCCAAGTTCTCGCCTTATAGCCTCATAATTCACCTCTCCCCTATTAAATATCTTCCTATCCTCTTTGCTCCTATCCTTGCCCATGGCAGTGCTAAAGGTTATGGAGCAGTGGTCACTGTCCCCCAAATGCTCACCCACTGAGAGATCTTTCACCTGACCCGGTTCATTACCTAATACTAGATCTAATATGGCATTCCCTTTAGTCAGTCTGTCAACATACTGTGACAGGAATCCATCCTGGACACACTTAACAAACTCTGCCCCGTCTAAACCTTTGGCACTAAGCAGGTGCCAATCAATATTTGGGAAGTTGAAGTCTCCCTGTTATAACCCTGTTCAAGTCTTCCTTGAATAACCCTGTTATTCTTGCATCTTTCCAAAATCTGCCTCCCAATCTGCTCCTCAGTATCCCTGATGCTACCGGGGAGCCTATAGAATACTCCCAGTGGAGTAACTGCTCCTTTCTTGTTCCTAACTTCCACCCATTCTGACTCTAGAGAGGATCCTTAGTATCCCAGACCAGTATTGCCACCCCTCCTCTTCTTCTCCCCCCCCCCCTTCCCTATCCCTTATCCTCAGGGGCATCTTCTTCACAGAAAGGGTGGTGTGTATTTGGAATGAGCTGCCAGAAATATTGGTTGAGGCGGGCACATTAGTAACATTTTAAAAATCCCTAGATAAGTACATGGATAGGAGAGGTTTAGAGAGCTATGGGCTAAACACAGGTAGATGAGACTTGCTTGCTGGCAACACAGTCAGCATGGATGAGTTTCCATGCTGTATGACTCTATGACTCCTAGATAGAGTGGATAGTTCCCTAGGGTTGAAATGTCTAACACTAGAAGGCATGCATTTAAGATGAGAGGGGGAAAAGTTCATAGGAGATGTGCAGGCCAAGTTTTTATTTACAGAGAGTGGCGTGTGCCTGGAAATGTGCTGCAGGTCGACATGATAGAGGTGTTTAGACAGTTAATGCAGAGAATGGAGGCATATGGACCATGTGCAGGCAGAAGCGATTTGTTTAATCAGGCTTGATTAGTTCGGCACAATATGGTGAGCCAGAAAGGCCTATTCCAATGAAAAAGGAATAGAGTTAACATTTCAGGCCGAAGACCCTTCGACAGAACCCACTCAAAGCAGCGGGAATGAGAACCAGAACAAAAAAAATAGGCAATAAATCAGATTAGGTAGCGAAATAAAGGCCGTACTTTGTGATTTGATTGGATGATCACCCTGCAATCCCACGTGTTACTCTCGATTGGTCCTTAAAAAATCATAAAGCGTCCAATTAAAACTGATTCACGTCGTCATATAAAGCAAATCATCAGTTTTCCCCTCAATGAAGTAGTTCTCTTTCTGAGGTGTGTAAATGGTCGTGTTTGTCCATCGTTGATGGTAATAGTGGAAATCCGTTTGTATCTACAGTCCCGTCCAAGTCTGAATTTTGCTGGTTAAGAATAATTTCGACGAACCTTGCTTAACTTTCTTCAGACACTTGATCTCGAACTATTCTCTTGTTTTATGTAGCTACTTTATATTTCGCCCGGTTTATCGTATTTGCCGCGCATTATTCTTTCTCTGATGCAGATTAAACTCGGCCACTAGTAAGCGTTCAACGGAGAAAGCAAAGAGCATGGACCACAACGCCAAAATAATACTGCCTCTCAACCCTGGGGAGCATAGAGTACCAACGGCTGTCGTAAACCCTATCCTTCGAATTGAAGGAAATTCTGATACAGGTTAAAAATTGCTCCCTTCTAAAATTCGTTGGATTTTAAAGGACTTTCTTGACTTGGCGATGCGTCTGAAGAACGTTTGTTCAGTAGAATGAGTTTAGAGGGATAGGGACCAAAAGTGGGTAAATGAGCTGTCTCTGACATGCTGGTCAGCATGAAGTGGTTGGGCTGAAAAGCCTATTTTCGTGCTGTTTAACTCTGACTCTAAACCAGTTTCTAGTTTTACAAGTAATCCTTTTTGTATGCTATGGTAACGTTTACATTAACCTGCACCTACCCAATCAATTACTACTTAAACTACCACTTTCTTGGGCTTGGTTGTGTTGGCACTTTCCTTGGTTAATATTAGTTCTCCAATGCCAGAGTTCAACCCCCTAATGTTTAATTTTAGTCGAGTTTGGCTGTCTAATTTTGCAAACACTAAGTTCTAACCCTCTTGTAATGATTCTGTGGCTTTCTCTTCCTTCCCCCCCCCCCCACCCCAAAGTTAAACCAGGGGAATAACTTTTTTAAAGTAACCTCTAAATCAAATAGAGGTCAATATTCCATTTTCTGAACCCTAATATGAATAATAATTGATTCTATCTCAATCTATGGGAATGAGAATTAAACTGTCTAGGTTAGATTTTTGTGTAAACAATGACCCAGAATTGCAGCGGTCAAGTTTCTAATTGTGCTACCCCCTTTCATAAAATAAGCAGCACCTCTATTGAGATTTTTTCTTAAAAAATCTGATACCAGAACTAATTTCCCCATTTTTAAGCTATCCTTAAGGATCTGGTGTTGATGGCCCAGACAATGAGGCCATGTTTGCTTTTCTGTTGCATCTTTATTTCCTTGTCAGCTTCATGTGACTGTTTCAGTGAACTGTTGCCTCCTAGTTTGGGAACCTATTACTGAGACTGAGTGGACAGTCCTGAACCAGTGACATGATTGGCTTGGTTTGTGAGAACAGTGGGTTAATATGGACAACTTGAATTGAGGTCTTAATGAAAATTGGGATGTTATAGCAATACAAAACACTCCTTAGGCTTGAGTTATAAGGGAACATTGTACAGGCTGGGTCCCTCCCTGGAGTGCAGGAGGCTGAGAGATATATAAAACTGAGGTGTAGATAGGGGTGTCTATCTACCCTATGGTGTGAAACAGAAAAGCAACAGGGTTTAAAGGGGATCTGAGGGGTAAACTTTTAACAGGCATTTAATATCTGGAATGAGGTAGTGAAGGCAGGAACAGTAACAATACTTAAGAGGTACTTGGACAGTTGCTTGAATGAGCAAGGCAGAGGAAATTAATACAGGCAAGTGAATTAGTTTTGATGGGTGTGACACTTGGCATAGACACCGAGCCATGCTGTACAACCATCTTAAAACCATCTGGAATGGTGTAATACTAGTAGCATGCTTGATTAAATGCAGTACAGCCCTACAGGTTGCTGCATCTTTGAAAATTACCCCATTAACTTGCCAACACTTCACACCTGGTGTAGATTTGTATTGAGTACTTTGTAACTTAAGTCTTCAAAGTATTGTCTTGGGCCCTTGCAGTGATTCAGTCTAATGACTTGTAGAAAACATTGTCTAGTTTATTGGTTTGATTCCTTCATTGTTCCAAGGCTGCCTTTAAATCCTGAAGCAAACTCACCAATTGTCTGGGCAAGGCCTTTTTAGATTGGCCAGTGGCAAATATGGCAGCAAAAAGTGATCTGCATTCAGCAACCAAGCCTATGAGGGAAGTTGACAGCAGCTGGACACCTGGTGCAGGCACTTTCATGTGACTTGTACTCTTGCTCAATGTTTGCCTATTCATTTTATTTTTTTGCAGAGAATGCAGTGACAAGTGCTGGAAGTGACACCCCCATTGTCTCCCTTTCATTTACATCCTGGGCAGAGACTACAGACAATGCCTTCTCCCCTCTTGGTCATGCTGCCCAATCTCCAGGCCTAACAGAATCTGAGGACGTCTCAAACTCTGCTGGGTGAGAGCTAATTAGCCAGTCCTCTTTTGATTAGCCAAGCAATTGGTTGGAGCCTGTTAGAAGGATTGATTGAAATTGGTCCTTGTGGCTTCAAAGTGGTGGCAATAAAAAAAATTAGGAGAATACTGCCTAATTTGACATGTTCTTCCTCTATCTATACACAGAATATTGTAAAATCTATCTCTTTGGAATATTCGAGGTGAAAGTTTCCAAAGAATCACTACTGACAGTCCAGTTTCAGTCCAAATTTGCCCATTCCTAAAGACTGCTGCCCCCACCCAAAAAAGCTGACCTTCTCAGCCAAGGTGTAAACTTGCCCCTTGGTGTTGCTTGATTTAGTTAACCAGCCTAGTAAATGTTTCCTGTACTATAACAAGTTTCTTCACCCCCAAATTGAGACAATTTATATAAACTTCAGTGGGGACTCTATATAATATAATAACCCTATATAAGATATCTTTGTGTAAATGTCAATATAACATTTCCTTCCTAATTGCATCACCTATGTTAGTCTCCTGAAACCAATATAAAAGGACACCCAAGTGCTTTTGAATAAACACATGTCACACTTTCCCACAAAGGTAAATGCTTTGTGCACCAAAAATAGATTACTTTTTCCAATCTGCTACTGTATTGTATTCCAGTCTGCAGTTCCCTAGGATTTGGATACAAGTAACTGTTGAATTAATTGGCCTCCAAGAGGCCCTGAGATTCAATAATGGCTGTTGCTCATCCGGATAAATGAACTAGTCTTATGCTGTCTCCCTTCAACTCAAAGCAAGATTTCATACCCTAATTTTGGCATTGTTTCTTGCACCAATTGACATGTTTCATTCAATATTTGACAAGATTGGTCTGAACAAATTTGTACTTTAGGGTGGGGATCAATTTCTTCAACATCCATTTTTTAAAAAAAGCAAATGGCAAATGTTGGAAATCCTGAAACAAAGCAATATTAGAACCATTTGGCAGGTAAGGCAGCATTTGAGGAAATAGAAATGGTTAACACTTCAAGTCCAGGATACTTCATTAGAACAGTTGCACATCTACCATCTTTTTCATCTCTTCTGAACTTCCTGCTCTGATCCCCAAATGTGTAGATATAATTAGAGACTTGTCTCTCCACCCCCATTTTAATGAATTCCAAGAACATAATGTTGAACTTTCTCTGCCCCATGCTTGTTTCTTTGGCCAGAAGTCCTTGCCCCAGACTGTAGGCCTTTCTCTTTCCCAAAATTCCCATTCCACCTTGACCATCCCTCTGGTCTTTTGCCTTGCAATCTATTCACTAACAGTTGATGCAACATTAATTGCCTTAATACTTCTGTCTCCACTCACTTACACCAACTACTCCACACTTGAGATTGCAGTACTTAGTTCTGTTCAAGGTTCCTGGGCCCAAAACTTTTCTCCACAGAAGCTGCCTGATATGAGTATTTCTGGCACTCTTTTGATTTCTGGATCCTTTGAATTCAAATGCTTAGAATCTGTTCAATAATTAACTTGTAGGTAGATTCCTCCTGGGATCAATTGAGTACTGAGATTGCACAAGCCTGAATCCTCACTCTGATGTAAACAAATTCTATTTCGTCAGGGGCACCACAACTCCCAGATTGGGCAATCGTGAGGAATTTGTGATACACCGAAGGCCAAGGCTGACAAGACCCAAGACACCCATGGTTCTCAAGTAAGATGAAGACCAAAACTGACTTGTTCATTGAATATGAATTGGGATTGCACTTAATCAATAAAAGATTGAGATGAGCAGTTGCTTAGCACCCATTGCAGCCTATGTTAGTCCTTTACACACAAAGGACAAAAATCATCAGGTTTGGTTCTAATGAAGCTCTACAGCAAACCTCTCAGTACAGAGCAGCAGTGTCTTCTGACTAGACATGTTATAATGGTCAAATTTGACAATGGATTTGGCTTCAGAATTCATTGTTGTAGAGACAGGCCCTTCAGCCCACTGAGTAGCATTCACATTCCTTCTACACTAATTTGTTCTGCATTTATATTTTGACTGTGTAGGAATAGCTCTTTTGCTATTTAACATCTGCTTTCCACTATCATGGATATCCCAGCCATGCTTGTCCATCATCTAGTATCCATCTAGCTTGCTGTTTCTCGTATCCAGTATTTTTAAGAATCTAGGGATGTGCCTCCTCAACCCCACATTCTGACTTGTTGAAACCATCAGGATTGTGCAAATTTATCAATGTCTAAATTTGCATTGCTCTTTAGTATGTATTGCCTGCTACAATCATTTTAATTGATTCTACCTTCCAAGTTGAAGTTCAAGCTCCCCTGGACTGGTGTGTTGGACTCTGCTTTGGTTGCTGACTTGTGTATAATGGTCCACCAGTTATCAGCTTCCATTCCAGAAATATTCCAATCTCCATCCAAAAATTAGACTCCTATATTACTAATATGTTAAATGGGGTTAGTGTAGATGGAGCAAGTTTCTCATGGATGTGATGGACCAAATGGCCCACTTTTGTATGATTCTGATTCAATGCACAATTGACAATCTCCAGGTTTGCTAATCAGGCTGAGATAACAATCTTTTCATTGCTGCAAAACAAAATCTTGGATGTTTTGTGAGTTGGAGGTGATTTTGGCTTTTAACTGGTTTAGACATTGACAATTGATATTCTTAGCATATCACAGAACATAACTGCTTAACTATCAAGATGGTCTTTGACATGGTCCTGAGATTACTTTTGTGGCGGTTTTAAAAATGGCTTTAAGCTAGATTTGTCTCCTGGAGTTGTAATTGTCCAGTTCCATGACCATTCAATTACTAGTATTTAAATTTGTATCAAATTTAAATGGTGGATATTTGCAGAGCTCATTGACAAAGCTACTCTATATTCTGGTTGAAATCAAATTTAAATTTGTATCAAATTATATCAAAACTAGTCAGGCATAGTGGGATGGCCTGACTAGTTTTGATATAATTAGTGTCGATTGCTGATGCATCAACCCACTGAACTTTCTTTCCTCTTCAGGAGATGCAGCATGAACCAAAGGCCAATGAGTTCAGAAGAACAAGAACTGTTACTGATTTCTCAGTTGCAAAGAGCAATGGTGAAGCGCAGAAAGTTCAATGAGGCAATGATGCACCTTTCAATTTTTGCCAGAGGTAATTAACACTTGGTTAACCTCCTGTTTCTTCAGTTCCACGTATAGTGATTATAATAGTTGACTATCTGCATGACCAATTTCACACTATTTTAATAGCATCTGTACTTGGTAAACTTGAACTGGGGGGGGGGGGGGTGGGGGGGAGAGGTGGGGGAGGGAAGAAAAAGGAATCTAGGAACCTAATGATGTAAATGTCAAATGAGCCTTAATCTTTTTCCAAGTGGTTGAATTTGTAGTGAATTGGCTAGGACATTCCCATGTAGTATCTGTTCCTTGCTCTTTCTCTTTCACTGAATGAAACAAGTGATTAGTTATTGTATTCTAAAGTTGGTCTGAATTAGCACTGCACTGAAGATCAATCTTGTACAAAAAAATTATCCAGCTATTCAAAAGGTAGTGTTCAAATAACATTGATTCATGACACTAACAATTTTCAGTGGAACCTCCCTCTTCTACCAGTCTTCATCTCAGAACAAGTTAGAGAATCTGGCTTTGCATTATTACAGGACCAATGATATGTCAAATCAGTTCTAATTTGCTATGGGGTGGGGAAGTGTACAACTTGTATTGATTCCACATCTGCAGTTCATTTAATATAGGAGAAATCATTGAAATTGCTCACTGACAGTGAGTTTCTTCCACTCTTAATCCACCTGCCACATTCTGACTTTTCTCATGCCTTTCCCTGAAATTATTAGGTTGCAGCATAACAAGGTCTTTGGTTCCAGCTACTGATACTCGACCTAAAACCATCTCGCGCAGAGTGCAAGCAGAATACAAAGAGTATAACTTTGTCAATGAGCTCCGCAAATATCCACCATCAGTGAGTAATCTACTGCTTCCTTTATCAATAACCAGAACAAGTTGGCTTATTTGGAGGTAGCTGAGGTATTGATTTTACAAGAGATCTGGATTTTGAGAAAGCATTCTAACAATTTGGTCAAGTCAATAGATTACATTTGACATCAATTCCCTCTTCAGTTGCCTACTCCTAGACTCTACACTAGTAGTTAGTGATATGCTGTTAATTAAGAATAAATCCATTGTCCCTTCAAAGAAAGATTGACAGAACCCAGTTCTGTCAATTAACCCCCAAATCAACACAGCATTTAAGAATATGATGCTACATATCCTATCTATTATCATTGTTCCCTGATCTACCTGCTAAATGTTTTGGCCCAACAAAGTTTTTTTGCAGAGTTGCAGCATAATATACTAGTCATCCCGATGGTCAGCATGCCTTATTTTTGGTAATTAAATCCTGGTCAACTATTTTCATTTTTTAGTATGCAGACAGAACTAGCCCACAATTTCCTGAACCTTAGAACTAAGGTTTGTATCTGTCAACAATGAAGTATTCTCAAATTGGGATGATGCTGAACTTGGAGAACAGGCAGGTGATTGTGTGCCCTTGTGGCTTTCAACTTAGACCGCTGACCTGTAATTGGTCATGAGAAACTGGCAGGTGCCAGTGGAGATGAAACCATAAATGCTGGAATGTGGAGTTTAAAAAAAAACTACTGGAAGAACTCAATGGGTCAAGCAGCATCTGTGAAACCAAAGGATGACGTCTTCCCTCTGCAGTCCTGATCCAAGGTCTCAATCCAAAATGTGGACCATCCATTTACTTTAATATGCTGCTTGCCCTGCTGAATTCCAGCAGTTTAAATTTTATTTGTAACAAATGTTGGTGTTCAGAACAGTTACATAAGACATAACACCCCCTTGAATGTTATGCTATCCTTCAAGCAACACAACTCTTTCCTCCTTGTTAGAAGGATGTCCCTTTTAGAATAGCATTAGTTACTGAGCAGAATCAGTTCCTACCTTTTAGGCAGTGGGCCAGCATCTTGCCTTGACTAGCTCTACTCAATCTTTGGAACTAAAAGCTGTTCAATGCAGTAACAATATAACAAGTTTACCCAACCCTTGAGGGTCAAGCTGCAGAATGCAACCAGTACTTCACATGCACTGAAGCTGAGCTCCAAGTCATCAGTGATGCATGCACTAGTCCATCCAAGGGTGTCCTTGCTCTGGACACTTGCAAGACAAAGGCCTTTACTGAACTATATTGCCTTCCAACAATAACTGTTCACACAACCTGGCCACTCCCCATATTGATCATCAGCAGAGGATGATGCCAATGAAATGCAGCACTGCCTTTGGTTGATTAAAGAAATGTATTAAATTTGGACTGCAAGTTGTGGGTCATTCCTATAGGGTAGCAGTGATCCCTCTCCTAGTTCTCAAAGCACAAGACCACCTACAGAAGGCATATCAAATGCCATAATACTACCTCCACAACTGTCACTGGCTAGACAAATGAGCATCACGACCAGTCCCCAGCCAATGTGATCCTTGACAGATAAAAAAGAATCCTATGGTTCTATAAATTTAAGAGCAGTTTTACTAGGAGGACAGTCCCCTTGAGGATCAATGATTGGTTTGGGGCTTTCCTATGACTAAAGATGGGGATATTCTTGAGACTGCAGCATTTTCAATTGCCTATAATTAAAACCTGATCCTGCATGACTCTGGGACTTTGATCTGATGCATTGATTGTGATCAGCTGGCTGTCTGCATATGCTGTTGCACACTCCCATCCAATTTCACCAAGCTGCATTTTTGGGTATGCAGGTTGTGGAAACACTTCAGGGGTCAGATAGCATCCAATGGAAGACCACATTCTTTGACCAGAGTATCTTGCATTACTCTGCACTTGAGCCAGGAGATTAGCCATGGTAAGGGATATGCCAAGCCATGAGTTTAGATTGTTTTAAGTTCATTACTTCCAGTCCATTCACTTGTCAATGTCTGTGACTTGTTCACTTACTATCTGCTGTAGATTATCTGACAGTTCTTTATAGTATATCACTGACAAGCACCAAAGCTCCGTCTACTGGTTATTGTCTCCTGAACATATTCATTCCACTATTTGGTGCTTAACGTGAGCACTAACCATCAGCTAAGGATGGCAAGTGATCTGGCTTTGTTAATATTTGATCTGATATGAGCCTTGGATCTGGAAATGGAAGACTTCTGGGCTACTTGCCTCACCAATATTATCCCCTGAATTGGTTTATTATTGTCATGTGCACTGACATGTTATGAAAAATGTCTTGCCTACTGTTCATAAGATCAATTCATTAGTGCATTGAGGTAGTACAAGGTAAAACAATACAATGCAAAGTGTGACAAAGTGCAGAAAGACAATAAGGTGCAAGGTCATAATGAGGTAGAAGTCAAGAATTCAAGTTGTACTAGGGAACGTGTTCAATAGTCTTATCAGTGGGATAAAAGCTGTCCTTGAGCCTGATAGTATGTGCCCTTGTGCTCCTGCATCTTCCTCCTGATAGGAGAGAATGGGTGGGGTCTGTCTATACTCACTGCTTCAGTAAAGCAGCCAGCATAATCAATCCTGTGGATGGGAGGCTGGTTTCCATGATGTGCTGAGCTGTGTCAACAACTCTGCAGTTTCTTGCAGTCCTGGGCACGGTTGCCATACCAAGCCATGATCCATCCAGATAGGATGCTTTCTATGGTACATCAATAAAAGTTAATGAATGTCAAGGGGGCCATGCCAAATTTCTTTAGCCTCCAGTGGAAGTAGAGGCACTAGTAAGCTTTCTTGACTAGGTCAGTTAGAGTTAACAATTGTATGTTACTGAAGCTTTCAAAGATCATAGCAAAATTGAAGTGAATACTTAGTTAAAGCCTGAATCAAACATTAAGATTCTTGCCAAAAAACTGCTGGAGGAAGTCTGGGGTCAAGCAGCATCTGCGGAGGCAAAAGGTTTGCTTCTGCAGCTGTTTCACCTCCAGATTCCAGCACTGCAATCTCACCATTCTATTTTCCTTGGGTTAAGCCTATGTGCTTTGAATAAGATGCCTGTGTAGTGACAAAGGGCAATAACCCCTTGACCTTCAAGTCCCAGAACATGTATTCCAATTGTCAGATCCTTATGCTGAAAATCTAGGAATGTGCTGAAAATGACTCTTTTAGTTTGAACAAATTTAGTAGTAGGGAGCACAAACTTGAGTATTAAAGCCAATGGGTATTCTTCCCATTAGTGAACAATGGGATATTGGACTCAACATTTCTTTAGCATTGAGTATTCTAGACAAAGGAGTAACAATTCTGTGCTGATTAAAATAACCAGATTGTGTAGAAATATCTAGTTTTGAGATTATCTTGAATTGAAAATAGCAATTTCTGCATTTTTTCCAGACACCAATAAATCGAGTGTGCACAGTACCAAAACCATTCTCCCTGTCTACAAGTGCAAAAAGGAACCATGAAAAGGTGCCTGTCAAACAATACATCTCAGTGGCAGAGTACATTAACATATTTCAACATTATACACAACCAGGAAGTCACAGGCGGCCCAGATGCCAGGAAATAGCAACTACTGCACTTAACTCTCAACAGGCTCCAGTGCCATCTGACTTCTGATCTAATTGGTGCTTTGCATGGGCCTTGTCTGTTTTTTAAAAATTCAGTTGAATACATTTGATCAAAAAACCAATATTGCCTGCCTGAGTGCATCTTGATGCATCCAGTGCTCTTTGCATCTACTTGAAACAGCCTACAATGGGGCTGAGCATTGAGATGAAATAGTTTTCCTTTCCTGAGCTTGCAGGGCTAAGGCTATGGCATCTAGGAATAGTGAAACTACATGACAGAATTTTGAGATATCAACATACAGATGGTATCTGTCCCCCAAGGCTTGTGAAGGGAATGAGTCTTCTCAAACAAGAGAACCAAGATTGAACTGTACCTTAACCATTCAGTTGATTTGTGTAATTTTAAATGTCTAGATTTGAATGAAATTACATTATTTTGGTTAACCAATTCAGACTTTTTACTGAGGCAGTTGTAGTGCATTGTGCTTATTTTCCCCAATTGGTCAATCTACACTGCTTGGTTTGAATTGTGAAAGCAATACAGAAATTCCTTTGTGCAACAAGATGTATCCTCATGATTTAAATAGTAATTCTCCACCTGCACTTTTGAAAGCAAATGTGAGTGAATGTTGTAATGAATTTTAAAACAATATTTGAATAAAGATGCAAATCATATAATTTAACACTAAAAGTCTGATTTCTGCTTAAGCTGCTATGAGAAAGTTGTGCTGTAACAAGGTGTGGAGACACGAACCCCAGTTGCTATATTTCAGCTCAGATCATGTTGCAATGCAAAAATACATTGAGTGCTTTTTGCTAATTGCTTTATTTCTTGTAGAATCCAGAATCCCCCACTTGGGGTGGGGGGGAAAAGCAAAATGAACTGTTTAGGATCAAACCTTCAGTGCTGTCTGTACAACTTGATACTTATACAGGGGTGAAGTAGCAAGGAAACCAGTGTGTGGTGCTTGAGGTAACTATCAGATTGGTTAGAGTACCTCCTTATGGAGGCAAGGATCAAGTTCTTAATTGGCAAGATAGCTATTGCCAAAGGAGGCTAACTGAGTAATTTGCCATGAGTGACATCACAATTTTGGCAGGGGATGGGACCCAAAACACCAATAAGGCTATCAGGAAGGATGGGCAGGAGCAAAGTAATATACATAATGGGGCAGAAGGGTTAGTGTTTCTTTAAATGTAAAGAGTATTAAGGGTAAGAAACTTGAGCATGGATTTTTACATGATGTTGTGGCCTTTACAGAGACTTGGTAGGGAGAGCAATGCCACTTAATATTTTAATGTTTTGGAGATGGAGGTTGGAGGTTCACTATTAATCAGACAATATTACAGCTGCACTTGGAGGGTTTATCCACTAAGTAGAAGTCAAATGAAAGGTACAATCACTTGAGATTAGTCTATGCCATAGCCCACCACCCAACCACCTCCATAGCTACCAGGACATTGAGGAACAGTTACATAGATCAGGGAAAGGGTTGGCCCATCAAGTGCCTTATACTCCTCCCCCTCCGCCCCCCCCCCCCCAATGTAGACTGGGACCTCCCTGTTTTGTGGAGAGATGGGGTAGGATTTGAGTATATTCAAGAGTTTCTTAAAATGATATCTGGATAGTCCATCTAGAGGAGGGGCCATACTAGACTTTATATTGCTCAGTGAGCCTGGCCATATGACCTTCCAGTGGGGGAACATTTAGGAAATAGTAATCACAACTCCCCAAGGTTTTAAGATCATAATGAATATGGATAAGTGGGAAAGTGATAAATTAGAGCAGGGTAAATAGCATTAGGCAGGAGCTAGGGAGTTAATTGGGAACAGCTATTTTTGGGCAAGTACACTTTTGATGTGTGGAGGGCATATCCTGACCATCTGTACAGAATGGGTATGTTCCAGTTGAAAGGAAGGATAAGGTAAGGGAAAGTTAGAAGTATTTTACTTAAATTCACCACCTCTTAGCATCTAAGGTTTAGGAAGCTAAAATTAGAGGGCCCTTGAGGATTATAAGAAGCTAGAACAGAACTTGAAGAGAATTAAAGCCAGGAGGGGCCATGAAGTCCTTGGTAAGTAAAATTAAAGCCCAAAGCATTCTATATATCAAGAGCAAGATGATAACTAGGGAGAGGGTAGGACCACTTGAGGGTGGAGGGATCGTGTGCTTGGAGACAGTATGTGGGCAAGATCCTAAATGAGTCTTTTGTGTCAGTATTTGCCAAGAAGGATGTGGAGGATATTAAATGCAGTGTGGAGTATGCTAATATGCAACAGCATTTTGTGATGGAGGTGGTGTCAAGTTTCTGCAAGGTGGATAACTGCCCAGGGCCTGATGGGATATACCCTAGGTTGTTGAGAGGCAAGTGAGATTTCTGGAGCCTTGACCAAGATTTTTGTGTTCTCTCCATCCACAGGTAAGGCCCTGGAGGAGTAGCGGATATCTAATATCCATCCTTTGTTCAAGGAGGGAAACAGCAATAATCCTGGAAACTATAGAAGAGTCTTGTTTTGGAGGTAGGGAAGCTATTAGAGGATTCTTTGGTAGGGAATTTGTGAGAATTTAGAAAAGCATAGCTCAATTGGGACAATTAGTGTAGCTTTGGAGGGCAGCTTATGTCTTAGTTTTTCAAGGAGGTGACAAAGGTATTTGAATGTAGAGCTGTGGATGTTGTTGGCATGAATTTTGGTAAGGTGCTTGACAAGTTTTGTCATGGGATCATCCAGAAGATTAAGATGCATAGGGCCCACAGTGATTTAGCCATTTCAAATTCAGAATTGACTTGCCTGTAGAAGACAGGGTAGTGGCTGATGGGACTTATTCTGGCTGGAGGTCTGTGATTAGTGGTGTTCTGCAGGGATCTGTACTGAGACCTCTGCTGTTTGTATGACTTGAATGAAAAACATGGATGGGTTAGCAAGTTTGCAGATGATACAAAGACTGCTATTGAGTAGTGTTGAAGATTTTCAGGATCAGCCCAGGAGCGGTTGGAGGAACGGGTCCCTAACAGGTAGGGGCTGAGTATTTAAAAGTCATGCTTATTGGTTAATTAGAGTACTTGAGGTAATTGAAAGGGACAAATATCAGGAGGGATATAACTGAGATGAGCGGCAAGTGTGTCAGTGGCTCAGGGTAGGAGTGGAGCCTTGAGGCTTTGGTGAGCAGAGACTGAGGAAGAGCTAGCACCCTGAGGTAAGGCCAGTAAGTTCCTTTTAAGTTAAAGCCAGATTGGGTAATGAAGGCAGCAGCTAGGGCAGATGTGTGCTCCGAATGCAGTATGTGGGAAGTCGGACAGCACGCTTGTCCCTGATGACTACACCTGTAAAAGGTGCATCTGGCTGCAGCTCCTGGTAAACCATGTTAGGGAGTTGGAGCTTGATGAACTTCAGATCATTCAGGAGGTAGAGGCTGATATAGAGTTTCAGGGAGATAATCACCCCTAAAAGTCAGGAGGCAGGTAGCTGGGTGACTTAGGGAAGGGGATTAGACAGGAGCAGTGCACCCCTGTGGCTGTTCCCATCAACAATAAGTATACTGTTGTGGATACTGCTGGTGGGGACGACCTACCAGGGACAAGTTGTAGTGGTCAAGTCTCAGCACTGAGGTGGGACCCTCATCTCATAGGGAGGGTAAAGAGGAGAGCAGTAGTGATAGGGGATTCAATAGTTAGGAGGACAGATTCTGTGGGAGAGATCGAGGATCCCGGATGGTCTGTTGCTTCCCTGGTGCCAGGGTCCGTGATATCTCATCAAGTTCTTGATATTCTCAGGAGGGAGGGTGAGCAGCCAGATGTTGTGGTCCATGTTGGGAACAATGATGTGGATAGGAAGAAGGAGGACGTCCTGCAAAGAGAGTTTAGGGAATAAGATGCAAAGTTGAAGGACAGGACCTCCAAGGTTGCCATCTCAGGATTGCTACCTGTGCCATGAGCTAGTGAGGCTAGAAGTAGGAGGATCATGCAGCTAAGTACGTGGCTAAGGAGTTGGTGCAGGAGGGAGGGCTTCAGGTTTCTGGATAATTGGGCTTTGTTCCAGGGAAGGTGGGATCTATTCTGAAGGAATGGTTTACACCTGAACTGGAAGGGGACTAACATACTTGCGGGTAGGTTTGCTAGTGCTGCTCTGGTGGGTTTAAACTAGATTTGCAGGGGGAGGGGAACCAGTGTTAGAGAAGAAAGTGAGGAGGAAAATGATCATGTGAGGTCTGTTGGTATGGACAGAAATCAAAGGTTTGTATGTGATAGTAATGTTCTCAGGTGCATCTATTTCAATGCAAGGAGTATTGTAGGTAAGGTGGATGAGCTTAGGGTATGGATTGGCACATGGGATTATGATGCATTGCTATTAGTGAGACATGGTTGCAGGAGGGGCAGGACTGGCAGCTTAATGTTCTGGACTTCTGTTGTTTCAGATGTGATAGGGGGGTGGGATGAAAGGGGGAGGAGTGGCATTACTGGTCAGGAAACAGATCACAGCTGTGCATAGACAGGACAGCCTGGAGGGCTTGTCTACAGAGGCCATATGGGTGGAGCTGAGGAACAGGAAAGGTGTGGTAACACTAATAGGGTTGTATTATAGACTGCCCAATAGTCAGAATTGGAGGAACAAATCTGTAGGGAGATAGCAGACTGTAAGAAACAAGATTTTAACTTTCCACATATCGACTGGGACTCCCACACTGAAAGGGTTGGATGGCTTAGAATTTGTCAAATGTATTCAGGGAAGTTTTCTAAGTCAAATAGAGGTACCAATGAGAGAGAATGCAATACTTGATCTCCTATTAGGGAACCATACAGGTGATGTGACAGAAGTATGTGTAGGTGAGCATTTTAGGTCCAGTGACCACAATGCAATTAGTTTCAAGATAATTATGGATAGGATAGGTCTGGTCCTCGAGTGGAGGTTCTAAATTGGAGAAAGGCCAATTTTGTGGAAATGAGAAAGGATGGATGAGTAGGGTAGATTGGGATGTTATTTTCTGGCAAGGATGTGCTCAGTAAATGGAAAGCCTTCAAAGACGAAATTTTGAGTGCAGAGCTTGTTTGTTCCTGTCAGGATTAAAGGCAAAGGTAACAAGCATAGCGAACCTTGGTTTTAAAGGGATATTGGTGAGCTGGTTAAGAAAAGAGGTGTATAGCAGGTATAGGCAACTAGGAATGGATGAGGTACTTGAAGAGTATAGGAAATGTAAGAAAATACTAAAAATCAGGAAAGCAAAAGGCGGCAAAAAGAAGACATGATGCTACTTTGGCAGATAATGTGAAGGGTTTCTACAGGTATATTAAGAGCAAAAGGATAGTAAGACAATTGGTCCCCTGGAAGATCAGTGTGGTCGTGTGTGGAGCCTCAGGAGATGGGGGAGATCTTAAACAGTTTTTTTGCATCAGTATTTACTCAGGAAACTGGCACCGTGGATATGGAAGGAAGAGAAACAAGCACTAGTGTCATGGAACATAGAGATTAAAAAGGAGGTACTTGATGCTTTACAGCAAATAAAGGTAGATAAATCTGCAGGGCCTCACAAGATATTTCCTTGGACCTTGGGAGGCTAGTGTAGAAATTGCAGGGGCCCTGGCAGATATTTAAAATGTCCTTAGCCACGGGTGTGGTGCCAGAGGACTGGAGGATAGCTCGTGTTGTTCCATTGTTTAAGAAAGGCTCGAAGAGTAAACCAGGTAATTACAGGCCAGTGAGCCTGACATCAATAGTGGGTAAATTATTGGTAGGTGTTGTGAGAGATAGGACATAAGTATTTGGACAGCCAAGGGTTGATTAAGGATAGTCAGCATGGCTTTGTGCATGGTAGATCGTGTTTAGTGAATCTTGTGGAGTTTTTTTGAGGAGGTCACTAAGAAAGTAGATGAAGGTAAGGCCGTGGATGTTGTCTACATGGACTTTAAGGCTTTTGACAGGGTCCCACATGGGAGATTAGTTCAGAAGGTTCAGTCAATGGGTATCCATGGAAAGGTTGTAAACTGGATTCAAAATTGGCTGAGTGGGAGAAGACGGTGGTTATGGATGGTTGTTTCTCAGATTGGAGGCCTGTGACTAGTGGTGTGCCTCAGGGATCTGTGTTGGGGCCATTGTTGTTTGTTGTATATATCAATGATCTAGATAATGTAAATTGGATTAGTAAATTTGCAGATGACACTAAGAATGGAGGTGTAGTGGACAGCGAGGAAGGCTTTCAAAGCTTGCAGAGGGATCTGGACCAAATGGAAAAATGGTCCAGAACATGGCAGATGGAATTTAATGCAGACATGTGAGGTGTTGCATTTTGGAAGGACAAATCAAGGGAGGACATACAGTAAATGGTAGAGTATTGAGGAGTGCAGAGGAACAAAGGGATCTGGGAGTTCAGATACATAATTCCCTGAAAGTGGCGTCACAGGTAGACAGGGTTGTAAAAAAAGGCTTTTGGCATCCTGGCATTTATAAATCAAAGTATTGAGCATAGGGGTTGGAATGTTTTGGTGAGGTTGTATAAGTCATTGAGACCAAATTCAGAATATTGTGTGCAGTTCTGGTCGCCAAACTACAGGAAGGATGTCAGTAAGATTGAAAGTGCAGAGGAGATTTATTAGAATGTTGCCGGGTCTTCAGGAGTTGAGTTACACGGAAAGATTGAGCATGTTAGGACTTTATTCCTTGGAGCAGAGAAGAATAAGGGGAGATTTGATATTTTACAAAATTGAGGGGCATAGACAGTTAATGCAAGTAGGCTCTTTCCACCTAGATTAGGAGAGATAAGTATGAGAGGATATGGCTTTAGGGGGAAAGGTTTAGGGGGAACATTAGAGGGAACTTCACTCAGTGGTGGGAGTGTGGAATGGGCTGCCATCTGATGTAAATGTGGGCTCACTCTTAACTTTTAAGAGTAAATTGGATAGATACATGGATGAGAGAAGTCTGGAGGGGTATGGGCTGGAGGCAGGTAAATGGGACTAGCAGAACAATGTTTCAGCACAGACTAGAAGGGCTGAATCGCCTGTTTTCTGTGCTGTAGTTTTCTATGGTTCTAAGATTGTCAAAGGATACAGCAGGCTATAGATCAGTTGAAGATTAGGGTGGAGAAGTGGCAGGTGGAATTTAATCTGGGGAAGTGAGGTGGTGTACTTTAGGTGGTCAAATGTGAAGGGACAGTACACAGTTAATGACCTGACTCTTAATAGCATTTGATGCACAGAGGGATCATGGGGTCCAAGTCCATAGCTCCCTGAAAGTGGCCAGTTTGATAAAGGTAAATAATGTGTATGGCTTGAACTTAGTCCAGGGAGGAAATGTGTTCCTGGAGTTCATTCTGGAGAATTAGGCCAAGTGTCCTGTCAATAGGAGACCACTTAGGGTACAATGCTCTTTCCTCAAGGAAGGATGAGCAACTTGATCGGGGGGCTCCTTGTTTGAACTGAGATCTGTGATGGGCAGGAGCAAAATTGATTGAAGTCTTAATGTAGGAAAGGACATTGTTTGGATCTTGTCTTGGAACATTCCCACTCAGAGCAAAGCTAGAGCTCTCTGGGTGACAAAGTAGGGGTGAAAAGCAAGGGTGTATTCTGCACAGTAGATGATTTTGAAGTGGCTGGGGGTGGAACAGAAAAGAAGTGAATCTGATGGCAAGGAACACAAGCCCTTGACAGTCAAGATTAGTAAGAGAAAGGTAGGGCCGATTAGGGCCTTGGGCTCTTTATAGAGGGAAAGCTGTAAATTAATGCATACTTTAACCTTCAAGAACAGGAAGCTGCAAATTTCTACAAACAAATTGCCCAAATTCCAACTCATTACACAAAACTAGTCTTGAACTAGCTACCTATTAGGATGGGATATATTCCAGGTTTAGAAGGGTGGGTGTGGTGATGATAATGCAGATTGTTCAGTTATCTAGATGCAAGGTAGTAGCCAGAGGACTTGAATTGCATCAATTTTCAAACATACTACTTTTGCAAAGACAGCCAAGTTTTATCCACGGGGAAACTTTTGTGAGCAGTAATTGGAACAGGCTGAATGAATCAATACTCAAGTTGAAAATAGTGGTATGGTTTTTAATATTGTTTGGTTGGCATAATATGGAATGGAAACAAGCCCTTTGGCTCAATCCATCCATGCCAACCAAGATGCCCATCTAAACTAGTCCTGTTTGGCCCAAATCCCTCTAGCTTTCCTATCCATGTACCTTTGCAAGTGTCATTCAAATGTTGTTATAGTTGCCTTAACTAATCCCTCTGATAGCTTGTTCCATATACACCATCTGCTCCATGAAGTTGCCCCTTTTAAATCTTTCCCCTCACCTTAAACCACTACCCTCTAGCTTCTGATTCCCTGGGGTGAGGGAGGCTACATTTGCCCTATGACCTTCATGATTTTGTACTTCTAAGGTCATCCCTCAGTCTCCTACACTTAGGAATAAAATCCCAGCCTGCCCATATTTTCCTGATTAAACTTGCCCTCAAGTGTTGGCAACATTCTCAAATCCTTGCATTCTTTGCAGCTTGATGCTGTCTCTCCTATAACAGGGTAACCAAAACTACACAATACTACCAGGTGCGGCCTTGCCAACATCTTGTACAACTGAAGCATAATGTCATGAATCTGACTGAAGGCCAGTGTGCCAAATACCACCACCATCACCCTGTCTACCTGTGATGCTGCTTTCAGGGAACTATGTACTTGTACTCCAAGATCTCTGTTCTATGACACTACCCAAGGCCCTTACCTTTGTGCCTTACCCTGATCTGTCTTTTCATAGTGCAACACCCTACATTTGTCTGAATTGAATGCCATTTTGCCATTCCTCATCCAACTTACTTAGCTGATTAAGATCCCCCTGCAATTTTTAATGATCTTCACTATGATGCCACCTATTTTAATGTCATCTGCAAACTTACTAGTCATGCCTTGAATATTCTCATCCAAATTATTTATATGAATGACTAACAACCATTGGCCCAGCACCTCCCTGTGGCATGCCACTAGTCACAGTCCTCCAGTCTGAAAAACAACCATCTACCATCATTTGCTGTTTCCCACCATCAAGCCAATTATGTATCCACTCAGCTAGCTCTCCCTGGATCCCATGTATCTGACCTTGCAGACTAGCCTACCATGTGCAACCTTGTCAAAGGCCTTGCTAAAGTCCAAAGACAATGTCCACTGCCATGCCCTTGTCAATCCTCTTGTTTACCTCTTCAAAATAAAGCAGATCTAAGACACTATTTCCCATGCACAAAGCAGTGCTGACTGTCCCTAATTGGTCCATTTATCCAAATTCTGGTAGATCCTATCCCTCAATCCCCTCCAGTAACTTGCCCACCACTGTCAGGCTCCCTGGATCATCTTTGTTGCCCTTAAATAATTGTGCAACACTAGCCAACCTCCAGTCTTTCACAGAACTTCACCTGTGGCTAAAGGTGATGAAATATTTCTGCAATAGCCTCTGCAATTTCTTCACTAGTTTCCAACAAGGTCAGAAGATGCACGTGGTTGGTCTATGGGAATTCATCCACCTTCATGTGCTTTAACACCACCGGTACCTTGTCTTTGGTAATTTGTACGTGGTCCAAGACATCACAACTCATTCACCTCAGTTCCTTGGTTTCTTTAATCTTCACAGTAAAAAGTGAAATATTAAATATCTCACCCATCCCCACACACAGACAGCCATGGTGGCCTTTTAAGCAGACCTATTCTCTCTCTAGCCACCCTTTTATTCTTAATACACTTTATAATCCCTTAGTTTTCCTTGACCTTGCCTTCCAGATCCATCTCATGCCCTTATTTGAGCTCCTGACTTGCCTCAAGTATATGCCTACAGTTATACTTGAGGGATTTGCTTAATTCCGACTGATGAAACCTGATGTATACCTCCTTTGGGTCCTTCCTATGGAAGTTGGTCCTAGAAAGGAGCAAAAATATTTACTAGACTGGTTCCAGAGGTGAGGAAATACTGAGGTGAGACCAGAGAAGATGGGATTATTCTCAGTAGAAGTGGTTGGTTTTTCATTGAGGTGGACAAATTCAAGACTGGCATTGATGGAGTAAATAGAAGTTGTTCCCATATTCTTGAACCATCTTTGTGGGAAATTTTAATACAGATAAGTGAGATTTAGGAGGTTACATGCAAGAGGAAGGTTTACAGTAAATGGTAAGACCTTTGGGTACAGGGAGATCCTGGGATGCCAGTTCATTGCTCCCTGAAAGGGGTAACACAAGGGTGGTAAGGAAGTTGAACAGTATGCTTGCCTTCATTGGTTAGGGTATCGAGTATAAAAGTCAGGAAATCATTGCAGTTGTATAAAATATCAGGCTGCACTGGAACTATTGTGTGCTGTTCTGGTTGCTGCATCACAAGAAGGAGGTGGAGGCTTCAGAGAGGGTGCGGAAATAGTTCACAAGGGTGTTGACTGCATTAGTGTATTAGCTGTAGGGGAGGTTGGACAAACTTCGATTGTTTAATCTGCAGCATCAGACTGAGGGGTGACCTGATGAAAGTATATAAAATTGAGAGGCACAGATTAGTCTTTTTCCCCCAGAGTGGATATGTCAGTACTAGAGGGCATAGGTTTAAGGTGAGAGCAGGAAATTTATAGTTGAGTCAAGTTTTAAAATGGCAAATTTTTAAAGTGGTAGGTATCTGGAACAGGCTGCCAGGGAAAGCTGATATAGCCATGTTTAAGAGGCATTTAAATGCATGAAATGGGCAGGGAATAGTGGGATATGGACCTTATGCAGGCAGATGTGATTAGTTGGCATCATGGTTGGTGCAGGTATGGTGGGCCAAAGGACCTGTTCCTATCTGTACTGTTCTATGTTCCATAATGAGGCAAAAGATATTGGGGGATTTTGGTTGGGTGTGAGGAAAGCTTTTATTTAGGATGAGCAGATCGGCAGCAAGTGGGAGCTGGGTTTTCCCAACTTTCTCTAGCTTCAGATTTGTCATATCAAATCATGACTGGGAGCTTTAACTTTATAGCTATGGGATATTTTGTGGTACTTCTGTTCATTAGGTGTATAGTAAATGGTTAGCACAGGCAGCTGGTGTGAAGGATGGCAATAGTAACTTGCATATGAATCTTGAGGGCAGTACTCGGGTATTAAAGTATCTTAAATTTGTTTGGGAAAGTGTGCTTCCAAAGGAGTAGTAAATACATTAGTTGACTAGTTTAAAAATTGATAACATTTTTAAGTAGTTAAGTCACGGGTGGGATGCAACCTCTGACTTGGAGGGAAGGATATGAGGAAATGGTGGGGGCTCTTCATCTTTGTCTTTAGATAAGAGTGGTGCTAAATGACTGGAAAAATAACAAGTGTTAAAAGGATTGGGGAAAAAAAGCCCAGACACTACAGACCAGTCAGCTTAACCTGTGGTGGGAAGGCTCTAACTCATTTGTTTTGGGACAGAATTAACTATCACATGGAGGAAAATGGATTAAGGTAAACCAGCATAAATTTAAGGGAAAATCATTCCATCAGTTTGATAGAGTTGAGGGTAATGTGGACTACATGAAGTTTCAGAAGACTTGTTAAAGTGCCATATAACAGGCATCAACAAAATTGAAGTGCACATGAAAGAATTTGGTGACATGGGTATGAAGTTGGCTAGGTAACTGCAGAAAGTTGTGGTGAATAGTGTTCTCCAGGGATCTGTGAGGCTCTTTGCTTATTTTTATAGAATATGAGCCATCCTAGATTGCAGATGGGCTTATTATTTCCAGCCTTTATGTTGGTCTGGATGTCACTTGTATGTGACAATGGATGTCATTAACATTCAACCATGACTGAGGCACACAAATGTAATCTTGTGCAAAGTTGCTCTGTTGGCATGATGAGCAATATTGTTATTAGGATCCCCTGAGGAAGTCTGAGCCAAGGCTCTTCAACTGCTTTCTCAAGGAATGAACCACCGTAAATGCTTTTGATGTGAGACCAGTGAAAGCAGGGCTTTGCATATGGCCCTCAATGCTGAGCTCTGTCTTCCTGCAGTACAGCAATTACTTTGTCTTTCATTGTTGCAAAGTATATTTGATATTAATGAGATAGTTATATAACATGGAAAATGGGCCCTTTGCTCCATTTCGTCCACACCAACCAAGTTGTCTACTTGAGCTAGTCCCTTTTCCTTGTGTATAGCCCATATCTCTCTAAGCCTTCATGATCCATGTACCTGCCTGGATTCCTTTTAAAAGTTGTAATTGCACCTGCCTCTACATCTCCCTCTGGCAACTCATTCCATTTCTGTGTGTGTGTTCCTTTTTAAATTTGTCCCTCCTTGCCTTAAACCTATGTCCTCTAGTTTTAGACTCCCCTACCCTGGGGGTGGGGGGAGGAGGAGACTAATCATTCTCCTTGTCTATGCCACTCATAAAGCTCCGCTGTCACCTCTCAGACTCCCATGCTCCCAGGTAAAAGACCCAATCTCTTTATGACTCAATCCCTCCAATCCCAGTAACATCGTCATGAATCTTTTCTGGGTCCTTTCATCTTAATGGCATCCTTCCTATACTGAGGTGACCAGAATTGCACACATTCCAAATATGGTCTCTCTAATGTCTTCTACAGCTGCAACAGGATGTCCCAACTCCTGTACTCAGTTCCCTGACCAATGAATGCAAGGGTACCAAACATTCCATTCACTGTCCTGTACCTGTGTCTCCATAGTGACAGTACACTAGCATGCTTTTCTTGATCACCCTTTTGGGCATATTCTCCACTTTTTACAGTATATATTAGTTTCTTGCTTCACTGGAGCATCTAACAGCATAACTTCATTCCCTTGTGCTCGTCTAGCTTAAATGAATCTTCATCTAATTAACCATGTCCTGTAGTAGTAGTTTCACAATCTTGCTGGTTTTTGAGAGGTCCCTTTCAAATTTCCTGTTGGATTTATTGATAGTAACCATACAACATAAATGGTCCTTTTTTGCCTGCCATCTCCATATCAAATATCATCCATATTAATCCTATTTACTAGAACTTGGTCTGTAGCTTTTGATTTCAAGTGCTCATCTCATTACAAATGTCATGAGTACCTGCTCCTAGCACCAACTCACTTTTATTAAGGACTCTCATTGTTTCTTCAGCTGTGCCCAAAGTGAAAATGTTCTCTCCACATTCATTTTATCAAAATCCTACATAAAGTTAAAGACCTTGCCTAGGTCACCCTCTGCCTCAGTTGTAGAAGTGACCGATTGATATCAAGGTAGCCTCTCCCATGACATACCTAGAAGTTGGCTTCTCTTTCATACTTGAACAGAGCCTGTGTTGATGGCAGTCACAGACTTCTGTCAGAACCCAGTGAGTTTGCATGATGTAACAAAACTTTGACAGTGCTCTCTGCTGATAGTAATTTATCCACTGCACTAGACATCCTGGGAAAGTTTTGCAAATTATTGGGCACTTAACAATTGTAGAAATTACGTTAAATCATTCTGCTCCTGACCTTGAACCTATTCCAGTGTCCATTTATAATGTGGCTGAATTCTATCCTACCTCCAGTTACCCAACCTGCAACCACATCCCTTTATCTCCATGTATCAAAAATCTATTCATCCTAGTTTCTAAATTTCAGCTGCCTCTTAACATAAAACAGCACAGGAACAAGCCCTTTAGCCCATGATGTCTGTACCAAACACTATGCTGATTTAAACTAAATCTCTTCTGTCTGTATGTGATCCATATACCTCCATTCCCTGCAGATTCCTGTGTATAACAAACAGCATGTTAAACACCAATATTATATCTACTTCCACTACTACCCCTGGCAACCCATTCCAGGCACCTACCCCTCCACATCACCTTTGTTTCCTCCCTCTCACCTTAAATGCACGTCCTCTGTCTTTGTCATTTCTACCCTTGGAAAAAGATTCTGACTGTCTACCCTATCTATGCCTCTAATAATTTCATAAATTTATCAGGTCTTCCCTCAGTCTCTGATGCTCCAGAGAAAACAACCCTAGTTGATCCAAACTCTGCTTTATAGCCCATATTCTCTAATCCAGGCAGCATCCTGGTAAACCTGTCCTGCACCCTTTCCAAAGTCTACACATTCTTCCTGTAATGGGCTGACCTGAATTACACACAATATTCCAAGTGCAGCCTACCCAAAGTTTCATAGCTGCAACATGACTTCCTTAGTCTTGTACTCAATGTCCTGACCAATGAAGGCAAGCATGCCATACACCTTTCCCACTCTCTCTACTTGTGTGGCAACTCTTAGGAATGCTAGATCCCTCTGGACGTCAATGCTGTTAAGGGTCCTGTAGCCAGAATAACACCCTTTTACCACCATCCTGTCTTCCATGAGCAATCCAATTCTGAATACAAATTATCAATTCACCTTGGCTCCCATACATCTTACTCTTCCGGATCAGCCTACCATGATAGACCTCGTCAAATGCCTTACTAAAATCCATGTAGCCAATATCCTGTACTCTGCCCTCATCAATCACCTTGGTCACCTCAATAAAACACAAAGTTTTTAAGACATGAGAAGAGAATTCCAGATTTAATCCAAACTTTATGCAAAAAAGATTTCAGAGTTTAGCTCTAATTGTAATTTCTACCCGAAGCAATTTATCAATGCCTTTGATCACATTCAGCCCTCAACTGTTCAATCCTTGTTATTGTGTACTTGGACATATACCATTTCAATTTATACACATTCACCTCAGTACTGAATCCATTTATCAGAGAACCTACTGTGTCCACTCCCGGTCTAAAAACACCTAAGTGCATTTTCTGGAACTGATTAGTCACTAGATATTAAAATGCTAAAGAAAACATATAAACTGCTGATGCTTGAAATCTGAAATAAAAACAACAGTGGCAGAATCCTGGACCTGAAACATGAAATATGCTTATATAACTCAATGATTTAGGATCGACTGTGATAGATGAGTACGGAGTACAAAAATAGGAGGATGTTCCTAATTGGTTTCGCTTGATAGCTCTGCATTAATGCATTTCTTTTCCAGATACAAATCATGCAGCAGATCAAAACAAAACAGACACAAAACAAGGTCGAAATTTATTCGTTTCATTGCTTAAACAATTTACCTGTTAGAATAAGCGGATATTGCACCGCAACCTTCAGTTGCTCCCTGAATTTCCTCTGAGTCACTGCATAAATAAAAGTGTTCGTGCAACAACTCAGGAGCTGAAGCATATTAGCACTTTCCAGGAGAATAAATACCGGGTCATTGAATCCTTTGATTTTATAATCAACATTAATTCGTTCGTGAAAGAAGTAGGCGACATAAGCCATCCACAGCAGGATGAAACTGCCCGAGATGGCAAAGAGTAACACGATGGACTTCCTCCGACTCTCCATCTCGGGGTCGTTCTGTTTCTCTCCATTACTCTGGACGCGGAGCCTCTTGCGAGCTCTGCTGGCCATGAGAATGTGTCTGACGGTCAGAGCGTTGAGAAAAAGTACGAGGACGAATGGGAGACAAGGGGTTAAAATGCGGTCAATCCAATGAAAACCCGCCCACACTGGTGATGTATATCGCATCTCCTTCAGTTTACAAAACCAAGGGATGTTGTCAATTACGTAAATGGGTTCGTGTAAGAAGTACCAGGGGATGTCTATTAGGCAGCCCAAGACACAGACCGTTCCGATGACCACGGCCGCCGTTCTCTCGGTGCAATACTTTGTTTTCAATTTCTGGCAGCAAATGGCAACAAATCGATCAAAGGTGAAAGAGACTGTTAACCAGACAGAACAATCTCTGGCTGCATAGATTAGTGTGATGCTGAGACTGCACACGGGAGTAATGGACAAGAAACTGCCAGGAAAATAAATGCCAGGAACCCGATTTAACAACACGGCTGTGATAATAACCAGAAGATCCGTCACCGCCATGCTCAGCAGATACCGAGTGATACACTTGGAGAGACCGCACCTTCCTCGCGACAGGATCACAATCGCCACTAAATTAACTGTAGAAGAGAAAGACTATTAGTTAAAGAATAACATCTAACCTCCAAATTTCTCCAAAATTCATTTGGAGTTAAAATTACTAGACTGGATTCCTTAACGCACGATGCCAGAGTATTATTTCACGATCTCAGCTACAAGTGAGAAATGTAAAGTCACAGGGAAACAAAACGCTTTTAAAAATTGAAATAGCAAATATTTGAACAAGCCGCAGAAATTATTAAAAGGGAATCGCAAATAATGCACACTGATTTAGCATAATAAAAAAACAAAATAGTAAATTGACTAAAAATGTAAAAGAAGTTACATCCAAAAAAATTGACTGCAGATCCTTAATATGAGTCTCATATCAAATAAGTATTGTATTAGAACTGTGTCGCCTTACAGAACCTAGAACGTGAGGCCGCTCTGACAGCACGGAGACCGCAAACTATAGTTGTTCCGAATCTGGCGACACCATTTGGGGAAAGGACACCAGGCGACCTTCAAGGCAAACCTTTTCTGTGTCAAGCATTAAGCTTTCTGTTTAATTTCACGGGGAAGGCGCACAATTCAGCACTTCTTGGTGTCACTCTGCACTTCGAAATAAGAGGATGGAGTGAGGTAAATTCGATGAATAAGTCTTGAATTAAGGAGTCAGAATTCTAGTAAACAATTTCTGCAATCTGAAATAAATTACCTGAAATAATGCGGGAGGGGACGAACTTCCGAGATCAAGGGAAAAACAGATCCAGGGAGGTGCAGCGAATCCCATTAAGAGATGGCATTTCAAATGGTTGACCGAAATAAAAGTAAACCGGGTGATTTTGTGAAGAGAATTGTGGAGTAATCCCAGCGCCGAGCGGATGACCAAACCCGCAGTTAAAGTTGGAGAAGTTTATCGGAATACACTGGTTTGAGCAGGGATCGGAAAACCCGTTCTGGGAGGGTGGAGTTTGTTACAGAGAAACCAGGAGCGGAGGGTTTGGAAAGGATTTGACAAATCAGCTGATTGGACAACAAGAAGCAACGCGGATCATAGAAGAGCGGGTGGGATCAGGCTGCATTATTGATGGTTTTCACACCCCACTCAACAGGTCTGTGAAGAGTTGTGCGCATGTTGGGTGGGCTGTGTTTGCGGTGGGGGCGGGGGGTGGGGGTGATGGGGGTGGAGTTACACGCCACTATGCTTCCCGACTTCATTCCAAGCAGCTCTGCTCTAATTTAAATACCACGCCCTCCATGGTTTTCTTACGACATAGAATGAGGCCATTTCAGTTATGGAGTATATGCCGGATCACAAAGCAACCCCATTTCCCACTAATTTATCCTGCAATCTATTCTCCCCACATTCCTATCAACTACCCCCCCCCCCCCGCAATTCTCCCACTCATTAACACATTAGAAGCAATTTACTGAGGCCAATTATCCTACAAACCTGTATGTTTTGGGATGTGGGACGAAACCAGAGCGTCTGCGCTATCCGACTAGAGGGAACAAATATTTCCATTTATACTTTATTACTATCTCTTAAAAATCTTAAATATTCTAAACTTGTCACCCGTGCTGATAATTTAATCGGCTATCATTTCCGTGTCGAGCTCCTACCCTTACATTCACGGGATCAGAGAGATTACAGCGCCGAGGGAGGTGCCTTGAGTCCGTACCGGCTCTGTGTCGGCTAGTTCCATTCCCTCGCCCTTATCCCCATAACCGCGCAAATTCTTTCAGTTCGGGTATCTATCCAGCTCCCTTCTGAATCTGCCCCGACCGCTACCCCAGGCAGTACATTCTAGGCTCGTTCACCGGTGGGAGAAGGAATTTAGTATAGTTTTGCCGGTCACCTTCATTCTAATTTCTGACCCTCATTCCAATGGGATCTGTTCTCTTTTTGTTCTTCCGAATGAGGTTCGCGATGATGCGCTCTAGTCAACGATTTTTGGTCCACTCACTAAAGATTAAGGTCCATATTTAATTAAAGAACGAATAGGCTTCTGGAATAGTTTACCTGGGATTGCGAACGCGGCAAGGGCAGTGTAGTAAATGGCATACACCAGGCCTCTGGGCGGGGCGTGCATTTTCGGTGAAGAAGTGTGTTGGCCGTGAGTTATTCCAGCCTCACTCTGTCGGGCGTTCTGATCGCCTTTTTGTACCGGTTGTTAAAGCCCTGAGTGACAACTCAATAGCGTCACCGCTGATGTAAATTACAGTCGTTGAACAAATAAATTTCGTAATCTCACCACTGATGTTAATTTTAGTGAGCAGTTAAAATAATGCGATCTAATCTCTTAATGAAATTATGTGGATACAATGCTTCACCACTCGGTGACGTTTAATCGTTATGCCATTGAGGAAATCTTCTATCAGAAGTTTAGTTTTTTACCTATCCCAATGCAGTAAGGTTAACGCTTAACTGCCATTTGAAGTGGGCGCAGACATCGGCTCTCAGACATATCCTCATACCTCCCTTTGGATTATGATCCTACCACCGAACATTAGGTCACCCAGACAGTCCTGGACCGCATTTCATTGGGAAATCTTCCGCTCACAGCTTCAAGACTTAAGGAGTCCTAGTCCCGCACAGACCGCATCCATCTGCTGCCCAAAGTCCACAGGCAGAATTGCCCCAGCAGAAACATTGTTTTGTCCTATTCTTGCCCCACCAAACTTATTTCTTCCTTCCTTGACTCTATCCTTTTGCCTCGTCAGTCCCTTCCCACTGATATCGAATGCCCTCTGGCACTTTGACCTTTTCTAATTCCCTTATCCAAACATCTTTACCATGGATATACAATCCCATGACACCTCCACCCACACCTGGGTGGTCTCAGGCCCGTCTGCTTCTTCCTTGATCAGAGGCCCAACCAGTTCCCCTCCACCAACACAGTCATTCACTTAGCTGAACTTGTTCTCACATTGAGCAACTTCTCCTCAGTCTCCATTCAGTCTCCACTGTTCAAAAGGAAAAAATCCCAGTCTATCTCATCTTTCCTCATAACTACAGTTTTCTGGTGCTTCACCAATTTCATCTGCACTTTCTGTAGTGTAATCATATCCACATAACATCATGGCTAAAACTGCATACAGCATTTAAGTGTGGCCTGACTTGGGATGTATGCAGTTCTCAGATAACCTATGTGGGACTTTCACTATCAAAGGAAACCATCCACATGCTTTATCTGTCTGACTGCCTTTCTATCTGTGGACATAAACTCCCTGTTCCTCTACATTCATTGTATTCCCATCTCCATTTGCCTTTATGCATATTTTTGCATATTCCCAAATTCATACCTCACATTTCTACGAATTAAACTGTGTCGGCTACTTTTCTACTCAGCTGACCAGACCATCTGTATCTTTCCAGAGTCAAAAGTTTTGCTTCTCATTGCCAAACAGGTGATATTACCTTCCTTTCCCTCCTAAATGCTGCTCCAATTTTGTACAGTCTTAGTTCCACAGAGTGATTGGCTGTTGGATTCTGCTGTTCTCTACCATAGCAACAATAAAATTAAATGCCCCCCATTTCCATTCAAGCCCTCGTCTGAGCCAAGGACCACATTCTTTCTGAAGCCTCAGTCCATTCAAGACTTCCCACTCCTCGGCAGTCCAGATGCATTTAGTATTGGCACAACGTGGATCATTGCCAAGATAGGCTGCCCATGTCACAAAAGTTGGAAGACTTGTTACTCTTGCAGGTGTTCTGAGGGACCAGCATGCTGATAAGGGACCAGAAGCATATGATCAGAATCAACTCACTGCCCCGCTCTCTTCCAACCTGAAAGGCAGTTGAACCCCAGCCCAAAGGTCAGGTAATCCAGTCCATGGGATCCAAAAGTAAGGAAGAAATAGTGAACATTTATAGAAGACTGGCTCTGCAATGAGTGCAATATTGTGACCATTACTGCTCACTGCACTTCAGGAAGATCTTGAAGGTAGTTCAGAAGTGATCTACTGAAATGTGGATGTGTGATTGTGAAAGGCTGGAGAGGCTGAGGTAACATTTTTCTCAACTGAGGAGGTGCAGAAGAGATGTAATGAGGGGGGCGGGGTGTTCAAAGTAATGACAAATCCATAGAGAATAGAGAAAATTGCCTTTGGTTCAAAGGTTTGAGAAGTGGAACACCAGATCGTTCGTGGGATAAGAATCAATTGTTTTTATTTCAGCAGGTGGCTGTCATCTGCGACTCTTTGCACAGAGATCCTGCAAAGGATGGTTAAGGCAGATCCAAGTTGTGGCTTTCAAAGGAGAAAGGGATCACCGCTTGAAAGTAGGAAATGAGGGGCTCCACCAAAAGGGTAGGGGAACAAGAATGACTGCATTATTTGTGTGGAGAATCAGAATAGCATCAAGGATGGATGGACTGGCCTGCATCCATGTTGTTGCCAATGTGTCCATGTCATATAAGCCAAGCTATAATTGCAGCAATTAGACAGAGCCACAAAAATAGTAACCGGTTTGGTTTTCTTCTCACCAATTTACCTGATCATAATTTTAGCTTTCCATGAAAATGTTAGTGAGATTGCCCATGACTCAATATTGGTGCAGACTACCTCTTCCCACTTGAACACCCCACTGTTGTGCAGTTTATAACCACTGGCATAATAATAAAAATTATATAGATCCAGAAGTTCCAACATTGCGTCCATGATGCGATGTGACCAGTCAGCAGAAACACTCTAATCAGTTGCCTTATGGTTTATTAATGCATTTTCCACCATAAAAGTTAAGAGACCACTCCTAGTTTTGATCAGAAGGTTTGCAGATGACACGAAATTAGGAGATGTTGTTGATAGAGAAGAAGATCATTGTAGATTGCAGGGGAATCTTGATCAATTAGGGAAGTGAACCAAGGCGTGGCAAATGGATTTCGATACAGGTAAGTGTAAGGTGATGCACTTTGGAAAGTCAAACCAATGCAGTATTTGTACTATTAATGGTAGGGCACTAGGGACTGTAATGGCGTACAAATGCATAGTTTATTGAAAGCAGCATCAAAGGTAGCCAGGGTGGTGAAAAGGGCATTTAGCGCGCTGGCATTCATCAGTCAGGATATGAAATATAGGAGTTGGGACATGATGTTGCAGTTGTACAAGTCATTGCTGAGGCTGCACTTGGAGTACTGTGTACAGTTCTGGTTACCCTGTTATAGAAAAAACCTGGTTAAACTGCAAAAAAAACAGAAGCAGAGAAGATTTACGAGGATGTTACCAGGACTAGAATGCCTGAGTTATAGGGAGATGTTGGCCAGGCTAGGTTTATATTCCTTAGAACATCGTAGAATGAGTGGCGACCGTACAGAGTGTTTAAAATTATGAGGGGCATAAATAAGGTGGATGGTAACAGTCTTTACCCCAGGGCAAGGGAGACCAAAATTAGGCAGCATAGGTTTAGGTGGGAGGGGAAAAATTTAAAAGAGACTTGAGGGGCAACTTTTTCACTCAGAGAGTGGTAAGTATATGGAATGAGCCGCCAGAGGAGTATTTGAGGCAGGTACAATAGTATAATTTAAGAAGCACTTGGATAGGTACATGGAGTAGTGCGGCTTGTAGGGATATGGGGCCAACACAGGAAACTGAGGCTAGCCTGGTGGACGCTGTGGTCAGCATGGACTCATTGGGCCGAAGGTCCTATATCTGTGCTGTATTGCTCTGTGACTCTAGTTCAGGATGAAAGCATTGAAGATCCAGCCAAAAACATCAGCATGCATTGCTGTACATGGGACCCACTCTGCTGAAGCTCGAATGATGATACAATGAGGAAGACTTATAAGGATGTTGCTAGGTTATGCATGGGCTATAAAGCAGTTTGGATCAACTAGGGTTGTTTTCTCTGGAGCATCAGAGGCTGATAAGTTTATGAAATTATTAGAGGCATAGATAGGGTAGACAGTCAGAATCTTTTTCCAAGGGTAGAAATGACAAAGACACATGCCGACCAGTGGACGCCTAAGTATATTAATCCTATCTTTCATCACTTGACCCGTTGCCTTCACGGTTCAAACGAACATGGATATATGTTATAAAGCTAATGAAGAGACCATTAATTAGGGTTATTGTTTTGACATAGATGTTTGCAGAGTTTGGGTACAACATTATTAACATGTTTAAAATTCGGTTATTGTCCATTTGCTACGAGTATAGCTGGAAAACATTAAGTATTAATTGCACAAAATTATTGACAACATAATCAAATAGCCAGGGTCAAGGTATATCATGTGATCATGGAAGGCAAGAATGAAAGAGAACAGAGGTTTGTTGAGGAAACGTCTTTAACAAAAAGTTCATCAGGTTGCTTTTGAGCAGACCTCAGTGCAACAGTTTATGCCCTGGTATCTAGGCAAGGCAAAGCCACATTTATTGCAAGACCTTCTCTTGCTGACAGAGCAGTTTGATCATGGGCTATTTGTGGTAAATACTTATAACGGTCTGACTAATAATCTAGTTTTAAAATGTCAATTTTTGTTACGTGTTTTGCACTGGATTACAGTTCAGAGAAAATTCCTTAAGACTGTGAGCAAAATAATCCCTGCAATACTGACCAGCCTTCTGTGATATTATACTTGATTATTTCCTCTTCTTTCTCAAACTCTTGCGTTCCTGCTTCTAATGCTTCTTCTAAACCAAATTTAATGTTTCTTCACAAGGGATGTATCACGTTTTTCCCTGCATCACCCAATCACTAAATTAAACACCTACTCTGTTGAATTGGACATGAACATGTTGCTTAGAATTGGAGCTTCCTTTGAGTTAAAATTCCGAAGAGCTGAATAACCCCCTACTTACTACTTTTTGTGACCTCTACTTTTTGTGATATTTATTAATGACTTAGATGAGGGGGTGGAAGGGTGGGTTAGCAAGTTTGCAGACGACACAAAGATATGTGGTTTTGTGGATAGTGTGGAGGACTGTCGAAGCTTACAGAGGGATATTGATGGGATGCAGAGCTGGGCTGAGAAGTGGCAGATGGAGTTCAATCCAGAGAAGTGTGAGGTGGTACACTGTGGAAGGACAAACTCCAGGCCGGAGCACAAGATTAATGGCAGGATTCTGGGGAGTGTGGAGGAGCAGAGTGACCTGGGGGTTCATATCCACAGATCACTGAAAGTTGCCTCACAGGTGGATAGGGTAGTTAAGAAATCTTATGGGATGTTAGCTTTCATAAGTCGTGGGATCGAGTTTAAGAGACGCGAAGAGATGATGCGGCTTTACAAAACTCTGGTTAGACCACAATTGGAGTACTGTGTCCAATTCTGGTCACCTCATTATAGGAAGGATGTGGAGGCATTGGAAAGGGTGCAGAGGAGATTTACCAGGATGCTGCCTGGTTTAGAGAGTATGGATTATGAGGAGAGGCTAAAGGAGTTAGGGCTTTACTCATTGGAGAGAAGGACGATGAGAGGGGACATGATAGAGGTATACAAAATATTAAGAGAGACAGATAGAGTGGACAGCCAGCGCCTCTTTCCCAGGGCACCAATGCTCAATACAAGAAGGCATGGCTTTAAGGTAATGGGTGGGAAGTTCAAGGGAGATATCAGAGGGAGGTTTTTCACCCAGAGAGTGGTTAGTGCATGGAATGCGCTGCCTGAGCTGGTGGTCAAGTTCAAGAGATTGTTTGATAAGCATATGGAGGAATTTAAAATAGAGAGATATGTGAGAGGAAGGGGTTAGATAGTCTTAAGTGTGGTTAGATGGTCGGCACAACATGGTGGGCCGAAGGGTCTGTATTGTGCTGTATTTTTCTATGGTTCTATTTTTCTATGGCACTACCAGGTAACCAGTCCTACCCAGCCATTCAATTAACTGGTAGTAGTACTTGATCACTAGCACCATTAAGGTTAAATGCAAAACTGAACTGAAGCTTGGGAAGAAATTATGTTATTTTTTCTCCCACTCGCTATAAATCTGAATTTTGTACTCCATTGAATTCAAAATTCATGATACACAGTCTCTTGATTTGGATCAAAGAAAGCACATGGTTGACAAGCAAGTTGTATAACTGGCATAGTGCTAAATACATTGCTGTTCTTTTTTTTACCCAATTGTAGAAACACATTTAACACCTGTGTTCTCTAGTACAATGTCTGTGCTCAAAATAAATGGGCACGATGTATCACAGAAAATGGAGAATTTTTCCCCCCTGAAACTGGGCTTTTCCCAGCCCACCTGGAAGTTAATTCCATGATTTTCGAAAAAGAGTTTTACTTATATGAAGTCAACGGCTTGGTCCTTGGAGGACCAGACTGCCAGCCCCCACAATCAACAGATAATTTTGATCTTCAGTGAAGTGCTCCCAATAGAAACGTCACCACCCCCCACCCCCGCCCAATTCGGTATTCCAATGGGCCATTCTCTCTAGCAGTACATCGATTACTCTCCCATCTCCTTGAACCACTCCTTTTCTTACCGCACTTTCCCACATAACTGCAGAAGAATCAACACCTGCCCTTTTACATTGTTTCATCTCAGCATCCAGGAGCCCAGACACTACCAGGTGAAGCAGACAGTCACGTGCATTTATAGAGTTGGAGATTCATACAGCACAGAAACCGTTCCTTCTGCCCATCTGGTCCGTGCCGACCAAGATTCCCATCTAGGCTAGTCCCATTTGCCCACATTTGGTCCAGATCCTTCTAAACCTCTCCTATTCATGTACCTGTCCAAGTACTTTTGAAGGAAGTACCTTCCAGTTCAGTGTTTTGCATGTGGCGCTCACTGGATAGACCTAATGCAGACTACATAACAGCTTTGCAGAACACCTCCATTCAGTTTTCGAGAGCGACCTTCCTCTTCCAGTAGCCTACCACTTTAATTCACCTTGCAGTACCCACTCTGATTTCTCTTCCCATAGCCTTGAACAGTGTTCTAGTGATCTCAAGGAACAGCACCTCATCTACCATCTACATACGTGGTAGCCGTCGGGATTCAATACTCAATTTAACAATGTTGCTGAACAAGTCCTTTGTGTCTCTGTCAGAACTGTTCAATGGAATGTTATCTCAGTTTTCTTCCTCCACAGGTGCTATTAACCTGCGGAGTATTTCCAACATTCTCTTTATTCTCTTTTATTTCAGATTCCCAACACCTGTTATGTTGTTTTTCGTAGCTGCAGCCTTGTTTTGTGTTTTTTCTCTCTCTTCCTGAATTCACCTCACTCTGTTTACATTCTCATTCAGATTGATCATTAACAAGGATTCGCTACGTTTTCTTCAATGTCACCAGTAGCATTTGTGTCACACGGATTGTCTTGGTTTCTCCCCATCACATTAATTACCTTTCCCTCTCCACCTCTCCCCTTCTCTGCAACTCAAAACATGCTTTTCACTCAAGTATTTCTAGCAGTTTTTGTTGTTATTTGAGCTTTTCAACTTAAGAACAATTTTGTTTTATGATTAAAGTTTTCTCAGAACTGGTGGATTAATTTCATAAGTCGCTGCGTCAGAATAAGGAGTTGGCCATTCAGAACAGAGGTTAGAAGGAACTTTCTCTAAGGTAGTAAGTCTTTGGATTTCTCTACCTAAGAGCGCCTTGGAGGTTCAGTCACTGATTATATTCAAGATAACAGATATAGTTTCAAATATTAAGGAGGATAGTGGATAAGAGGTTATTTCAGTATCGTGGTGCTGAATTAAAAGATCGGCCATGACTCTTCTGAACGATGGACCAGGCACATTAGGCCAAATAACCTCCTTTCATTCCCATTTCTTATGTTACCTTTTCCAGGAGCTTTTTGCCTTTAGCTGATCATCATATTTCACTCAGAGCGGCAATATCAGCGTCAGAGCTTCTGAATTCCTGGCCTATAATCACAGAGCAATTGTACATTTCTGTTGGTGTTGGGATTGTCCCTGAGGCTGCTAATGCTCTAGGTCTTAAACGTGGTATGGGATTGCACAGTAGCTGCCACAAAGGATTAACAGATTGATGGCTCGGTGCAATGACAAGGGAGTAAAAGATGCCTAGATTTCAAACTCTGCTTCAAGAATATTAATGCAGCATATTAGTGGACATGTGTGGGGGCATTTGCAACATGTATTCACCCCTCCTACACACACACAGCTGTGCTCAGGCACAGATGTTCTTGCCCCCTACTCCTCTTTGTATCCCCACCTATTCTCACCCTGGACCTGCCCCACTCTTGAATTTGCTCTCCTTCAGTAACCCAGTTGCCTCTTAACCAGCTGCCACATTCCCTCTGTCCTCCGCCCTCAAATCCTTACTGTCCCTTTCACTTGCACTCTTAGGACTCTCCTTGTTCCTTGCACTCTTCTGGCTACTCTTCCTCTAGATCTCAGCTCTCCTCCCTCTGTATCTTCTCTCCACACTTAAGCTCCCTTCCCGAGTCCTTGCCACATCCTCTGTCACTCTTCAGCCTGCGAAACCCATCATGGTCTTTGACGAGTGATAATGCATTTGCAAAAAGTTGTCAGAGTCCAGGGAGGTCACTCCGATGAAGGGTCTCGACCTGATACGTCGTCTGCCTGTCCCTCCACGTATACTCCTTGACGTGCTTAGTTCCTCTGTTAATTTGTTTTTCTTTTTGCTCCAGATTCCAGCATTTGTGTCGGCGTTCTTTTCTCGTCCTTCCTACTGTGTGGCGACTTCAAGGGCATAAAATACTCCAGGTATGGTATAACACCGATGTTTTATAATATTGCACCACAGCCTCCATGCCCTTACATTCTATGCCCTGGCTCATGAAGGCCAGCATCCCGTTTACCTTCTTATCTACCCGTGCTGCCATATTTGGGGATCTTCGGAGTGCACATAAAATTCACTTTTCTATGCAACATTCCTTCAGTCCCCATCATTCACGGTATCTGTTCTATCCTCATTGGTCCTCGTAAGCAAAACCTACTTCAAAGCCTTAGGGTGCAGGTCGTCAGGTCATGGATTTTATTCGTTTCAAATACCATCAATCCCTCCATATGTTTTTAAAATAGTTGAAATTTCTTTCGGACCCTCATTCTCTGGAGACCTATTGCTCCCCACTATTTCTGAGGGTTTGCTTTTGTGGTTTCTGAAAGACTGACCTAACAACCTTGTCATATTTCCCTTCTGTTTCCCATTTCCTTTCTTCCATTATAATTTTTCCCATTTGATTCCAGAGAGATTCCAGAGATAGGTTCTGTAACTCATTCGCGTTTTGTATATCTGTGAAAACTTGACTCTTGACAGTTCTTATGCTTCCTGTTAGATTATTCCAGTTTTCTATTTTGCTTTTACTTATAAATATCTTGAAACCCCTTTGCCAAATTCTAAAATGTTCTGCTCTTCTTAGCAGCACTGTAATTTTTCCTTTGATCCAATAAGGTGTTTAATTCCTCTTGCTGGCATTTTTCCGATTGGATTTTTTACCTTAAGCTAATGTATATTTGTTGTAAACTCTATTCTAATTGCTAACATTTTTGGCCTTTCACTGACTACTGTATTAACTTTTCAATGTAGTCTCCCAACCTAGTATAGCCAGTATAAGCCTCGCATCGTCTTAGCTTTAATACCCTAGTTTCGGATTGAACTCGATTATATTAAGATTGAAAGTAAAATTCTCGCCTGCAGTCTCTGACACAGTGTTCCAGAATTTAGTACTTGTTAGATAAATAAAAGAGCTGACGCTTTTCCTGTGCCAACTTCTTGATCCATACCTCACTAATTATCACCCCCTACCGTCCCGCTTGACTGAGCAATTCTGCAATATTTCATCTGAGGGCTGTGGTTGCCTCTTGGAACAGAGTGTCAAAGTAACGTCCCCTTTCCCTGATGCAGCACAATGTTCAAATCCTGGAATGCAGCTCATCAGCCCGGACCCCTTTATTCAGTTGGCCAAAGATCATGGTTAATCTCCAATCCAGGCAACATCCCGGTGAACCATCGCTAACGGATGCCTACTTTCATCTCAGGAACGCTCCTAATATTTGGGAAGTGATTTACATTTTTAGATTCCCATCAGAACGTTTAAGATATCCTTATAAGTCACATGTACATCGAAAGACATTGTGAAATGTATCTCCTTGCGTAGAATGTTCTGGGTCAGCCCACAAGTGTCGCCACTCTTCCGTCGCCGACATAGCATGCCCACAACTTCCTAACCCGTACGTTTTTGGAATGTGGGAGGAAACCGAGCACCCAGAGGAAACTCACACAGACACGGGGAGAATGTACAAACTCCTTACAGACAGTTGCCGGAATTGAACCCGGGTCTGTGGTACAGTAATAGCGTTACGCTAACCGCTACACTACTGTGCCAGTCCTCTACACTACCGTGCCTTTTGTTATTGCAGATCCATGTTGCGGAGCAGGGATAGCTTGCTCATATTTGGAAAAGCATGGACTTATTAAAGATAGTCAGCGTGGCTTTGTGCGAGAAAGATCATATCCAATAAATTTGATAGAGTTTTTTGAGGAGACAATGAAGATAATTGACGAGGGTAGTGCAGTGGATGTTGTATAAATGGACTTCACTAAAGCTTTGGACAAGGTTCCTCGTGCTAGGCTGATCTAGAAGACTAAATCACATGGGATCCATGGTTGGATTCAAAATTGGCTTGGCTAAAGAAGACAGAGGTATAAGGTTGTTACTCTGACTAGAGGTCTGTGACCAGTGGTGTTCCGCAGGGATCAGTGCCGCGACCACTGTTATTTGCAATATATACTAATGATTTGGACAAAAATATAGGTTGCAGATAGTACAAGAGTTGGTGAAATTGAGGATGGTGAGAAAAGTTGTCAAAGGAAAGAGCAGGATATAGACCAGTTGGAAATTTGAGCAAAGAAATGGCAGATGGAATTTAATCTGGACAAGTGTGAGTTCATGCATTTTGGGAGGTTAAATGCAAGAGGAAAGTACATGGTAAATGGCAGAACCCATAGGAGCATTGATGTACAGAGGGATCTTGGGAGTGCAAGTCCACAGGTCTCCGAAAGTGGGAAAACTAGTGGGTGGGGTGATAAAGAGGGTGTATGGCATAATTGCCTTCATTAATTGGGGTGTTGAGCATAAAAGTCGGGAAGTCCTGTTGCAGCTGTATAAAACTCTGGTTCGGCCACATTTGGAGTATTATGTGCAATTCTGGTCACCATATTACAGGCAGGTTTTGGGTAGGGTGCAGAAATAATTCACCAGGATGTTGCCTGGATTGGAGTGTATCTACAGGGAGAGGTTGGACAAGCTTGGATTGTTTTTGCTAGAACATGAGAGACTGAAAGTCGACCTAATATAAGTATTTAAAATTATGGGAGACATAGAGGGGTGAGTGTCTTTTTCAGGATGGTAATGCTAAATACTAGAAGACATTTAAGCGAGAAATGGAAAGTTTAAAGGAGATTTATGATACTTTTTTTTACAGTGAGTGTTACGTTCCTGAACACTCTGCCAGGGGAAGTGGTGAAAGCAGATAGGACAGCAACGTTTATGCGCCATTTAGACAGACCCATGAACAGGCACGGAATAAAGGGATATAGACCATGTGCAGGATGATGGGATTAATTTACATTGGCATCATGGTTAGCGTAGATATACACTCATGTTAACCTACTAACCCGTACATCTTTGGAATGTGGGAGGAAACGGGAGCACCGGGAGGAAACCCACGCAGTCACGGCGAGAACGCACGAACTCCTTTCGGACAGCGGCAGGAATTGAACCCCGATCGCTGGCACTGTAATAGCGTTAGGCTAACCGCTACGCTACCGCGCCGCTGTGAATATGTACCGTACCGTGAATGTGGCATGTGCCTAGTTCAGCCGGCAGTTAGTTAAGTGTTAACCATGCTGGCTTGGCATTGAAATCACAAAAAGGTCAAAGCATTAAATTTGCTATACATATTTTTCTAAACGTCATAACGTTTAAATGTCGAAGAGTTTTGAAGCTTTTTTTTTCATATAATTCCAGCAGGAAATTAGATCGCATTAAATTAATCGCTCGCGGATTGAAATTCACATCATTGGTGAGATTACGAAACCAATTTGTTCAATGACTGTAACTAACATCCTCGGTCACGCTATTTAATTGTCGCTTAGGGCTTTAACAGTAGGTACAAAAAGCAACTGGAACTCCAGAGTGCGGCTGGGATAACAAACCAACAACGCACTTTTCACGGAAAATGCACGCCCCGCCCAGAGGCCTGGTGTATGCCATTTACTACACTGCACTTGCAGCGTTCGCAATCCCAGGTACAGTATTTCAGAAATTTAGCCGTTCTCTAGTTGAATCCTCGGTTCATTCTTTAGAGGGTTGAGAACAAAAACCCTGATTCGAGCGCATCAGAGTCAACCTCGGGAAGAAAGTGTTGATCGTTGGGACGATGCGGTCCATGGACATGGGATATTAAAAAACATTTCAAATGATTACGGATTTGTTCGGGTAACTGTGTCGGGGATCGTGAAGAAGCGGCTATAATTTTCAAATTGGAGCAGGACCGTTCCGATCGAATTCACTACCCGCTCACACACTGCTCAACACAAAGTGCGGAGCCAAGTTCTGTTGATAATTTCTGCTGCTCTCTTCAGTTATGTGGAGTAGAAATAGTTAAATGGGACTGTAGTTCACGGTAGCCGTGATTGAACTAAGAACGGGAGTAGCCCGAGAATTTTGCTCCCGTTTTCCCAGACTGTTTTGCGGCTGTCAATACTGAAATCCAAAAGGAAAAAAAAAATACGTACAGTACGTTTTAAGGATATAGAAGAGCTGGCGATCATTCCGCCTGTTAAACGGAGAGAAACCCCGGCAATGTGAATGAAAGATGAAAGGTTTGAACTTGGTCTTGATACCCTGCGAACATGTTTACTAGAGGGAATGCAAGTAAGAGATCAATATAATTTCATGATTTCCTGCAACAGTAGTTGCCTTACCTAATTAAACAGCGAATAATTTACTTCGATTCGGTATTATCTCATTCATGGGTGAATTTCCCAAGTGCTTTACACTTTAACGATGCGCACTTAGTCATCAATACATAGAGAGCTTAACTTAATGCTGTGATGGATTTCAAGGAACGAAATTATTCATAATAAGTGAAAACCCAAAGTATTAACCGATCAATCGGAATAATAGATTTATTGAAAAATGTATTAATGATCCTCTGTTCAGCAGTATGAATCCAGGGCGCCTGATTCCAAACAATATTGGTGTATCCGTCATGAGCTTTCCGACCAATTTGCCAATTCGTTTTCAGTTCATTGCTGCTGGCTTCTCCACAATAACTGGTCTTCCCGATCCTAGTATATCATATATTTCAGTCCACTTCCTCCAATCCGATTTGTGGAATTGTCCATCCTTTCCACGCTCGGTTTACGCTTTAGACCCGGGGTTATTCTCTCTTTATAAGGTCACTTTTAACTCATCCATCGACTCAGAACTAATGAAGGTGTTTGTACCTTTCCGGCCTTCGTGGTCTTCGTCTTCCTCTTCCCTCCTGACCCCATTTAATTTAATTTATTTCAAGTCCTGTGATTAAATCAATCAGCAGAACTCCGATCTCCAAGTCCGTGTGCTACGGCGAGATGGGCCAATCCAGCATTTTGACCTGTCCTGACTGACACAAGTAAATGTCCAAACGACGCTAGTTTTCAGACCTCCTAAGACGATAAACAGATGTATAGGGTTGAAGTTAAGAGTTGCATTGGCCACTTATTTCCTTCGACAAGTGTCTCCTGTTTGCTTTTGAGACGAGATACAGATTTTATTATTGAGTTTAAATTCCCGAGAGGCTCATCAGGGAGATCACACCAGCGCAAACCTCTGCAATCTTTTTCTTGGAGATTCTTAAAAAGAAATTTTATAGTTTTATTTTATTTCGTAATATTAAATCTGTATGCGTTAATTGCTTTTGTTCATTTCTAAATCATGGTCACATTTTTGAATATTTAAAAATGTTGGGGCAGAAATTGTTCTCTATCATTGGCGGTGGGTGCGTGCTGTGGTGCAGTCCGCCCGTTGAAGTCTTTGCCCTGAATGCATTTTTATGAGATTAATGACATCGAAAATGGAGAGAGAAGTAAAACAGGCAGCCCACAATACATCACTCAATTAGCACTCGCGACCACAGAGACATTTCTATCGTATTTATTGTCTCCTTACGATTTTACAATTTCTTCTTTTATCCATTACTGTCGACCAACAAATGTACCGATGGGTTAACGTATCCAACATGATACAGTTATATAATTCTAAACATGCATTGCTTCTCTAGAGTGTGCATTCTGTAACTAATCGTCTTTCTTTCTCCCACAGTCAACTTAGTGGCGATTGTGATCCTGTCGGGAGGAAAGTGCGGTCTCTCCAAATGCATCAGTCGGTACCTGGTGTCCATGGCGGTGACGGATCTTCTGGTTATAATCACAGCCGTGTTGTTAAATCGGGTTCCAGGCATTTATTTTCCTGGCAGTTTCTTGTCCATTACTCCCGTGTGCAGTCTCAGCATCACACTAATCTATGCAGCCAGAGATTGTTCTGTCTGGTTAACAGTCTCTTTCACCTTTGATCGATTTGTTGCCATTTGCTGCCAGAAGTTGAAAACAAAGTATTGCACCGAGAGAACGGCGGCCGTGGTCATCGGAACGGTCTGTGTCTTGGGCTGCCTAATAGACATCCCCTGGTACTTCTTACACGAACCCATTTACATAATTGACAACATCCCTTGGTATTGTAAACTGAAGGAGATGCGATATACTTCGCCAATGTGGGCAGCTTTTCAATGGATTGACCGCCTTTTAACCCCTTGTCTCCCATTCTTCCTCATAATTTTTCTCAACGCTCTGACCGTCAGACACATTCTCGCGGCAAGTAGAGCTCGCAAGAGGCTCCGCGTCCAGAGTAATGGAGAGAAGCAGAACGACCCCGAGATGGAGAGTCGGAGGAAGTCCATCGTGTTACTCTTCACCATTTCGGGTTGCTTCATCCTGCTGTGGATGGCTTATGTTGTCCAGTTCTTTATTGAACGATTTCAAATTAATTATAAAATTAATGGCTTCAGTGACCCGAAATTTATTTTTTTGGAAGCTGCTAATATGCTTCAGATGTTGAGCTGCTGCACAAACACATTTATTTATGCAGTGACTCAGAGGAAATTCAGGGAGCAGATAACGAATGTGGTAAAATATCCGTGGATTCGAATAAATAAATTAGTTGAATAGGGAAAGGGAAAATAGCAAGCATTATTTTTGCCTTATTTAACACTTCGGTTAGGCCGCACTTGGCATATTGTGTGCATTTCTGGTCGCCCCATCACAGGAAGGAGGACGAGGCTTGAGAGAGGGTGCAGAAGAGGTTCACCAAGATTCTGCCAGGATTGGAGACTATTATCTGTGAGAGGTTGGACAAACTTGGGTTGTTTTCTCTGGAGTGTGGGAGGCTGAGGGGAGACCTGAAATTTATGAAATTATGAGAGGCATAGATAGAGTATTCAGAATATTTTTCCCAGGGTCGAAATGTCATATACAAGAGGGCATAGCTTTGTGGTGGTGGTGGGGGGGGGGGGGGGTAGGGGGGGTGAAGTTTAAAGGAGACGTGCAGGGTAATTTCTTTTTTACACCAAGTGCGGTAGGTGCATGGACCGCCGTGCTAGAGGTAGTGGTGGAAGCGGATGCGATAGTGGCGTTTAAGAGAGGTACATGAATATGCAGTAAACGGAGGGATATGGATCATGTGCAAGCAGAAGGGATTAGTGTAATTTGGAATCATGTTTAGCCCCTATACCGTGGGCGGAAGGGCCTGTTCCTGTGCTCTCCTGTTCTATAATCTATTTATCAACAGTCAGTGTATGCTTTATATTTGGTAAATAAATGCATTTCTCTCAGTTTCCGGGAATTAAGATGAAGTGAAAACATCCCTTCATTTTGTGCTCTATGTATGACAGCCCAGGTAAAGGTGAGATTCCAATAACAAGGTGAGTAGGGCTGGGTGCTGCAAAGTACTTTCATAATGCAGTTACCATTTTAATGTAGGAAAAGCAGAAGATTTGCACACAACATCCTTCTTCACTTTGAATGATTTCAATTCCAGGATAAATATCATCCAATTCATTGAGGAACATTACGCTCTTCTTTGAAATATTGCCTTGAGAAATCCTTGTTTCACGTGGCACCGTGACACAGTGGTACACCAACAGAAGTCTGTGTTACATCATACTTCATGTTACCACTGACTGCGATGATTTTGGATTGTGTAGATACTTCAGATGAGAACCTGAGAGTGGGATTTGGTCAGGACTGATCTAGATCTTTCATGAAGTTTGGGGTAAAGTTTGACATTGGTGAAATCACAGAGGGAGCTGGGTGTACAAGAACAAAGACACAAGAGATTGCAGATGCTGGGATGTGGAACAAAACAATCTGCTGGAAGAACGCAGGGGGTCAGGCAGTATCTGTGGAGGCAAAGCAATAGTCAAAAGTGTAAAGGCGAGATAACCAGTATAAAGATATGAGGCAGGGGCTAGCAAGCGATAGGTGGATCTAGGTGAAGAGGGGCTGATGGTCAGGTGGAACCAGCTGTTGTCTCCAATGTCACCCTCCAGTCCCTTGTCTCTATCTCCACTCCTTCCCTCCCTCCCACTTGTCTCCCTCTGCCCATCAACCCTCCTCACCTGGATCCACCTATCGCTTGTTAGCTCCTGCCTCACTCCTCCCCCTTACCTCTTTATATTGGCCATATCCCCTTTATATACCGTCCTGATGCAGGGTCTCGACTCGAAACGTCGACTATCCCTTTGCCATTGCCTCCACAGGTGCTCCTTGACCCGCTGAGCTCCTCCGGTAGTTTGTTTTTTGCTCCATAGATCCATGATGGTGAATATACAAGTAGAAGTCTTGTGGAATGTACTTTACTGTAGGTGACGCGCAGAATATAAGAGCAGTGAGGTTATGGTGCAACTTTATACAATATCAGTTAGGTCATAGATGTATGCAGTTCTGATCATATTTATAGGAAGGATGTGATTGCACTGCAGAGAGTGCAGAGGAGATTCACCAGCATGTTGTAACAAGAGGTTTGTTTTCCTTGGAGTGGAGGAGGCCAGGAGAGCAGCCCATTGAGATAGACAAAGTTATGAGGGGCCTAGGTAGGATAGAGAACAGGAAACTTCTCTTCCCATTGCAGAGGCATCCGAAACTAAAGGGACTGGTTTAGGATAAGGGGGAAAGGATTCAGAAGGAACATCTAGAGGGTGTTGGAATCTAGTTTGAAGGATGATGGGGGCAGAGACTTACACAACATTTAAGACATACCTAGACAAGCACTGCAATTTCCAAGGCTTAGAAGGCTATGGACCAAATTTTGGTAAATGGCATTAATATTGATAGGTATTTGCTGGGCAGCATGGACATGGTGGTCTGGAGGGCCTGATTCTGTACTTCATCTTTCTATGACTCCATGAGTTGGACTAATTTTGGACAGCTCTATCCAGGTTTTGTTCAGTGCCCTTTTTGATACACCTTGAGATTATGCTTGGCATTTCATCAATGGTGTTTTTGGTTGGCTCAATCAGCTGTCATTTGGCAATATGGACCTATTCTGTTAATCTGCAATAACGTATTTTTTTCAAGGGGAAAAGGACAAGTTATTCAACACTTTGCACGATTATTTCTTTGGTTTACTCTGGGTTCACTGTGATCAAGGATCCAGCTTTGAGTTTTCAAAATAATATAGTCCAACAAAATAGTTTTAAACATCACTAATTTAACAACTGTGGCAAATAAGTTTGTTATCCAGATTGACTGAATATTTGCAAATGTTTTCACAATAACAAGATATTAATAGGAAACAATAAAGACGTAAATTTTGAATTGTTTATAACTGTTACGTCAGTCCAATGTTGATATGTTATGTTGGTCAGTCAGTGATTTGGGGAGACAGATATGAGGTCAAATGAAAACATTTTAGCATGGAAGATTATGATCACGGCTGATCCTAAATCTCACATCGACATTGCCACACTTGCCCCTCTCCAAATCTCCTTAAATACATTCAGCAAATCCACCTTCACAGGTTTAAGTGGTAAAGAACAGCACAGGTTCACCACCTTTTGATGAATTTCTAACGATACGGGGGGGGGGGGGGGAGAGCGAGAGAGGGAGAGAGAGAGAGAGAGAGAGAGAGAGAGAGAGAGAGAGAGAGAGAAGCTGAAAAGTTGGGCAGAACAGTGGCAGATGAAATTTAGTCCTGGCAAATGTGAGTTAACGCATTTAGGGATGTCAAATACTGGCAAGACAATATGCAAAATATGCCAGGAACCCGTAGGAGTATTGATATACAGAGAAACGATGGGGTGCAACTTCCAAGCTCCCTGAAAATGGCGACACAGGTGGATAGGATAGTGAAGAAGGCATTTGGCTTGCTTTCTTTCATAGGCAGAGGTGTTAGGTATAATATTTGGGACGTCATGTTGCCGCTGTACAAAACATTGGTTAGAACGCTCTTGGAGTATTGTCTACAGTTCTGGTCACCACATTGCAGGAAGGGTGTAGTCGTGCTATAAATAGTGTAGAAGAGATTCACCATGATGTTGCCTGGAATGCAGGGTTTTGGTTTCAAGGAGAGATAAGCTTGGCTGGGTTTGGTCTCACTGGAGTGCGGGAGACCTTATAGAGATTTATAAGATTATGAGGGCATAGATAGGGTAGATATTCAGACTCTTTTTCTCTGGGCAGGAGAGTCTAAAACTAGTGGGAATATGTTTAATGTGAGAGGGGAGACATATAACGAATCTGAGGGGCAAGTTGTTCTTACAGAGAGTGGTGGTTATATAGAACAAACTGCCAGAGGAGATAGTTGAGGCATATCTAATTACAATGTTCGAAAAGAATTTGGACAGGCACTTGGATAGGAAAGGAATAGAGGGATATGGGCCTAATGTGGACAAATGGGATCAGCAAACATAGGCATCCTGTTCAGCATTGGCGTGTTGGGCCAAAGGGCCTATTTCTGTGCTGTACAGCTCTATGACCCTATGACATCTCAGCCCTAGGTATCTCACCCTTAATCCAGAGTCTGTACTGATCAGTTTGAAATCTCCCTTCCCTACCCCACCGCCGTCCAGATAGCGGAAGCATCCTCACTGACCCACCCAGTCCAGTCGTATGAAAAGTGTAGGACAGACGACCGTTTTGCAGAACCCCTGTGCTCTGTCCACGACAGCCTTCGTGAGCTCCCAGCTGCATGCCATTTCAACTCCACTTCCGGTTGCCACACAAACCTGTCTGTCCTCGGCTTTCACTGCCATGATGAGACCAAATGCAAACTAGAAGAACAACACCTCATATTCTGCCTGGATAGTTCACAGCCCAACGGTATGAACAGTGCATTTTCCAATTTCAGGTGAACCACTCTCCCTATGCTCCTTTTTCTCTCTTTCGGATCCACCTACGTTCTCCCAACCACACTCCCCACAGTCCCCCATCACCCAGTTTGGTTCTGCTCCCCCACCTGGTTCCATTCGTCCATCGTCCGTCCATTATCTCGTTCCACATCACCTTTCTTACCTATCACATTCCAGCATCTGCAGCCTCTTCTCCTTATTACCTTCCAGCCTCTGTCTCTATCTCCACCTTCCCCTCTCCACCTGGTTCCATCTGTCCCTTATCCCCCTCCTCAACTGGTTCTACTTTTCGCTTGCTAGCCCCTGGCTCAGCTCTCCCTCTCACCTCTTTACACTAGCTATCTCCCTTCTGCACTCTCACTCCTGAGGCAGGGTCTCAACCCGAAACATCAACTATCTGTTTGCCTCCACCGTTGCTGCCTGACATGCTGAGTTCCTCCAGCAGTGTTCTTTTCCTTCCAGGTTCCCACTTTTGCTGTGCCTTGTTTCTGCTATCAGAATTTTGCAAGTTTCAAGTAGATATCTCATTCTTCTTGAATTCTAGTGAATACATGCCTTGTCACTCAATCCTTCCTCATGCAACTGTCCTGTCATCCCCGAGATCAGTTTCATTGCACTTCCTCTATGGCAAGTAGACCTTTTCTTAGGTAAGAAGACCTGACTCCACACTAGGCATAATTGTGGTAATACATTCTTACACTTCTTGCAATGAAGAGCAACATACCATCTTCCTTCTTAATTGCTTGTTGTATTCATATATTTGCCTTCAGTGACAGGTGAAAGGCATACAGATCCCTTTGCACATCAATGTTTCCCACTGTATCATAATTTAAATTATGCCCTTTTTTTTTGTTTTTCTTACCAGAGTGGATAATTTCATATTTATCCACGTTATACTGCATCTGATACGTATTTCCCACGAACTCAGCTTGAAGCTTCTTCTCACATTATACCGAGTTGCATGTCATTGGCAAACAATATTAAGTAGAATCAGAGATTGGTTACAGCACAGCCCATTGCATCTACGTTGGCTCTCTAGCAGAGCAATTTACTCGTTCCACCACGCACGCCACCTCCAACTTGCAATCTTTTTCTCCATCATACGTTAATAAAAATTGCTTCTTGAAGGCCAAATGGAACCTGCTTCCACCACATCTGCTGGCTGTGCATCCAGATTCCAAATATACGATGCATAAGATGTTTTTCCGCATGTCACTATTCATTTTCTTCCTCTTTGTTTTATACTGGCACCCTCTAGGTCACAAAAAGGAACAGCTTACCAATATTCAGCCCCTTTTCATTTTAAATACTTCAATAAAATCTCCCAACATCCCTCTTTTCTAGAATGAAACAAGTTCCAGCCTCTTCAAGCTGTCAATTCCTGCAAATCTTTTCTGGGCCTTCCCTAAGGACTTCACGTTCTTGCTATAATGAAGTGACCAGGAATGAACACAAATCTCCAAGAGGGATGCGGATGAGGTCCTGAAAAGTGAGTTTAGCGAGCTAGGCAGAAGGCTGAAGAACAGGACCTCAAGGGTAGCAATCTCAGGATTGCTGCCAGTGCCACGTGATAGGTGGAGATGGCAGATGAATCCGTGGCTGAGGAGTTGGTGCAGGAGGGAAGGTTTCAGATTTTTGGATCATTGGGATCTCTTCTGGGGAAGGTGGGACATGTACAGAGAGGACGGACTACACCTGAATCCGAGGGGGTGGGGGCAATATCCTTCCAGACAGGTTTTCTAGGGTGGTTCCGGAGGGTTTAAACTAATTTGCGAGGGGGATGGGAATCAGAGGGATAGGTCAGAGGAAGGAGTGGATAAGGAAAAGTCAGATCTAACATGTAGAGAGCCTTTGTGGAAGGAGAAGCAGAGTACAGGTTATAAAAGTAGAAAGGTGGATGGGCTAAAGTGCATTTACTTAAATGCAAGAAGTATCAGGAATAAAGGTGATGAACTGAGGGCTTGGATAAGTACGTGGGACTATGATATTGTGGCTCTTGCAGAGACTTGGCTGTCACCAGGGCAGGAATGGATATTGAATATTCCTGGATTTCAGTGTTTTAAAAGGGATGGGGGGGGGGTGGAAGAGGAGGAGGGGTGGCGATACTGGTCAGGATTACTATTACAGCTGCAGAAAGGGTGGATAATGTAGAAGGATCTTCTCTAGAGTCAGTATGGGTGGAAGTTAGTGTTACGAACCAGCAACAAAAGAAACACACCGAGTCATGCATAAGTGTTAAAAACTATTTCATTAATAACTACTTATGATAATAAGAAAAACAAAAGTAAAAATGTGAGAATGTTAAAAGTAAATATATTAGATATTAAACATTAACCCCAAAAACTAAACTCGAAGTGTGTCTGTGGCAAACTCCCAAACTCCAAGTCCAGGAACAGTCCCCAAAGTTCAGTTCAGCAAGCCATAAGGTGAAACGTGAGCAAAATCTTCGCAAAACCACCATTGACCGAAGAGAAGACGTAGAGAGAAAACAGAGACATTATGAAACCCAAATGTTCCACGATGAAACCCACACGACACCTCAGTGTTTACTCAGCAGTGACTACTCCAATGCTTTGTTCTGAAGTATCTGCCACCATGAAAAGCATTTGAATCGTGGCCGTCCACACAAATACCTGTTTCCTTCTACAGATAAATGACAAAGTGGACTCAACTGGATTATTCCAAAAATCCGTAAGTGGATTGTGGTGACAGACACAGTTATTGTTTTTCATCCATCGACACAGAGGCTAGCAGGCAGGTGCCTCTCTCCCTCTCTCTGACTGACTGCTCCAAAAACGTCATCACGTCCTTTAACTCCTGTTGTTGTCCTAATGAGGCCACAAACACACACACACACACACACACACACACACACACACACACACACACACACACACACACACACACACACACACAACTGTACTACATCTTAAAGGGACATTCACCAATAGTAACTTAATCCGTAACATTAGCAACAACAAAGGAGCAGTTACTCTACTGGGAATATTCTTTTCGCCCCCCCGGTAGCAGCAGGGATACTGAGGAGCAGATTGGGAGGCAGATTTTGGAAAGGTGCAAGAATAACAGGGTTGTTATCATGGGAGACTTCAACTTCCCAAATATTGATTAGCACCTGCTTAGTGCCAGAGGTTTGGACGGGGCAGAGTTTGTTAAGTGTGTCCAGGATGGATTCCTGTCACAGTATGTTCACAGGCCAACTATAGGGAATGCAATATTAGATCTAGTATTAGGTAATGAACCGGGTCAGGTGAAAGATCTTTCAGTGGGTGAACATTTGGGGGACAGTGACCACTGCTCCATAACCTTTAGCATTGTCATGGACAGGGATAGGAGCAAAGAGGACGGGAAGATATTTAATTGGGGAAAGGCAAATTATGAGGCTATAAGGCTAGAACTTGAGAGTGTAAATTGGGATGATATTTTTGAAGGGAAGTGTACTATGGAGCTGTGGTCGTTGTTCAGTGATCCCTTGCAGCATGTTAGGGATGAATTTGTCCCGGTGAGGCAGAGAAAGAATGGCAGGGTGAAGGAACCATGGGTGACAAGAGAGGTGGAACAACTAGTTAGGAAGAAGAAGGCAGCATACATAATGTGTAAGCAAGAAGGATCAGATAGGGCTCGTGAGGAATATAGAGTAGCAAGGAAGGAACTTAAGAAGGGGCTGAGGAGAGCAAGAAGGGGACATGAAAAGGCTTTGGTGAGTAGGGTTAAGGAGAATCCCAAGGCTTTTTTCTCGTACGTGAAGAGCAGAAGGATAATGAGACTAAAGTTGGGACCAATTAGAAACAAAGGTGGGAAGATGTTGCTGGAAGCTGTGGAAGTGGGTGAGGTTCTCAATGAATACTTCTCTACAGTATTCACCAAAGGGAGGGGCCTTGATGACGCTGAGGACAGTGTTGGTGAGGCTAATGTTCAAGAGCATGTAGATATCAAGAGAGAGGATGTGTTGGAGCTGTTAGAAAATATTAGGACAGACAAGTCCCCAGGGCCTGACTGAATATTTCCCAGGCTGCTCCGCGAGGTGAGGGAGGAGAATGCTGAACTGTTGGCTAGGATCTTTGAGTCCTCGTTGTCCACGGGAATGGTACCGGAGGATTAGAGGGTGGCAAGTATTGTCCCTTATTCAAAAAAGGTAGTAGGGGTAGTCCAGGGAATTACAGACCAGTGAGCCTTATGTCTGTGGTGGGCAAGCTGTTCAAAAGGATTCTAAGAGATAGGATCTATGAGCATTCAGAGAATCATGGACTGATGAGGGACAGCCAACATGGCTTTGTGAAGGGAAGATCTTGCCTCACAAGCCTGATAGTGTTCTTTGAGGAGGTGAGCAGGTAGATTTGATGAGGGTAGTGCAGTAGATTTGGTTTACGTGGATATTAGTAAGGCGTTTGACAAGGTTCCACATGGTAGGCTTTTTCAGAAGGTCAGAGGGCATGGGATCCAGGGAGGCATGGCCATGCGGATTCAGAATTGGCTTGCCTGTAGAAAGCAGAGGGTTGTGGTGGAGGGAGTGCATTCAGATTGGAGGGCTGTGACTAGTGGTGTCCCACAAGGATTGGTTCTGGGACCTCTACTTTTCGTGATATTTATTGATGACTTGGATGAGCGGGTAGAAGGGTGGGTTAGCAAGTTTGCAGATAACACAAAGGTCGGTGGTGTTGTGGATAGCGTGGAGGATTGATGAAGCTTGCAGAGGGATATTGATAGGATGCAGAGCTGGGCTGAGAAGTGGCAGATGGAGTTCAATCCGGAGAAGTGTGAGGTGGTACACTCCAAGGCAGAGTATAAGGTTAATAGCAGGATTATGGGTAGTGTGGAGGAGCAGAGGGATCTGGGGATTCATATCCACAGATCACTGAAAGTTGCTTCACAGGTGGATAGGGTAGTTAAGAAAGCTTATGGGATGTTAGCTTTCATAAATCGTGGGATCGAGTTTAAGAGCCACGAGGTAATACTGCAGCTCTACAAAACTCTGGTTAGACCACACTTAGTACTGTGTCCAGTTCTGGTCGCCTCATTTTAGGAAGGATGTGGAAGCATTGGAAAGGGTGCAGAGGAGATTTACCAGGATGCTGCCTGGATTAGAGAGTATGGATTATGAGGAGAGACGAAGGGTGTTAGGGCTTTCCTCATTGGAGAGAAGGAGGATGAGAGGAGATATGATAGAGGTATACAAAATATTAAGAGGGATAGATAGACAGCCAGCACCTCTTCCCTAGGGCTCCAATGCTGAATACAAGAGTGCATGGCTTTAAAGTAATGGGTGGGAAGTTAGAGATAGATTTTTACACAGAGAGTGGTTGGTGTATGGAATGCGCTGCGTGGGATAGTGGTGGAGGCAGATTCATTGGTTGAGTTCAAGAAATTGTTAGGTAAGTATATGGAGGAATTTAAAATAGGAAGATATGTAGGAGGAAGGGGTTAGATAGTCTTAGGTGTGGTTTAAAGGTCAGCACAACATGGTGGGCCGAAGGGCCTGTATTGTGGTGTATGGTTGTATGGTTCTATGGTTCCAGAGGAACAAAGGACTGCAGATGCTGAAATCTATATGAAAAACACTATGATGATGGCGGAGCTCAGCAGGCCAGGAGGCATCTGTGGAGAAAAGCAAATGCAAAAGTGCCTTCCCTGCTTTTATACTCCATGCATCCATTAATAAAATCTTATTAACCATTTTCTCAATATGTCCTTCCACGTTCAATGACTTGTGCAAGCACACCTGCAGGTCACTTTGGTCCTGTTCCCCTTTCAGAACACTATTCTTTAATCTATATTGTCTCTCTTCATTTTTCCTCTTAGAATGCATCACCTTGCATTTTTCTGTTTTTAACTTCATCTGCCACACATTTGTCCATTTCACTAGCCTGTTCATTTCCTGCTTCAATTTATCACTATATTTACAGTTCACAAAGTTGCAATATTAAGATATGTAAATTTTCACTTATATACTCCAAGAAATCAATGGCCCTAACACTATAGTCTCTGATGAACGTCACACTCAGTTCCTTCATACAAATCATTGACATCTATTGGAATAGCTGGGGCCCAAGCACTGAATCACCCTAAAGAACACCCACATTACGACTTTCTCCTCCCTGTCTATTGGTCAATTTCCAATCCATGCCAGTATACTACACCCAATCCTATGTACTTTAATTTTGCATACTATCCATTTAAATATGATTTTATCGAAGCCCTTCTGAAAATATCATAAGCAATCCATTCACAGAGAAAGAAATGGAGTCAACATTTTAGGTGAGAGGTAACTGAACTGAAAAGTTCACTGTTTCTTTTTCCACAGATGCTGTTGGACACTGAGTATTTCCAGCATTTCCTGTTTGCATTTCAGATTTTCCAACATCTGCAGTTGTTTTGCTTTTCGATTAGCATTTCATTCAATGACTTTGGGCAAGGCACTTTGAATGATTGTGAAGCCATCACAAACTGATTTCTCAGGGCACAAAAGTAAATACAAAGAGAACATTAATGAATTGGAATATCTTCTTTCCGCATGTGTGTCCTGCATTATGTTTCTGGGCTTAATTGAAGGAATGGAATGTCAACTGTGAATCAGAGTTATGCTTTTGAATTAGATTTTTTCAACACAAGCTTACAGTAAAAATTATGAAGCAAAATCATACAAATTGATATTGAGAAGATAAAAGTAGCAATAAGAGTAGGCCACATTCTCTTAAGTCTGCTTTGTAATTTCATAAAATCATGGCTGAGTGATCTTGGCCTTAGCCCAACTTTCCTGTCTGATTTCCATACCCTTGACTCCATAACCTCAGTGGTTTCCATAACCCTTGACTTCCATAATCTTAGTGGTTCAAAAATATGTCTGTCTGATTTTGAGAGAAATGGCTGCAATAGTTAACTGCAACAAACAGCATTAGGGTAAAATTGCATTGCTGTAATTGAAAATGGAGACAATGATTATTGCATCCTTCCTAAGTTTCCCTTCCAATCAACTCTTTGTCTTCTGAGCAAAAAGAAAATAATTGTTGGTCTAATCAGAATCTCCTACATAGAAGCCACCATGGGTTTTTTAAAAGATGCACTTCAGTGATATGGATTATCGCAATTGATTACCAATGACAATTTATCAGCCATGTACTCAGGTGACATATTTGTGAACACACTCGCTGAGTATATGTTCCAGAAATCGTCGGATGTGGCAATTGTTGTTGAGAGAATAGTGTAAACATATGATCTCACTGAGTAAATAATGTGGTCGTGGTCAGTGATGTCATGAGTTGTTTAAAGTACCTTGTTCCATGGAGTCCTTGAGTGTGTCTCTATGAAAACAGCAAAGGAGTAAAGAAAATTCTCATCTCCTTGACCTTTATGTAGTTGCTCCATTTTACTTTATATATTAGTCAATTTCTCTTTGCAACAAATGTACTTAAGGCTTAAAATTAAAGAGTCAATGAATGGTGGTAGGGGCTTGCACATGATTGTTTACAGCATCTCTTGCTTTATCTTGGAGAACATCTCAGTTGATTATGTAGTCCAAAAGCTACTCAAAAACTTTACTGTGTGCATGTTGACTTCCAAAAGTGCTCAACAACCATCTCACACTGTTGAAATACAAAGGGAGTTCATATGGAAAATGTACACTATTTGTTTTGGTTTGGTAGAATTACACTGTAGAAATGAAGCTAGAGCAGAAGACATGAAACAGGTCCAGGTAGCAACACTCCTTAGCAGAGTAAGCACAGTAAGTTTATGCCACTTGATCAAACTGAACTAAGGAGGAAATTTTAACAGAAAGATTGCATTGGGAGATATAATAATGAATGGCAGAGCAGGCTGGAAGGGACACATGGCTGACTCCCACTGCTGTTTTTTTGTGTCCTTTGTTTAAAAGAAGATAGTGGCAAATAATTTGATCGATACAGAACATTTTTGGGAAAATTGCTAAACGTTGTAAATTTTCATACAATTCCAATGGGAGAAATGCTTAGAGCCAAATTTATGTTCAAAATGTACACTGAATGGTGCAAGAAAGATCAATCACTCTGAGAAACTAACGTGACTTTAGAGGAGACAGACAAGGATTGTTACGTAAAGTGCATGCAGATGTTGGAATCTGGAAGAAAAAGCAGAACACTGGAGGAACTCAGCGGGCCAAGCAGCACCAGTGGAGTCAAAAGGTGAACATTCACATTTTGGGTCGACCCTGCATCAGTACTGATGAGTGTCATTGCAGAAAGTATGGATGGTTGAACTTAAATTAGTGAATTAACTTAAAGTGATAATCTGTGACGAGGACAGAATGTAAGTGCAGTCCTCACAGTGGAGGACGTAAGATCAGTCTTCCAGAGATGGAAAACACGAGAAAAGCACCTGGCCCAGATGGTGTCCCTGGCCATGTGCTCAGATCTTGTGCTGATCAGCTGGCAGAAGTATTTGCGGACATAGTCAACCTCTCCCTGCTTCAAGCTCAGGTTCCCACCTGTTTTAAGAAGACCACCAACATCCCGGTGTCATCCCGAAATCAATTTCCCTTTCCGTCCGCTGTAAATAACACAGTGCCACGAGGTCGAATCGAACAAATACCTTTATTAGCAGTGCACTGCTAGGAGAATTGTCTTCAGCACTCACTAAGAGTCGCTTCCCGAGTTCTCCCCGAACAAAGGGCAGACAGACATTTATACAGGAATTGTCACGCACATCCCATGCAAATGGTGCCGTGAGTTTTGGTCAAGCTATAGAGATCCCGAGACAGCTATCACACCTTTTGTCTTAGTATAATTGAGTTATAATCAAGGCTTTCAAAGGCAGGTATCACCCTTCATTGTTCAGACCAAGTCTTCACCTCAATGTTAATTACACTCAGTATTGCCACTGTCTGACATATCAGAATGATTCATTACCCAAAACAAAGGCCGTTAACATACTTAACATTCCAACCTAACTAGTGGGTCAGCAGCTTGCTAGTCCTTGCTAAAGAAATATAAATGCATATATATATATTTTGTTTGCCAGTTATAGGTATGGTTGCAATTCTTAACCCTTCACTTCCTCACTGGTACTGAAGAAAAGCAAGGTAACATGCCTCAATGACTACCGACCAGTGGCTCTGACATCCACGACCATGAAGTGCTTTGAGAGGTTGGTCATGGCACACATCAACTCTAGCCTACCAGACAACCTGGACCCATTGCAATTCACCTATCGCCGAAACAGGTCTACAGCGGATACCATTTCCCTGGCCCTACACTCAGCTCTGGAACATCTGGACAGTAAAGACACCTATGTTAGACTATTGTTTATTGACTACAGCTCTGCCTTCAATACAATAATCCCAAGTAAGCTTGTCACCAAACTCCGAGACCTAGGACTCAACACCTCCCTCTGTAACTGGATCCTTGACTTTCTAACAAATGGACCGCAATCAGTAAGGATAGGAAGCAATTCCTCCGGCACAATTATTCTCAATACTGGTGCCCCACAAGGCTGCGTTCTCAGCCCTCTACTCTACTTCCTATACACTCATGACTGGGTGGCCATATTCTGCTCTGACTCCAGCTACAAGTTTGCAGATGATACTGTAGCGGCTAGCTACACACTATGAAATGAAGACACAGAGTCGCTGGTTTGAAGTCAGAAGTCGAATGGATGACAGGGGCGCAGTGAGCCTTTAATATCTGAAAGCTTCCCGCGCTACAGTTCCCGTGCTGACGTCATGCGCGGGTCACCTGACCTTCCTGCGCGTGGGCTTTCCTAGCCCGACGATGGAGAATAAGGAGGGCCCCGCACATCTTGGATCGGGGCCTCCGACAACGTTCGCAATGTTGGGAGCCAGTTCAATGCCGGTGTGGTGAGTCGCTACATAACCACCTCCCTCCCACACCCCACCCCCCCAGAACTGGCAATACTGTCGTGAAAACCGGAATTAAATAAACTATGACTTGGGTGGCCTGCCCCTGCGTTGCGCTCGCTGGACCACCATGGGTTGGTCCAAGTCTAAATGAGCTGACTTCAGCCGGTCAATTGTAAAAACCTCCTTGCGTCCCCCAATGTCCAGCACAAATGTAGACCCATTGTTCTTGACGACCTGGAATGGCTCTTCGTACGGCTGCTGCAGTGGTGTTTGGTGCGCGCCCCTCCTGACGAAGACAAACTTACAGTCTTGGAGGGAAGTTGGCATACGTGTCGGGGACTGTCTGTGTCGCGAGGTGGGTATCGGGGCCAGGTTTCCAAGCTACTCGCACAGCCGGTCGAGCGCCACAGCAGGTACTTCCTCTGGCTCCCGAGGGGCTGGTAGGAACTCGCCCGTGACGACTGAGGGCGTTCCGTAGTCTGTCTCCATGGATGAGGCATGCAGGTCCTCTATTGGCACAGTGCAATCTCCAGCAGGACCCAGGGGAGTTCATCCACACAGTTGGGCCCCTCAAGGCGGGCCATGAGTGCTGACTTCAGGTGTCGATGGAACCTCTCCACCAGCCCATTGGATTGCAGGTGATAGGCGGTGGTGAGGTGGATCCGGGAACCCCACAAGTCGGCGACGGCAGACTACAGGCCAGAGGTGAATTGAGCTCCCCTGTCTGAGGTGATATGTGCCGGGACACAGAAATGGGCCACCCAAGTTGACAAAAGGGCCCGTGCACAGGACTGGACGGAGGTGTCCGCGAGGGGAATGGCTTCAGGCCAGCGGGTAAAGCAGTCGACGATCGTGAGGAGGTACTGCGCTCCTCGGGAGACTGGGAGGGGGCTGACCAGGTCGACATGGATATGGTCGAACCTCCGGCGGGTAGGTTGAAAATCCTGCAGGGGGGCCTTGACATGCTGCTGTACTTTCGAGGTTTGGCAGTGTGGGCAGGACCAGGCCCATTCGGAAACCTGTTTACGCAGGCCATGCCAGACGAACTTGTCAGACACCATCTGGACTACTGTCCGGATGGATGGGTGTGCGAGGCCATGGATGGAATCAAGCACCCATCGATGCCAGGCAGCTGGGACGATGGGGCGGGGTCTACCTGTGAAGATACTGCAGAGCAGGGTGCGCTCACCGGGACCTACCAGTAGGTCTTGCAGTTGCAGGCCCGAGATTGCAGCGCGATAGCTGGGCATCTCCATGTCCATTCACTGTGCCTCCGCTAAGACGCCGAAATCCACCCCCGGGACAAAACTTGGATGGTGGGCTGTGACAGTGCATCCGAGACCACGTTCTCTTTCCCAGACAGATGGCGGACGTCAGTGGTGAACTCTGAGATATACGACAAGTACCGCTGCTGCCGTGCTGACCAGGGATCTGAGACCTTGTTGAAAGCGAAGGTCAACGGCTTGTGGTCGGTGAAAGCTCCAAGAAGTATCGGAAGTGTCTGATGGCCAGGTACAACGCCAACAGCTAGCGGTCGAAGGCGCTATATTTGAGCTCTGGTGGTCGAAGGTGTCTGCTGAAGAACGCCAGTGGTTGCCAACGCCCTTCAATAAGCTACTCTAAAACGTCTCCGACCGCTGTGCTGGAGGCATTGACCGTGAGGACAGTCGGGACGTCCGTACGAGGATGCACCAACATGACTGCATCCGCCAAGGCCTGCTTGGTTTTGACGAATGCGGTGTCAGCCTCCTCTGACCAAACAATGTCCTTGCTTCCGCCCGACAGGAGAGCAAACAACGTGCGTATGATGCGGGCCGCGGATGGTATGAACCGATGATAAAATTTTACCATACCGAGGAATTCCTGCAGGGCCTTGATGGAGGTGGGTCTGGCGAAATGGCGGATGGCGTCGACCTTTGCAGGTGGGGGCGTGGCACCGTGTTTGTTGATCCGATGGCCCGGGAAATCGACTGTCTCGAGCCCGAACTGGCATTTGGCTGGGTTGATGGTCAGGCCGAAATCCGTCAGGTGAGAAAAGAGTTGGCGGAGGTGCGTGAAATGTTCCTGGCGGCTGCTGCTGGCAATCAAGATATCAAGGTATATGAAGACGAAGTCAAGGTCGTGCCCGACCATGTCCATCAGTCGTTGGAAGGACTGAGCAACATTCTTGAGGCCAAAGGGCATCTGAATGAATTCAAAGAGGCCGAAAGGTGTGATCAGCACCGTCTTTGGAATGTCGTCCGGATGCACCAGGATCTGGCGATAACCGTGGACAAGGTCGACCTTGGAAAAAATGGACCACCCATGCAGGTTGGCAGTGAAGTCCTGAATATGCGGCACGGGGTACCAGTCCGGGGTAGTTATGTCATTCAGGTGTTGGTAATCGCTGCAGGGTCACCAGCTTCCGGCTGCCTTGGGTACCATGTGCAGCGGAGAGGCCCATGGGCTGTCCGACCTGTGGATGATCCCCAACTCCTCCATTGTTTTGAATTCCTCTTTTGCAAGGCGGAGCTTGTCCGGGTGTAGCTGCCGGGCGCGGGCATGGAGGGGAGGGCTCTGGGTGGGGATGTGATGCTGGACGCTATGCTTAGGCAAGGTAGTGGAGAACTGGGGTGTTAGTATGAACAAGAACTCTGCCAGGACCCTGGCGAACTCAGTAGTTGACGTGGTGACAGAGTCGAGGTGTGGGGCCGGTAGCTTGGCCTCACCCAACGAGAATGTTTGGAAGGTCCTGGCATGTACCAAATGCTTACCCTGCAGGTCAACCAGCAGACTGTTGGCGCGAAGGAAGTCTGCCCCGAGGAGTGGGTGCACAACGGCGGCCAGGGTGAACTTCCAAGTAAGGTTGCAGGTGCCGAACTGGAGGTGCACCAAACAGGTGCCAAAGGTCCAGATGGCACTGCCATTGGCAGCTCTGAGGGTGGGTCCTGGTGTGCAGTTGGGAGGCATGATGCTGACTTCGGCTCCGGTGTCCACCAGGAAACAATGGCCGGAACGCCTGTCCCACACATGCAAGAGGCTATCCGGGTGGCCAGCCGCCATAGCCATCAGCGGCAGCTGGCTCTGGCGTTTCCCAGAAACCTGCACGGTGGCTGGCACTTGCGGGCATCTGTGCCCCACCACCGGTGGTAGAAACACCATTGGTCGGTCGGTGTCTCAGACCTGGTGGGGGGTGGGGTGCGTTTGATTGCTGAGTCTGGCCTACTGGGCCGCTGGGCACATGGTGTGGCAATATGCTTGATGCACACCCTGGTCTCCTTTTTCGCCTGCCAATGGACATCCGCCCAGGCAGCCACCTTCCGGGAGTCACTGAAATCAGCATCCGCCAGGAGCAGGTGGATGTCGTCGGGTAACTGCTCCAGAAAGGCCTGCTCAAACATCAGGCAGGGTTTGTGGCCGTCTGCCAGGGCCAACATCTCATTCATAAGCGCGGGGGGGGGGGGGGGGGGGGGGGGGGGGGGTGGGGGTCTGTCACCCAACCCATCGAGATGGAGGTGGGAGGCCCCTTCGCGTCATGAAAGGCCGAAAGTCTCAAGAAGGAGGGTCTTGAAGTTATCGTACTTCTCCTCCTCCGGGGGCACCTGGATGAAGTCCTCGACCTGGGCGGCGGTGTCTTGGTCGAGGGCGCTCACCACGTAGTAGTACTTGGTGTCATCCCTGGTGATCTGGTGAATCTGGAACTGGGCCTCGGCCTGGTCGAACCAGACACGAGGCCTGAGGGTCCAGAAGGTGGGCAGTTTAAGGGCTACTGCCTTTACTTCTTGTTGTGCAGACGTCATGGGTCCAAAAACGTTTGGGCCCGTTGGGGCCACCAATGTAGCGGCTAGCTACACACTACAAAATGAAGACACAGAGTCGCTAGTTTGAAGTCAGAAGTCAGATGAACAACAGGGGCACTGTGTGCCTTTAATATCCGAAAGTTTCCCGCGCTGATGTCACGCGCAGGTCACCTGACCTTCCTGCTCGTGGGCTTTCCTAGCCCGACGATGGAGAAGAAGGAGGGCCCTGCACCATCTTGGATCGGGGCCTCCGATGATGTTTGTGATATCGGGAGCTGGTCGATGCCGGTGCGGTGAGTCGCTACAATACCACCGTCGTACCTCAAACAACGATGAGTCGGAGTACAGAAATGAGATAAAGAGCTGAGTGGAATGGAGTCATGACAACAACCTTGCCCTCAATGTCAACAAAAGAGCTGGTCATTGACTTCAGGAAAGGGGGCGGTGTACATGCACCTGTCTACATCAATGGTGCTGAGGTCGAGAGGGTTGAGAGCTTCAAGTTCCTGGGAGTGAACATCACCAACAACCTGTCCTGGTCAAATCACGTAGAAGCCACAGCCAAGAAAGCTCACCAGCGCCTCTACTTCCTCAGGAGGCTAAAGAAATTTGGTTTGTCCCCTTTGACTCTCACCAACTTTTACAGATGCACCATAGAAAGCATCATTTCTGGATGTATCACAGCTTGGTACGGCAACTGCTCTGCCCAGGACTGCAAGAAACTGCTGAGTTGTGGTCACAGCCAAGCGCATTACGGACACCAGCCTGCCCTCCTTGGACCCTGTCTTTACCTCTCACTGCCTTGCTGAAGCAGCCAGCATAATCAAAGACCCCACCCACCGGGTCATTCTCTCTTCTCTCCTCTTCCATCGGGTAGAAGATACAGGAGCCTGAAGGCACATAACACCAGACTTAAGGACAGCTTCTACCCCACTGTGACAAGACTATTGAACAGTTCCCTTACACAATGAGATGGACTATGACCTCACACCTTATTGCTCTGCACTTTCTCTGTAGCTGTGACACTTTACTCTGCACCGTTTTTGTTTCTACCTGTACTACATCAATGCACTCTGTACTGACTTAATGTAAGTGCACTGTATAATGAATTGACCTGTACAATCGGTTTGTAAGACAAACTTTTCACTTTAACTCGGTAAAAGTGACAATAATAAACCAATACCAATACCATAGACCCAAGAAAATCCTTAGGTATGACAGAGAAAAAGCCTGAAGCTAAGACTAAAGAAATTCCAAGGACATGGGACTATTTGACAAGATCCCACATGCTGGGCTGGTCAGAAGTTAGTGATTAACAATCTGAGTTTTATATAGTGCCCATGGGGGAATTAATGTCCAGAAGCTGCACATGGGATCCAAGGTGAGCTGGCTAATTGGATCCAAAACTAGATATATTTTATCAACTTGGATGTGAATGTAGAAGGTACATTTGCGGATGACATGAAAATTGGATGCATTGTCGATAGCAAGGAAGATTGTCTAAGGCTACAACAGGATATAGATTAGCTGGACAGTTGGGAAGAACGTTGGCAGATGGAACTTAATACCGACAAGTGCAAGGTGATCCATCTTGGGAAGAACAATGGGAGTAGGATATATACAGTAAATGGTAAGGCACTACGGAATGTTGATGAACAGAGAGACCTCACTCTGCAATGATAATCCAGTTTTCTCTTCTCACAGGTATTGCCTGATCTGCAGAGTATTTGCAGCATTTTCTACCCTCTGATTTTCAACACTGATGATATTTTACTTTCTGATTACCCTTGTAAGCATGATGTCCATTTTGGAGAAATGGTGAGGATTGCATGTCAAGTTCTGCAGCTGAAAGTGAGTAACAATCTGAGTTTTGTATAGTGCCCAGAGGAGAATTGATGCTCTCTTGCTTGGTTACCAATACTAAAAGGGGCAACAAGGACAGTCTGAGGAGCTGGGACTGGTCTATGCAAGTAAACAAATGTAGGAAAACAAAAATAGTCAGGGGTTAAAAATGAGCGAAGTCTTAAAAATGCAGCAGCCAGCTTTGGATATCAATTATTTTCTCTTACCTTGGGGAACAAAAAACAAAACAAATTACACCACAATTGATTTATTTGAGGGATATACAGGGCATTAAAATTCACAGTTATATAGGGTTACCAATATCGACAGAAATAAATGAAGGCATTATCAGTAGCAGAATTAAACCTCTGCAATCACATGAACTCCCTGATGTCTCAGGAGGTGTGATGATCGAGTGAATCCTTTCCCACACACAGAGCACATGAATGGCCTTTCTTTAGTGTGAACTTGCTGGTGCCTCAGCAGGTTGGACGATTGAGTGAATCCCTTTCCACATACAGAGCAGGAGAACATTTTCTCTCCAGTGTGAATTCTCTGGTGCGTCCGAAGATTGGATGCAGAGCTAAACCCCTTCCCACAAACAGAGCATGTAAGTGGCCTCTCCCCTGTATGCACTCGCTGGTGTTGAATGAGGTGAGACGACTGCCTGAACCTCTTCTCACAGTGAGCGCAACTGAATGGTCTCTCATCAGTGTGCACAAGCTGGTGTTTAATCAGATCTGCAGAGATTTTAAAGCAGTTTCCACAGTCAGAACATTTAAAAGGTCTCTCATTTGTGTGAACTCTCTGATGTAACTGGAGACTGGAAGATAAAGTGAATCCCTTTCCACATAATAAGCAGGTGAATGGCCTCTCTCCAGTGTGACTGCGTTTATGAGTTTCGAGCTGGGATGGAGAACTGAAGCCCTTCCCACAGTCATCGCATTTCCACGGTTTCTTCGTGGAGCGGGTGCCCTTGTGTCGCTCCAGGTTGGATGATCAGTTGCTGCCTTGATCACACAGAATGCAGTTTCTCTCTGCTGCAAAAGGTGGAATGTTTTCTCAGGCTGTGCAACTCATTACAGCTCTTTTCAAGCTCTTACACTTACAAATGGGAAACATTTCTTCTTACACACTCAAATGTCATGTTTTAATGAATCAAATTACCAGATCTAGACGTGCAGTTTCCTGTTCTCAGATTTGCCCATTCTTATAATCTGTAACAGAAGTTCTCCATGTTAACACCATCACTGCAAAATATTTTACGAACATTAATTGCACCTCTTATTTTATTTTTTCTTCTCTCTCATATCACACACCTTCCCTCAACCCTGTGAGAATCTTATTCAACACCTCCACCCTCCAGTACTTTCTTCCCTATGCCCTGCTAGGGTTTGTTCTGCACCTGGGACACACAGTGATTAAATTCAGAGCCAAAAATTTCCTATACTGTTTACAAAGACCTTAAGGCCCTAACCACTCTTCCATCACCTATCAACACAATTTCAGATTCATCACAAATTTCAGCATGGCAGTCAGTACCAAGAAACCAATGGTCATAATGAAGCTCTGGAAAGACATGGATCATTTCTCATATCTGAGCTCAAATTTTAGCAGCTGTTACGATTTGACAGGCAACCAAATGCAGAAAAGCCTGTTACCTTTGGAAAATTTATTTCTATGTTTCTTCAATAACAATCTGTCAGCACCATGACAAGAGTGTAGAGGGAAGATAGCCTGTATAGCCAGATAAAAATGAGAGGGAGGGGGGAGGCAGAGGCTCATAGGTGGTAGGTGATAGGTGGAACCAACGAGGGGGAGGGGTTGGGGAGGTAACATGCAACTGGAAATATCATTTCCACTCCCCTTCCCATACTGACCTGTCTGCCCTCGGCCTTCTACACTGCCACAGTGAGGCCAAATGTAGACTTGAAGCTCATTTTCCTCTTGGGTAGCCTACAACTCAATGGTACGAGTACTGAATTTCAGATAACCCACTCCCACCCATACACACAGGGCCTCTCTGCCTTTGTTCACCTTTTCCATCTCTCTCCGCCTTATTAGCTGGACTTTTAACCCTCCACAACCTGGTTTCCTCTGACCAATCACCCATGTATACATCTGCCTGGGTTTCTTCTGCTTTGATTCACTTTTCCTATCCCCTCCAGCTCCCCTTCCCAGCTTCATCTGACCAACATTCCTCCCCCATCTGTTTCCCTCTGTCACCTACCAGTTTCTGTATCACCCCTCCCTCTCAATTCTATAACGTTAGCTACCATTCCTCTACTCACTCAGCCCTGATGTGGGTCTCGACCATCCTTTTGCTTCTATAGGTGCTGCTTGACCTGCTGAGTTCTTCCAACAGTTTGTTTTTTATTCCAGTTTGCAGCATCTGCAGTGTCTCATTTCTCTGCTCTTGGATTAACTTCCTCTCCCACAATACTGAAAGCACAAAATCTCCTTTCATCTGTCCAGATGCGGACAAATTTTCGTTGGAAACCCAAAACCCTGCGAACTCTTTGTTGCATTATTATGATAGCCACGCATGCATTACGGTCCCTCTCTGTTCGAAATGGTCGACAGTCTCCTGCACATCTTTGTGGACCACGAGAAAGTCATCGGACTGCTGACGAAGATGCCACATAATTCTAATCTGCAGCTTCTCTAGGTGCTGCAGTCACTGATCACGGATCGGACGCAGGCGGACACAAGGACCCAGTTGGGAACAGACCCCGAAGCCCCGTCCGTACGTTGCGCAAGCGCTATTTTCCGACCTTCCCTTCCAAGATGGTGCCCGTCTCTTCCACTGAACAACTCAGAACATCAGGTTGTCAATGGGGAGCAAACAGTCTGACTGTAAGTTTTCATTGCTATTCCGACGCCTACACCAGGCGTTTATAAACCATCCCAGAGCGCTCACAGCTCCCGTTCCTCCCCGCGGCCACATTCACCTACCAGCTCCTGCGTCACCTCAGTCCACCGCCGTGGCTCATCTCCCGCATGCGCAGAGCGCAATCTCTCCGGCGCCTGCGCACTGAACGCCTCTGGTAACTAATTGGGCATATTCTGGCACGCTTGGAATTCTGGTTAGAAACACGGCCATCGAAAACAGTGCTCGCCAAAGGAAATTTTGCAGTTTTTGTTTCATTCTGTCAAGGGTTAGGTCGGAGGGAAAATAATTCAATGTTATAGGATATGAGCATCAGCGATCGTAGTCTAGACTGGGTCCAATCTGGTTAAATTAATACGAAAAGCAGAAAATAGTGAGAATACTCAGAAGTTCAGGGAGTACTTGCGGAAATTAAACAGCACTGTAGAAATTACAGATTGATAACCTCTTATCAAACTATTTTTTTCTCAGTTTCATTACAAATTCGTGGGATCATAACATTCTTATCGTGCAGAAGGAGGCTGTTTTGTTCTTCAAACCCATGCAGGTTATTTCTCAGTTTTTTAATATATCAAAGGAAGCTATGTGCCCATCACATCTCTGTTGAGAACATTCTCATTTCCCCACATTTCACTGTAGCCTATTTTTTCGTATGCCCATCAAGTTTTCCCTATTCCCCACACTCACTCCTTGCATCTTTCTTCTGGCACTCACCTATACTTGGGGCAATTTATAGTTGCCAAGTAACCAAGAAACTCATCCCTGAGATGTGAGAGGAAACCTGAACACTCGTGAGGGTGGGGTTGTGGGTGGGGGTAAGCACATGGTGACAAGAAAAATAAGCATACTCCACACAGACAGCATATGAGGTTGAAGTCAAATCTGGATCACTGGAACTGTGCAGAAGCACCACTAACCACTGACCAAATTGCATGAATAAGTAAAATTTGACACTCAGCAACGTTGAAGATAATACAACAGACAAGTTACAGAGAAAGCTGTTAAGTAGAACCTTGAAGTAGGAAAAAGGTAGAGAGCTTGAAGAGAAAGTTAAAGAGCTTTGGTAGGGTGTTAGCAGATGAAGGCAAAGCAGCTAATTATTAAGTGATTAAATTTGAGGATTATTTTAAGGCCTGAATTGGAGGAATGGTTATTTTCTTTAATGGAATGTAGCCATTTCTGCATGGCCAGATCTTATCACCCATCCCTGACTGAACTTGAGAAGGTTCTTGAACTGCCATGCTTTGCTCTTGTGCATTGTTGAGTAGGGAGTTCCAAGATTTCGGTGTAAGAGTCAAGAAGGAACAGTAATATTTGTAATAAACTAATGGTAATAAACTTCTTAGATTTAAAAATAGAGCAGGCCTTCAGCCTCTCCATATTAGATTCAGTAATGAGTCTGATTAAGTTAGGACTCAACATGTACCTGATAACAATTAAATATAATCAAATGTAATATTGTGTTCAAAAAGGAAACAGGTACTAAGATTACAAATTTGGTGAACACTGACTTCAATGCTTTGATACAGGAACTACCCATAATAAGAGCGGCAGATTGGTTAAAATACATGGGTGTTATCCAAAGAATAAATTGTTGATAAAACACTTGTTTATATCATTATGGATCATGATCTCTATGTGATAGAAAAAGAGTACGAAAAAACTAATATAAAGTGATATAAAGTGAAGAGAGAAAGCTAACAAAAAGGCAGAAACTTGTGCAAGTTAACACTCTTGCTTCGTCTAGCAGTTAGGGATACACATCAAGAAATAAAGGACTGCAGATGCTGGAATCCAGATGAAAAACATGATGATGCTGGAGGAACTCAGCAGGCCAGGCAGCATCTGCAGAGAAAAGCAGGCGGTCAACGTTTCAGGTCAGGACCCTTCAGTCCTGTGATTCTTGTGATTCTTGTGATTCCTGTGAGTTCAGTCGATTCTTGTGAGGTTCTCTCTTCTGACATTGAAATTGGCCTTTGCCCAATTTCAGACCTTTAATTTCCACAACAACCTTTTCATTTCCATAACTACCTTGAAACTTTCAGAATTAAGGTCTCCAACATTTTGATGACTTCCAATTCCCTGCTCCCAACTGCCTCATCTTTACCATGGACATCCAGTCTCCGTAACTTTCTGTCTCCCATCAGGAAGGTCTTAGGACCCTGTGTTTATTTCTTGAACAAAGACCCAACAAGTTCCCCTCCACTAACATTTATCCCTTTGACAGAACTCCTCAATAATTTCTTTCACTTCCTTCTACATTCTGCACATCAAAAGTGTAGCCATGTGCACTTGCGTAGGACTTAGCTACACCTGTCTTTTTGTTGGCTACATGGAACAGTCCTTATTCCAAGCCTATTCAAGTACATAACTGAACTCTTTCTCTGCTACCCTGATGACTGTTTCAGTGCTGCTTCCTCCACTGTCATGGAACACATCAATTTCTTCACCTTTACCACCAACTCCCAAATTCCCCTCAAATTCTCCAGGACCATCTCTGACACTTCTTTTTCTTTTCTGGATCTCTTTGTCTCCATCTCAGGAGACAGAATGCCACTGGCATTTTCTATAAACTCATTGACTCCCACAGCCACCTCCCCCTGACCTAACCCTGACCCCAACCTTGCCTGCAACCCAGATGCCATCCCCTTTTCTCAATTTCTCCATCTCCGCTGGATTACATATCAATATGAAGCTTTATGCTCTTGGCCTGAAGTGTCCTCCTTTTCCTCAGATGTAGTGTCCCCTCTGCCATAGTTGATGGAGCCCTCACATGCATTTCCACCATTTCCTGCAGGCCTGCTGTCGCCACCCCACCTCCTGCCGGAGACAGAAAAGCAATCGAGTTCCCTTGGTCCTCGCCTTTCACCCCACTGGCCTTTGCATCCACATGTCATCACCAATGTGATCCCACCACCAGTCACTTCTTGCCCCCTCCTTCCCCCTCCTGCCTTTTGCAGGGACCACGCTCTTTATGACTGGCTGGTCCACCCATTCCACCCATGCCTCCTATCCCCTGTCACTTTCCCCTGCAACTGCAGGAGGAGCAAAACTTGTCCCTTCACCTCTCCTTCACTGCCATCCAGGGGCTTAAACAGCCCTTCAGGTGAGGCAGAGATTCACTTGCACCTCTTCCAATGTGGTCGACTGCATTCGGTGCTCATGATGTTGCCTCCTCTACATTGCAGGAACAAAACGTAGACTGAACGACGCTTCTGTGAAGCACCCATCCTCTGTCTGCAATGGCCATCTTGACCTTGCAGTTGCATGTCATTATAATTCTCCCTTCTACCTCCATGGAGTCCTGCAGCAGAGAAACAGGCCATTCAGCCCATCATATCCATGCTGACCAATAGGTACCCATCCATATTAATCCCATCTTCCAGCACTTGGCCTATACCCTTCAATGCCTGGGTGATTCAATGCTCCTCTGGGCCCCTCTTAAATGCTGTTTCCACTCTGATTCCACCACCCTCTCTGGTGGTGTATTCCATGTACTAACCACTCTCTGGGTGAAAAAGATGCCCTGGATCCCTGGTAAATCTCTTTCCCCGAACCTGAAATCTATATTTTCCATATTTATTCACCACTGATGATAGGAAGAGATTCCTGCAGTCTGCACTAGCTAGTCCCCTCATAATTTTATATACTTCAATCATGTCCCATCTTAACTTCCTCTACTCCAGGGAACCTGGTCTCTCCAGTTTCTCCTCTTAAGTGAAACATTGCATCCCAGGCAACATCCTGGTGAATCTCCTCGGCATCCTCTCCAGTGCCATTGGTATTGGTGTAGGTATTGGTTTATGATTGTCACTTGTAGCGAGGTACAGTGAAAAACTTGACTTGCATACTGTTCGTACAGATCAATTCATTACACAGTGCATTGAGGTATCACATAGTCATCACATCTTTCCTGGTGACCAGAACTGCATGTAGTACTGCAGCTGGTGTTTGACCAATGTTTTGTAAAGTTGGAGCATAACCTCTCTGCTCTTGTATTCAATGCCCTGACTAATCAAGGGCAGCATCCTATATGCTTTCTTAACCACGTGACTTACCTGAGCTGCCACCTTCAAGGATCTTTGGACTTGCACACTAAGTTGCACACTCGGTTCCTCAATACTCCCTAGGAGCCTTTCATGGAATATGCTGGAGCCTCATTAGTACTCCCGAAATGCATCACTTCACATTTATCAGAATTAAATTGCATCTGCCATTCTCAACCCATTTCACCAACATACCAATATCACCCTGTAAAGCCTAAGACAATATCTCCACCAATCATCTGCAAACTTACTGAGCATACCATCTGCATCTACAGCCACAGCATTTGTGTATATTACCAACAACAAGGGTTTCGGCAGTGTTACGGAGTGAGGCGACTCGTTGCAAGCTGCTCTCTATAATACCAATACATCATTAGTCACAAGCATTCAATCACAAAAACAACCCTCTGCCATTGCCTTCTATCTCCTATTGCCAAGCCAATTTTGAATGCAACTTGCTAACTTGCACTAGATCCCATGGTCCATACCCTTTAGGACCTGTCTCCCATTTGGGAAATGGTCGAAGGCCTTGCTGAATTCCATGTAAGCAACATCCACTGCACTGCACTGCCCTCATCAATACACTCCTTAAAAAATTCAGTCAGTTTGATCAGATAAGATCTGCCCTTGACAAAACTATGTTGGCTGTCTCTGATTAGTCCCTACCTTTCCAAGTAATCATTAGTTATGTCATAGAGTCTCAGAGCATGGAAACAGAACAGGCCCTTTGGCCCAACTCATCCATGCTGACAGTGTTGCCCAGAGAGCCAGTCCCATCTACCTGTGTTTGGTCCAAACACCTCTCCTATCTATGTATATATATAGAATGCATTTAAACATTGCCAATGTGCCTGCCTCAACCACTATTTCTGGCAGCACATTTTAAATACGAACCACCCTTTGCGTGAAGAAACTGCCCCTGATATCCCTTTTAAGTCTCTCGCCTCTGATCTTAAACATAGGCCCTCTTCTTTTTAGCAGCCCCTCCCTGGGAAAAACCCTGTCTTTGCCCCTCATGATCTTATATACCTCTATCAGGTCATCCCTCAATCTCCTATGTTCCAGGGGATAAAGTCCTAGTCTACGCAAACTCTCCTTATAACTCAGGCCCCCAAGTCCAGGCAACATCCTGATAAATCTTTCTGCACTCTTTCTAGTTTAATAACATCTTTCGTATAACAGGGTGACCAAAACTGTACACAAGACTCCAAGTGAGGCCTCAACAACATCTCAAATAACTGCAAGATAACTTCCCAACTCCTATACTCAGTGCCCTGACTGATGAAGGCCAGTGTGGCAAACGCCTTCTTCATCACCCTGTCTACCTGAGATGCCGCTTTCTGCACTTGCACCCTTAGGTCCCTCTGTTCCATAACACTCCCCACGGCCCTACCATTCACTGTAGAAGTCCTACCCTGGTTTGATCTCCCAAAATGCAATACCTCACAATTATCTGGATGGAAAACCATTTGCCAATCCTCAGCCCCACCTCACTGATCAAGACCCCACAGTAATTTTTCATAACCTTATACACTATCTACAACACCACCTATTTTAGTGTCACCTGCAAACTTACTAACCATGCCTTGTACATTCACATCCAAATCGTTTATATAACTTGCAGACAGCAAAGGTCCCAGCACCGACCCCTGTGGCACATCACTGAACACAGGCCTCCAATCTGAGAAACAACTTTTGACCATCACCCTCTGTTTTGTAGCACTGAGCCAATTATGAATCCAATCTGCTATCTCCCCCTGGATCTCAGATATTTTTCCCATAACTTTCCTCTTGTTGATGTTAGGCTCACAGGTCTGCATTTGCCAGGCTTTGTATCTACATGAACAAGATATTTTTTATCTCGGCAGCTGAATGTCTAAATGTACTATATTTAAACGCATGTAGCATTAGAAATAAGTGGATGACCTAGTGGCACAGCTACGGATTAAAAAGTATGACATTATGGCAATCACTGAGTCATGGCTTAAGGAAGGCTGTGAGTGGGAACTAAATGTCCCAGGGGTACACAGTGTATAGGAAAGATAGGCAGGTAGGCAGAGGGGGTGGTGTGGCCCCGATGGTTAGTAATGATATAAAATCAATAGAGAGAAGGGACATAGGGTCAGAAGAAGTGGAATCCTTATGGGTGGAGCTAAGAAATGGCAAGGGTAAAAGGAAAATAATAGCAGTTATATATAGGCCCCCTAACAGCAGCCAGGATGATGACTATAGGTTACAGCTAGAAATAGAAAAAGCGTGTTAGAGAGACAACGTCAAGATAATTATGGGGGATTTTAACATGAAGGTGGATTGGGAAAGCCAGGAAGGCAGTGGATCTCAGGAGAGTGAGTTTGTGGAAGGTCTATGGGATGGCTTTTTAGAGCAACTTGTTGATGAGCCCACCAGGGGATCAGCTGTTTTGGATTGGGTGCTGTGTAATGAACTGGAGGTGATTAGGGAACTAAAGGTAAAGGAACCATCAGGAACTAGTAATCACAATATGATTGAGTTCAGTTTCAAATTTGAAAAGGAGAAGCTGATATCAGATGTGTCAATATTTCAGTGGAATAAGAAAGGAATGCAGCTGAATGTCTAAATGTACTATATTTAAACGCATGTAGCATTAGAAGTAAGGTGGATGACCTAGTGGCACAGCTACAGATTAAAAAATATGACATTATGGCAATCACCGAGTCATGGCTTAAGGAAGGCTGTGAGTGGGAACTAAATGTCCAGGGGTACACAGTGTAAAGGAAAGATAGTGGCATGAGAGAGGAATTGGTCCAAATTGATTGGAATAGTAAGCTAGTTGGAGGGACGGCAGAGCAGAAATGGATGGAATTTCTACAAGAAATAAGGAAAATGCAGGATAGATATATTCCGAGAAAAAACAAGGTTATGAATGGAAAAATGACACAAATGTGGATAAGGCAGCATAAAGGAAATTACAAACCTATTAGTCTGACATCAGTGGTAGGAAAGTTATTGGAATCGATCCTCAAGGATGAGGTTATGGAATACCTAGAGGTCCAAGGCAAGATAGGCGCAAGCCAGCCTGGTTTCGTGAAGGGAAGATCCTGCCTGACCAACCTATTGGAGTCTTTTGAGGAAATCTCAGGTAGGGTGGATAAGGGAGAGGCTATGGATGTTGTGTATTTAGACTTTCAAAAGGCCTTCGATAAGGTGCCGCACAAGAGGCTGATTAATAAGATTAGAGCTCATGGAATTACAGGTAGGATATTGGAATGGGTGGAGCATTGGCTGGTAGGCAGAAAGGAAAGGGTGGGAATAAAGGGATCCTGTTCTGGTTGGCTACTGGTTACTAGTGGTGTTCCACACGGGTCGGTGTTGGGGCCACTTCTTTTTACTTTGTACATTAATGATTTGGATTATGGAGTAAATGGTTTTGTGGCTAAGTTTGCAGATGACACCAAGATAGGTGGAGGAGTAGGGAGTATTGAAGAAATAAGAATGTTGCAGAAAGACTTAGATAGTTTAGGAGAATGGGCAAAGAAGTGGCAGATGAGATTCAGTGTTGAGAAATATGCTGTTGTACGCTTTAGAAAAATAAATAAATGGGCAGATTATTATCTAGATGGGGAGAAAATTCAAAGTACAGAAGTACACAGGGACTTGGGGGTACTCGTGCAGGATACCCTAACAGTTAACCACCAGGTCGGATCGGCGGTAAAGAGCGAATGCTATGTTAGCATTCATTTTGAGAGGTATAAAGTATAAAAGTAGGGAAGTGTTGATGAGGCTCTATGGGGCACTGATGAGGCCTCATTTGGAGTACTGTGTGCAGTTTTGGGCCCCTAATCTTAGGAAGGATGTACTGATGTTGGAGAGGGTTCAGAAAAGATTTACGAGGATGATTCTCAGAATGAAAGGGCTTACTTATGATGAGCGTTTGTCGGCTCTTGGACTGTATTCATTGGAGTACAGAAGAATGAGAGGGGACCTCATAGGAACATTTAGAATGTTGAAAGGACTGGACAGAGTAGATGTGGTTAATCTGTTTCTCCTGGTGAGTGAGTCCAGGACTAGAGGGCACAATCTTAGAATTAGAGGGTACCAGTTTAAAACAAAAATGAGGAGAAATTTCTTTAGCCAGAGGGTAATGAAATTATGGAATTCTTTGCCTGTGGAGGCCCAATCATTGGGGGCGTCTAAGGAGGAGATTGATAAGTATCTAATTAGTCAAGGTATCAAGGGATATGGGGATAAGGGCGGTAACTGGGGCTGGATAGGAATAGTAGTAGTTTAGCTCATGGAGCAGACTCAATGGGCCAAATGGCCTACTTCTGCTCCTTTGTCTTGTGATCTTGTGAAGTGATTTTCAATCAAGGTCATTTAACGTCCTTGTTGCAGGGCCACAACCTTTGTCTGTTGGACCTCCCCCTTTAGAATGCCCTGCAAACTTTCTGTGGTATCCTAGATCCTGGCACCAGGGAGGCAATGCACCTTTCTGGATTCACATGCATGGTCGCAGAAGCACCTGTCTACTTTCCTCACTATCGATTCTTCTACCACCATCGCCCTTGGACTCTTGCTCCTCCTTTGTGCAGCTGATGGCGATCATGATGCCGTAATTTTATCTCTGGCTGGACTCCTCAAAGATAAATGGAGAAGTGATTTTGAAGGGTGCTGTACTCTGCGCTTTCCCTGATTATCTGCCTTTGTCCCTTCCTCTCTCTGCTGGCCATCCATTCCTTCCCTGACTGTCTTTCTTCAAGGTGCAGAGTGATAGAGTCATAGAGTAATACAACCTGGAAACAGGCCCTTTGGCCCACCTTGCCCATGCTGACCATGGTGCCCACCAAGCTGGTCCCATTTTCCCGCATTTGGCCCATATCCCTCCAAACCCCTCCAATTCATGTACTTATCCAAGTGACCACCTATAACCATGTTACCTACATAACATCCACCTAACAGATTCACCATAGTGCCTCCTGCCAGTGCTCAAGCCCTGAAACCCATTTCTCCAGCTGGCTTAACTGAAGGCTCCTCCCAGAGATGTGGTCATCCAGACTTCCCTCATGCTGCAAGCTGTACAATATGTGGGACTGAGCTCTCTTGACATTCCTCTAATTCAGAATTTAGAAAGGCCCCTCTTTATATTTTAATCGGAACTATTCCCACGCTTTATATGAACTTATCAAAAAAGTGAAAATACTCACTGGCCTTGCGCCTGACTGGCACCAACATCACACTGCCCAACCAAAGGCTAATGTTGAGAAGATACCATGGATCAGGCTTACCAAAATCCCCATGTCTAAGACTACTACACTCCAAGACCACTGGGTTACCTCTGCCTGCCTTTATACACTCAAACATCTCTAGTTCAGTCAACTGAAATTACATGACCTCAACTGGAACTCAATTCGTCTGCCAGTTACAAATATTTTTTTTATGTAGTTAGTGCCTGTAATTATGACGTATTAGCATTTTTGTCCGTTTTCACTCTATTAGTTTCTATACTCATGCATTTGATATGCTCTGACCATTTCTGCCACCTTGGTTATCATTACCCATTTCATCACACCACACCTTGTGCCTTCTCTTTAAAATTCTGAATCCCCTTCCTTTTCTTCCCCTCAGCCATCAAATTTCTGAATGGTCCATGAACCCGTGAACACTATCTTGTTCTTCCTTTTTTGCACCATTTATTTATTTTTGTAATTTATAGGAATTTTGTTTTTGCACTGCACTGTTGCCACAAAACAACACATTTCAATTTATCTAAGTCAATGATAATGAATCTGATTTTGATTATTTTATGAACCTGGGATGCAGTGTGTTGGTATTGGAATTGGTTTATTATTGCCACTTGTACCAAGGTACAATGAAAAACCTGTCTTGCATACCATTCGTACAGATCAATTCATTACATTGAGTGCATTGAGTTAGTACAGGGTAAAATCAATAACAGAATACATAATAAAGTGTCACAGCTATAGAGGAAGTGCAGTGCAGCTAGACAATAATGTGCAAAGTCATAACAAGGTAGTTTGTGAGGTCAAGAGTCCATCTCATTGTATGAGGGAACCATTCAATAGTCTTATCACAGTGGAACAGAAGCTGTCCTTGAGCCTGGTGGTATGTGCCCTCAGGCTCCTGTATCTTCTGCCTGATGGGAGCGGGGAGAAGCGAGAATGTTCCGGGTCGGTTGGGTTTTTGATTATGCTGACTGCTTCACCAAGGCAGCGAGACATCTAGACAGAGTCCATGATGTGATGTGCTGGGCTGTGTCCACAACTCTCTGCAGTTTCTTGCAGTTTTGGGCAGAGCAGTTGCCATACCAAGCCATGATGTATCCAGATAGGATACTTTCAATGGTGCAGTGCTAAAAGTTGGTGAGTGTCAAAGGGGCCATGCCAAACTTCTTTAGCCTCCTGAGGAAGCAGAGGCGCTGGTGAGCTTTCTTGGTTGTGGCATCTATGTGGTTGGACCAGGACAGGCTGTTGGTGATGTTCACTCCCAGGAACTTGAAGCTCTCAACCCTCTTGACCTCAGCACCATTGATGTCGACAGGTGCATGTACACCGCCCCCTTTCCTGAAGTCAATGACCAGCTCTTCTGTTTTGCAGACATTGAGGAAAAGGTTGCTGTTATGACACCATGTCACTGAGCTCTCTATCTCCTTCCTGTACTCCGACTCATCATTATTTGAGATACGGCCTGCTATGGTGGTACCATCTGCAAACTCATAGATGGAGTTAGAGCAGAATCTGGCCATGCAGTCATGAATATATAGGAAGTAGAGTAGAGGGCTGAGGATGCAGCCTTGTGGGGCACCAGTGTTGAGAATGATCGTGCTAGAGGTGCTGCTGCCTATCCTCACTAATTGCGGTCTGTTGGTCAGAAAGTCAAGGATCCAGTTACAGAGGGAGGTGTTGAATCCTAGGAGTTTGGTGATGAGTTTGCTTGGAATTATAGTATTGAAGGCGGAGCTGTAGTCAATACACAATAGTCTAACATACAGTAAGTGTCTTTACTGTCCAAGTGCTCCAGAGTTGAGTGTAGGGCCAGGGAGATCGTGTTCACTGTAGACCTGTTGTGGCGGTAGGTGAATTGCAGTGGGTTGAGGTTTTCCGGGAGGCTGGAGTTAATGCATGCCATGACCAGCCTCTCAAAGCACCTCATGATGGTAGATGTCAGAGCCACCGGTCAGTTGTCATTAAGGCCTGTTACCTTGTTTTTCTTAGGTAACAGGATGATGGTGGTCTTCTTAAAACAGGTGCGAACCTGAGATTGAAGCAGGGAGAGGTTAAATAGGTCTGAAAATACCCCTGCCAGCTGATCAGCACAAGATCTGATGACACGGCCAGGGACACCATCTGGGCCAGAAGCTTTCCTCGGGTTCACTCTCCGGAAGACTGGTCTTACGTTCTCAACGGTGACCTCTGGTTCAGTTGCATTGGAGGCTGTCAAGGTGGATGGTGACGTGGGGTCGAGCTTAAGAGCCGCGAGGTAATGATGCAGCTCTACAAAACTCTGGTTAGACCACACTTGGAGTAATGTGTCCAGTTCTGGTCGCCTCATTGTTGGAAGGATGTGGAAGTGTTGGAAAGGGTGCAGAGGAGATTTACCAGGATGCTGCCTGGTTTGGAGAGTATGGATTATGAGGAGAGAATAAGGGAGATAGGGCTTTACCCTTTGGAGAGAAGGAGGATGAGGGGAGACATGATAGTATACAAAACGTTAAGAGGAATAGATAGAGTAGACAGCCAGCACCTCTTTCCCAGGGCACAAATGCTCAATACAAGAGGGCATGGCTTTAAGGTAATGGGTGGGAAGTTCAAGGGAGATATTAGAGGGAGGTTTTTACCCAGAGAGTGGTTGGTGCCTGGGGTAGTGGTGGAGGCAGGTACATTGGTCAAGTTCAAGAGATTGTTAGATAAGCATATGGAGGAATTTAAAATAGGGGGATATGTGGGAAGAAGGTGTTAGATAGTCTTAGGTGTGGTTTAAAGGTTGGCACAACATGGTGGGCTGAAAGGCCTGTATTGTGCTGTATTGTTCTATGGTTCTATGGTAATCCACTCCCCTTCTGTTCAAAATGTGCATAGCATGTGGTAAGGTTATCAGGAAGGGATGCACTGTTGTAGTCTACGCTGCCCGACTTTGTTTTGTAGCCCATTATAGCATGTAAGCCCTGCCACAATTGAAGACTGGTCTGGGACTCTATTTTGAACTAGTATTGTCTTTTGGCATCTCTGATAGCTTTACAGAAGATGTATCTCGATTTCTTGTAAAGGTCAGCATCACCTGATTGAGATGCAGCAGTCCTCGACTTCAGTAGGGAGTGGATCTCCTGGTTCATCCATGGTTTCTGGTTTGGGAACATCTGTATCGTCCTCTTTGGTACACAGTCCTTAACACACTTGCTGTTAAAGTCTGTAATGGTAGTGACATACTCATCTAAGCTGGCAGCTGAGTCTTTGAACATGGACCAGTCCACTGACTCAAAGCAGTCACATAGAAGCTCATCTATTTCCTCAGACCAGCACTGCATGACTCTCTGTACTGGATCCTCCCGTTTCAGTTTCTGTTTGTATGCAGGGAGGAGGAGCACAGCCTGGTGGTCTGATTTACCAAAGTGAGGTCGAGGGTTGGCTCAGAAGGCATCTTTGATGGTTGTATAACAATTGTTAAAGGTGTTTGGGCCCCTGGTGGGACAGGGGATGTGCTGGTAACACACTCTTGAGGTTGGCCTGTTTGAAGTCACCTGCAATAATGAAGAGGGCCTCAGGGTATCCTGTTTCAAGGCTGTTGACCACAGAGTACAGTTCATTGAATGCAGGCTTCATGTCCATCTGCAGTGGGATGTAGACTGCCATCAGGATAGCTGAAGTGAACTCCTGTGGTAGGTAGTATGGTCGACACTTCACAGTTAGATATTCCAGGCTGGATGAGCAGGAGCTCGCCAGGACCGTCACGTCCGAGCACCACAGGTTATTGATTAAAAAGCTGACCCCTCTGCCCCTAACTTTGCCCGAGGATGCCATACGGTCCAGTCGGTGGATTGAGAAGCCCTCAGGTTGAATGGCGCAGTCAGGTGAAGCAGGTGTAAGCTACATTTCCGTGAGGCGTAGCACACAGTGGTCCCTCAGTTCTCTTTGGTAGGTCAGTCTTGCCCTTAGTTCATCAACGTTATTCTCAATGGCCTGGACATTAGCTAGTAGTATGCTGGGGGGTGGGGGTCGGGGGTGGACGTGTCAGGTATCCATGTTGTTTCAGCCTCATCTGCAGCCCAGCCGTCTTACCACACTTCCGAGGCAAGTGGCTGCGACTCGTCGATCGTGGAAGTCCTGGAGTGGAAGTGATTGTTGAAGGACAGACCTGGAAGACCTGGAGCGGATTCACCTGGACTTGAAGGTAAGTGATTTCTTCTGGGCAGACTTTGAAGACCTGGAGCAGATTCACCTGGACTGGAAGGTAAGTGACCGCTTGTTAACAGACTTGGAAGACCTGGAGCGGATTCACCGGGACTGTAAGTGTAATAGGGCTAGGCAAGTTATCCACTTTTAAACGTGCTAGTCCCCCAATATGCCATCACTTCCTGCATTTAACATTTTCAATACTACACACTCTTTCTTTTAATGTGAATGCCTAATTTTCATGTTCTTACTTGAAGATAGATGCAAAGCATTCACTCAGAATTTTACACATGTCCTTGAAGCCAACATCAGCATGCTACTTTGGTCTCTAATAGGATCTGTCTTTTATTTTTAAGTATTTTTCCCTTCATGTATTTATAGATAGAATATAGAACAAGAACAAGCACATGAACAGGCCCTTCAGCCCACAATGTTGTGCTGAACTAATTAAGCGAATGATGACTAATTACACTAATCCCTTTTGACTGCACATGGTGCATATCCCTCCATGCTCTGCCTATTTAGGTGCCTTTCTAAGAGCCTCTTAATATCATATCTGTATCTCATTCCAGGTACAGCCAGGGCATTCAAAAGTGATTTGATGGGTATTTAAAAAAGAAGGCAGTTCCTGGGCTATAAGGAAAGGGAGCAGGAACAGAGCCAAAGGAATTGTGTTACCTGGATCATACTTCAGTGCCATAACAACTTTATTATTCTATGATGTGATTCCATGTTTATGTGACACTATCCAGTGATTTGTAAAAATGAATGTCATTGAGTGTATAGCAGGAGGTGTAATGCAGTTGTGTGAGATTTTGCGTTTTCAAATCTTGTGACTAGTTCTGGAGGAAGAGGAACCACACAATAATGATGGCAAAGGAAACTGCAGATGCTGGAATCTATAATGCGGGAAGAACTCGGCAGGTCACTCAGCATCTGTGGAGGTAAAACGTGTAAGTCGATGTTTCGGGTGAGGCCCTATATCAATAATGATGTGTTGTACTCTGAGTAAAACCATGACCAATGGTCTGGATTACAGATCAGTGCTCCTTTGTAGACGATTGAAGATAATTTGGTAAGAGAGTGGTGTGTGGAGAAAACAGCAGGGATTGGGGGGAGAGGTGTGCTGGTGTAGAGACTGTAGAAATCAGCATTCACAAGGCATTGCAAGGAATGTTAAGGAGAATGATCAATACAATAATGAAGGACAGTGATCTGGAATTGCAAAAATCAGACCAAGGAAAACAGCAGACGTGTTGAGCGAGTTATACTACAGTTAAAAAAAAGTCAAATGGTGGAAATCTAAAACAGAAAATTCTGGAAATACTCAATTTCAAAAAAAAAGATTCACAAGGATCTTGCCTGCATTGAAAGGTTTGAGTTATAAGGAGAGATTGGATAGATGGGCCCCAGCTATGCCTGCATTTTCGTTGGCTACGTGGAACCGTCCATGTTCCGAGCCTACACCGGTAATGCTCACCAACTCTTTCTCCACTACACTGCAGACTGCATTGGCGCTGTTTCCTGCACCCATGCTGAGCTCGTCAATTCCACCCTGCCCTCAGATTTACGTGGTCCATCTCCGACACTCCTCTCCGCTTTCTTGATCTCTCTGTCTCCATCTCCGGAGACAGATTATCCACTGACGTCTTTTACAAACCCACTGACTCCCACAGTTACTTTGACTACACCTCTTCCCACCCTGTCACTTGTAAGGATGCTATTCCCTTCTCTCAGCTCCTCTGCCTCTGCCGCTTCTGTTCCCATGATGAGGCTTTCTATTCCAGGACGTATGAGGTGTCTTCTTTTTTCAATAAAAGGGGATTCCCTTCCACCACTATCAATGCAGCCCTCATCTACATCTTCTTTATTTCCTGTACATCTGCCCACAACTGCCCCCAACTTAACAGGGATAGGGTTCCCCTTGTCCTCAGCTACCACCTCATGAGCCTCCGCATCCAACACGTCATTCTCGGCATCTTCCGCCATCTCCAACGGGATTTCCCCCCCCCCCCCCCCATTCTCATTTACCTGTAGGTGTCGCTCATTCCGCTATTCCCTTGTCCACTCGTCCATCCCAACCTATCGCACTCCTGGCACTTATCCCAGCAATGTGCAAAGTGTCACACCTGCCCCTACACCTCCTCTCTCACCACCATTCAGGGCCCTAGACAGTCTTCCAGATGAGGCACCGCTTCACCTGTGAATCCGAATGTGTCATTTATCGCATCCCGTGCTGCTGGTGCGGCCTCCTCTACAGCAGATAGGACGACCGCTTCGTCAAGCACCTTCGCTCCATCTACCACAACAGCCAGGATCTCCCAGTGGCCAGCCACTTCAATTCCACTTCCCATTGCCATTTTGACATGTCTATCCACGGCCTCCTGTACTGCCACTTTGAGGCCAGATGCAGGCTGAAGGAGCAAAACCTCATATTCTGCCTTGATAGTCTCCAACCTGACAGCATCAATATTGATTTCTCTCATTTCCCGTAACCTGTCCACTCTGTTTTCCCCCTTCCCCCCTTTGTTTTCCTTCATTATCGTGGCCCCTTCCCCCAGCCTCATGACCTGTCCATCACGTCCCTCTGGTTCCCCATTTTCCTTTTATTCCATGCTCTATTGCCCTCTCCTATCGGATTCCTTCTTCTCTAACCCTTTGCCTCTTCCACCAAGATCTCCCAGCTTCTCACATCATTCCCTTTCATCCCCTCTCTCCCACCCTCCTACCTTCCCTCTCTCACCTGGAATCATCTATCAGCTTGTGCTCCTCCCTCATCCCCCACCTTTTTATTCTGGCTCCTGCCATTTTCTTCTCCAGTCCTGATGAAGGGTCTCGACCTGAAACATTGACTGTTTATTTCCCTCCGTAGATGCTGCCTGACCTGCTGAGCTCCTCTAGCATTTTGTGTGTGTTGCATTAGATAGGTTGGGTCAGTTTTCCATGAAGTGAAGGAGGCTGAAGGGTGACATGATAGGAGTATATTAAATTATGAGAGGCATAGATGAGGTAGATAGCCAAAATCTGTTTCTCATGGTAAGGGTGTCTAAAACTGGAGGGCATAGGTTTCAGATGAGAAGGAGGAGGATGTTTAAGGGAGCTCTGAGGGTAAATGTTTCACAGAGAGTAGTTGGTCTAGAATGAGCTGCCAGGTGAGGTGGTGGGGGCAGGAACAGTAACAACATTTGAGAGGCATCTGGCCAGGTACTTGAAAGAGCAGGGTATAGAGGGATATGGAATTAACGCAGGCAACTGGGATGAGTATAGATGGGCATGATGTTCAGCATAGACGTGCCAGACTGAAGAGCCTGTTTCTATGCTGTACAACCCTATGACTTTACTGAAGGTCAGGCAGTATCCGTGGAGAGAGAGAGAGAGAGAAAGAGAGAACATGTAGCATTTCAGATTCAGCAGAACTCTGATGAAAAGTCATCGACCTAAAACATTGATGCTGCTCGCTCAGTATTTACAAACTGGATTATTGAAAGGGACAAGCAAAATAGTGGCAGTAAGATGAATTACAAACAGGAACATGGTCTTCCTCAGTGTTCAGTTCTTAGTCAAATTCCTCCATAAAAAGAATTCCCGTTGATGTAAGGAGCACCATCATTAGATTGGAACTTGCTGCCCTCTAGTTATTCAGAATCTTTATCCGCCCGCATCCAATGCCATCACCACTTTTCTTCACCAGTCGTCAGCACCTCTTCCCCCACATGCCCTCACCCACACATATCCCACGGATTTGCAGTCCAGTGATGTAGTCTGAGCAGCCGCGTTGCCTTCACTGGTTCACCTGGCTTTCCTCTATGCTCCTAGCACAGTCCCAAGTGCATTCTAGCACATACACCGTATCTATCCCAAAACTGGCCCTGCCAACCGTTTTCTGCAACTGGATATTTCGACACACTATTTGCCAGTTTCAGTGTATAAATCAGTGTATGTCATTGTATGACATCTTTCAGAACTTTAGTAATCCAGAATTAATGTTTAATAAAGTTAACTTTCCCTTTTCCTCCCCACCATATTGTGTTAATCTCAAAAACTCGCAAACCCTCGTTAATCCCCAACTGCCTGGATGAATCCAAACCCAATTTCTCTCTCTCTCTCTCTCTCTCACTCTCTCCTTTCCTACCGCAGCACGTGCATTGGATTCATGGAAAAATTAAATCAAATTAAATCAGCAATACAAACTGAACAGTTTCATTTACTTTTTAATAATAGTACATAAAAACGTTTCCCATGTATCAGTGGTACAGGAATTAGGCTTGTTCATCTTCCTAATACTACTCCATTTATTCCAATGTGTGAAGCCTTCCAATAAATCCATGATGATATGTAATGTGTGCTATCGATAGCGCAAGTATTACTATTCGCATTGGATCAGTCCCGGATAAGAAAAATAGCTGTTTACCAAACACAAGGCAGGCTTGAGGCTATTCTGATGAAGCAGAATGACTTATTATTATTACAAATTATGTTTGAGTTTCAGTGGGCATGATACCAGAGCCACAAGCTGCTCCCTGAATTTGCTCTGAGTCACTGCATAAATAAACGTGTTCGTACAACAACTCAACAGCAGAAGCATATTAGCACTTTCTACAAAAATACCTCTGATTTGGAAATCACCTGTAATTTTCTTATAAATGAACAGTGCAAGATATGTTACCCAGAGCAGGATGAAACTACTTGAAATGGCGAAGAGCAAAATCATAGACCTTCTTCTGCTCTCCATCTCTGGGTCTTTCTGATTCTCTCCATTACTTTGCCCACGGAGTCTCCTGCGAGCTCTACTGGCCACTAGAATGTGCCTGACCGTTAGAACATTCAGCAAAAGAATCAGAAAAAACGAGAGACAAGGGGTCAAAATATGAGAAGACCAATCAAAGGTCTTCCAAATAAGTGATGTATAACGGACTAACCTCACTCTGCAATACCACGGGACATTGTCAATAACATAGATTGGTTCGTGCATAAAATACCAAGGTATGCTTTTTATGCATCCCGCCGCGCAGACCGTTCCTATAACATAAGCTGCTATTTTCTCGGTGCAATATTTTGTTTTCAGCTTTTGGCAACAGATGGCCACAAATCGATCAAAGGTAAAAGCGACTGTTAACCAAACAGAACTGTCCCTTGTGGCATGGTTTAAAGTAATGCTGAGACTGCAAACTGGAGTAATAGACATGAAACTGCCTGGAAAGTAAATACCAGGTATCCGATTTAATAAAACAGCAGTGATAATAACCAGAAGATCCGTTACCGCCATGGATACCAGGTATCGCGTGATACATCTGGAGAGACCGCACTTTCCTCTGGACAGGATCACAATTGCAACGAAATTAACTGTACATTATGAGAGAGAGCGAGGGAGAGAGAGAGAGATAATATGTTAAAAACAAGTAACAGAATGCAATCACAGCAGAAGTGAAATATTGACAGAAATTCGATAAAGATTTCATGACTCATGTATGATCCAGCCGAAGGGGCTGAAATAATTACTGTCGCTCTCACGATCCTACGTTCCAGTCTTGATAGTTTTAAAATTGGACACTGATATAATTATTGAGGAGGAAGCTGAGACAGATCAATGTGAAGATAATCACAGTGGCATTAAAAACAACGAGATTAAATGCGTAATTCCAATATGTTATTGTAGCCGCAGCGATGAAAGGAATCAATCGACACATGCAGATTTAACATTGTTATTGAAAAAAAGCAGATAACGTTGATAAAATAGAAACAAAATACAACTAATTACAATGACGATTGCAAAGGCTGAAATAACATTTACGAAACGCAGCATAATGTGGGTAAGATGAGTTTGGCACCGTATGGTGGGCCGAAGGGCCTGTTTTGTGCTGTATGGTTCTATGGTTCTATGAAACTTTCATTCCAGTCTGCACACCTCAATTCAACGCCATGTGAAAACCAAGCAGCAGGCTGTCAGAGTAGAATAACATCCTGGAATGGAATGCAAAACGAATGATTCTAAGGCCATTAGTCAATATGTCAATATGCTGTGAAAAATATTCAGAATCAATTTGGCGTGCGTGCTATAGAACACTCGGGATTACTGGGGAGGCGAATAACCAAGTCACAGTAGAGATGGGTGTAGGTCAACCTTGCTGTTATATTCATATTTAGCCTTCAAGTAGATGGAGTCGTATGGTTCTCTTTGTGAAGGAGGATCCAAAGGCAAAACGAAATGTTTCCTACCACACACTGGATTGGATGAAATAATCAGAAATGAAACCTCCCACAGCTAGAAATAGCCATCGGGATGAGTAGAATTTGCAGCGAAGAAACCAGAAGAAATTAGATTGGGAAGCACTTCGAGAGACCAAAGGAATTCAAGGCGACAACCATTTCATATTTCCTGAACAGGAAAAATACAGAGCCCAAGATAAACTTTCTTGGAAAATGAATTATTATAGAATTCAAGTATAGTGTAACTTTTTCTAAACCATTAAATATATAGCTGGTAATGTGAGCCCAACAGCAAGTTCCCAAAGGCATCCAGTTATATATGGCGAAATCAACGATGCAACCTGTCGGAAATGGGGTTGTGAATTTACTGAATTAAAGTTCTACTTAGAGCTTCAAACTGGAGTGTAAGAAGTCCGAAATGCAAACGTCACTAATTTACTCTTTGACTTGGAGTTCGATAAACATTTTTATGATAAAAGAAACCTAATTGAATGTATGATTCAAATCCGTCCATTAATAAATTCATAGAGTCCTACAGTATGGAAACAGGCATTTGGCCCATCACGTCCACTCTGACCATTGGGCACCTATCCATAGTAATTCCATCTTCCAGCACTTGATTCGCAGCATTCTATGCCTAGGCGATTCAAATGTCCGCCTAAACAGTACCTAAATACTCTCAGCAACTCTACTTTCACGACTCAGCAGTGCATTCCAGGTACTAACCACTCTCTGGGTGTAAAATAGCCCCTTCAAATCCTCTCTAAATCTCTTGCCCCTTGCACTAAAATCTACGCCTCCTGCGGTCGAGAGAAAAAGCACCCAACCTCTGCAATATCTCCTTATAACTGAAACGCACCATTCCAGGCAACATCTTGATGAATTTTCTGTCAACCGTCTTTTCTAAATTAAGTTAATTTTTTTTATATTTATATTTTATTTACATCGTGGTAACAGGCCCTTCCGGCCCAACGAGTCCGCGCCGCCCAATTTAAACCCAAATTAACCTACCCATACATCTTTGCAATGTGGGAGGAAACCGGAGCACCCGGAGGAAACCCACACAGACACGGGAGAACGTACAAACTCCTTACAGACAGCGACGGGAATCGAACCCCAATCGCTGGCACTGTAATAAGGTCGTGCTAACCGCCCTCCTGTGCTAGCACATCCTTCCTATACTGTGGTGACCAGAACTGCACAAAATACTCATCTGAGATCTGACCAATGTTTTATAATGTTGGAGCATAAACTTCCTGGTCTTATATTCAGTACCCCAACTAGTAAAGGGCAGTATCCCATATGCCCTGTAACTACGTCATCTACCTGCGCTAGAATCTTCAATGGATTTATATCCCCTAGGACCTCACCATTCATGGTGTACGTCTTAGCTTCATTAGGTTTCCTCATAAGTGACAATTAATGCTTCTTGATTCTTCTTATGTGATGAATGCCAATCAACTGCGAGACAATTTGACGGCCTGTTTATCTTCTTTTCCTTCGGTCCGGGATGCGCTTCAATGTGAATGCAGAATTTAAATATTTTCCACAGTAGTTTGTTTGTAGCACTTTATTTACAGTATTTGTATCGTAGTCAACGTACCAATGAGGAGACGAGGAACAGGTGTCCCTGGCATTGACTGCAGACCGGATGAAGTCACATGGCATCAGGTCAAACATGGAAAGGAAATCCCCTCTTGATTACTACCTACAGGCCCCCTTCAGTCCTCCCCATGTGGAATCACGCTTGGCAGAAAGACAAAAAATTGCAAGAACATGTACTGAAACTGGATGGCAGACTTTAATGTCCATCAACAAGCGTTGGCTATGGCCCTTCAGGCCCTTTAGTCCCACAGTGTGTGTGCTGGCCATCAAGTACCTATATATACTAATCCCATTCTTCAGCACTCGGCCCGTGGACTTCCATGCCTTGGTGTTTCAAATACTCAAGTACTCATCGAAATACTTAAATTTTGTGAGAGTACCTACTGCAACATCCCTTCAAACAGTGCTTTGCAAATTTCAACCATCCTATGCGCGCGCACCCGTGTGTGTGTGTGTGTGTGTGGGGGGGGGGGGGGGGTGGTTGGGCAGTGGAATTATTAGTGGTGGGGTGGGGACTCCTCTTTAAATCCCTTCGGAATCTCCAAGCCCAAACCATAAACGTATACCCTCTGCCGAGAGACACCTCTCCAAAGGGAGAGAGTTTCTCATTATCTGCCTTTTCAATGTCCCGAACAACACTGCATACCTTGGCCATGCCCCCACCTTTCAGCTTTCTTCACTCCAAAGTAAACAATCCCATTCTTTATTGTTCTTCCTTAAAGCTGAAATATTCCATCCCAAGTAAGTGTCCTGGAGAAACTCTTCTACACCCTCTTGATTGCAGTCACATCTTTCTTCTCTTGTGGCAATCAGAACTACACACTGTACTCCAGCTGTGGCCTAACCGATGATTTATACAGTTGTATTAAATAGCCTTCTCCTATATTTATTGCCCGAGTAATGAGTGCAAGTATCCAGTGTGCTTTCTTAACCACCTTTTTTTTGACCTGTGCTGTTACCTTTAAGGATCCTTGGACATATGCACCAAGGTATCTCTGTTCCATCTTGCTTTCAAGGGTCATTTTATTCATTGGGCATATCCTGATATTATTCCTCATCCCCAAAATGCATCAGCTCACATTTTTCAGTATTAAATTCAATCTACCATTTTACCAACATTGAACTGTGGCAGGAGAGTACCCTCCTGTCTGCCGGCAATACCAACAATACTCCTTTCATCTCCGAACCTACTTATCGAAATTGCTGCATCTACACCAGGTAACCATAATTGTGCATATATATCAAGACACCGTAATCTTTTCACCATCTTGCTTATCACGTTTGTATCCACTTCTGCCTTAAAGCTGTCCAAATACTCTGTTTCCGCTGCCCTTTGAGGAAAAAATTCCAAAGATTCATAATCCTCTCTGAGTTAAAAAGGCAATTCGCCCCATTTCTGTTTTAATTGAGAGACCCCTTATTTTTAAAGTTCCTAGTTCTACCGTTTCTGCAAGAGGAAGCATTCACTTCACATCCACCCAATTCAGATCCCACAGGATACATATATTTGTTTTAATTATCATCTCTCAATCTTCTAAGCTACAACTAAAATATGCCTAACCTTAACATATTTTATGTAGAAGACAACCTGTCATTCCTTCCAGTAAGACCCTAGAATAGATTCGATCAGAACCCAGAAACTGATCAGACCAGAGCTCCAGCAATTTGCTCGGTAAAGCGTCCCCGCTGATTATGATTTTCTGAAGTTTCTCTGTTTCTTCGATTATCCAGATTTCCAACCATTACTGGGATGTTACTGCATCTCGTCTAGTGAAAATAGTGCAAAATAGTCTACCTGTTAATTCATCTGCCATTACCTTGTTTTCTATCATTAATTGCCTCGCCCCACTTTCCAGAGGAGCAATGCTCAAACTTGAGTGAACCAACATGGATGATAAACCAACTTGACCTCATCCTCACTAATCTACCTGAAGCAGAAGCTTCTGTCCATGATAGCGTTACTGGAAGTAATCACTGAACAGTTCGCGTGGAGATAAGCTCTTGTCTTCATTGAGAGGACACGCTGCACCTTGTGTGGTATAACAACTGTGCTAAATAGGATAGAACATATCTAAGCAGCTCTAACCTGGCTATACTTGAGGTGATATAAACTATCAGCAGTAGCAATGTACACCACAATCTGCAATGCTATGGTCTGGCATATCACCAATTTTACCATAACTATCAAACCAGGGTATGAAGAGTACAGAACTGCATGGCAGAAAATGCACCAGCACAACCTGAAATGAAGCACCAACTTAGTGAAACTGCTTACATGCATACTATCCAGCAAAACATTGTACATTAGACACGGGTAGATGATCTCACAACTCGTAGATCAAATCAGGATTCCTCAGTCCTGTAGTATCTTAGCATGAATGGTGTCAACCATTAAACAATTTTAAGGAAGAAAAGGTTCCAAAATGTCCTCATGCACAATGTTTGTGAATCTAGAACGGGAATGCTAAAGACAGAAGTGAAACCTTTATTATATTCAACCAGTGGTACTGATAGAATGATCCATATTTTGTTTCCAATGTGAAATCAAGAAACGGCACAGTGCACCAGATGCAGAAAAATCCATGGCACTAAACCTACAAGAGGAGAGGCTGTGCTTGATTTGGTATTGGGAAACGAACCTGGTCAGGTGTCAGATCTCTCAGTGGGAGAGCATTTTGGAGATAGTGATCATAATTCTATCTCCTTCACGATAGCATTGGAGAGAGATAGGAACGGACAGACTAGAAAGGTGTTTAGTTGGAGTAAAGGGAATTATGAGGCTCTCAGGCAGGAAATTGGAAGCTTAAATTGGGAACAAATGTTCTCGGAGAACATTATGGAAAACTGTGGCAAATATTAAGGGGATATTTGTGTGGAGTTCTGCATAGGTATGTTCCAGTGAGACAGAGAATTTACGATAGGATACAAGAACCGTGGTGTACAAAGGCTATAATAAATCTAGTCAAAAAGAAAAGAAAAGCTTACAAAAGGTTCAGAGAGCTAGGTAATGTTAGAGATCTGGAAGAGTATAAGGCTAACGGGAAGAAGCTTAATAAGGAAATTAGGAGAGCCAGAAGGGGACATGAGAAGACCTTGGCGGGCAGGATTAAAGAAAACACCAAGGCATTCTACAAGTATGTGAAGAGCAAGAGGATAAGATGTGAAAGAATAGAATCAAGTGCAACAGTGGGGAAGTGTGTATGGATCCAGAAGAAATAGCAGAGGTAATTAATGAAAAATTTACATCAGTATTCACTGCGGGAAAAGATCTGGGTGATTGTAGTGAGGACTTGCAGCAGGCTGAAAAGCTTGAGCAAGTAGATATTAAAAAAGAGGAGGTGCTGGAACTTTTGGAATGTATCAAGTTGGATAAGTCGCCGGGACCGGATAATATGTACCCCAGGCTGCTGCGGGAAGCGAGGAAGGAGATTGCGGAGCCTCTGACGATGATCTCTGCATCATCAATGGAGATGGGCGAGGTTCCGGAGGATTGGAGGGTTGCGGATGTTGTTCCCTTATTCAAGAAAGGGAGTAGAGATAGCCCAGGAAGTTCTAGACCAGTGAGTCTTACTTCAGTGGTTGGTAAGCTGATGGAGAAGATGAGAGGCAGGATTTATGAACATTTAGAGAGGTATAATATGATTAGGAATAGTCAGTGTAGCTTTGTTAAGGGCAGGTCCTGCCTTATGAGCCTGATTGAATTTTTTGAGCATGTGACTAAACACATCGATGAAGGGAGAGTAGTAGATCTGGTGTATATGGATTTCAGGAAGGCATTTGATAAGGCTTATTGATAAAGTAAGGAGGCATGGGATCCAAGAGGACATTGCATTGTGGATCCAGAACTGGCTCGCCCACAGAAGGCAAAGAGTGGTTGTTGAAGGGTCGTATTCTGCATGGAGGTCCGTGACCAGTGATGTACCTCAGGGATCTGTTCTGGGACCCTTACTCTTTGTGAATTTTATAAACGACCTGGATGAGGAAGTGGAGGGATGCATTAGTAAGTTTGCGGATGACACAATGGTTGGAGGTGTTGTGGATAATATGGAGGGCTGTCAGAGGTTACAGTGGGACATAGGATGCAAAGCTGGGCTGAGAAGTGGCAGTTGGTGTTCAACCCGGATAAGTGTGAAATGGTTCATTTTGGTAGGTCAAATATGATGGCAGAGTATAGTATTAAAGGTAGGACTGTAGGCAGTGTGGAGGATCAGAGGGATCTTGGGGTCCGAATCCATAGGACACTCAAAGCAGCTGCGCAGGTTGACTCTGTGGTGAAGAAGGCATATGCTGTATTGACCTACATCAATCGTGGAATTTAAGTTTAGAGCCGAGAGGTAATGCTGCAGCTATATAGGACCCTGGTGAAACCCTACTTGGAATACTGTGCTCAGTTCTGGTCGCTTCACTACAGGAAGCACGTGGAAGCCATAGACATGTGCAGAGGAGATTGACAAGGATGCTGCCTAGATTGCGGAGCATGCCTTATGAAAGCAGGTTGAGGGAACTCGGCCTTTTCTCCGTAGAGCGACGGAGGATGAGGGGGCCTGGTAGAGGTATATAAGATGATGAGAGGCATTGATCGTGTGGATAGTCGGAGACTTTTCCCAGGGCGGATATGGTTGCCACAAGAGGACATAGGTTTAAGGTGCTGGGGAGTAGGTGTAGGGGAGTAGGTACGGGGGTAAGCCTTTTACTCAGAGAGTGATGAGTGTGTGGAATGGGCTACTGGCAACGGTGGTGGAGGCCGATACGATAGGGTCTTTAAAGAGACTTTTGGATAGGTACATGGAGCCGAGAAAGATAGAGAGCTACGGGTCTCTAAGGTCGGGTCACGTTCGGCACTGCTTTGTGGGCCGAAGATCCTGCATTGTGCTGTAGTTTTTCTATGTTTCTATGTTTCTGAACAACGTCTTATCTGCAGTACGGAAAACTTGCCCTCCAGAAACATGTACTTTGACCAAATTGTTCTCGTGGAACTGTGGTACTTACCCAACAACGTGGAGAACTGTTACAGGGTCGTCCTGTTCACAAAAAAAAAAGGATTAATCCTAGCTAATTACTGCTTTTTCTAATTAATTGTTCCCAGATCTGAAAGGCTGACTGTTTCTCGTTCCACAGCTGTCGCTTAATCGGCTGAGAATTTCCCACATTTTCTATTATTTCAGATTTACAGTATATTTTGTTTGATTCTAATTACTGCTGTATCAGAAATACATCAGTATTTAGAATCAACCATCAACAATGCTATCATGCACTTACTACCCGTTCACTGATGTCCAATTTGGACATTAAGGTAACAATTAACAGTGCAACATGAAGCAGCACTGATAAAAATGAAGAAGAAAGCACTCAAATTCCTCTCTCAAAGGAGCATGGCGGTGGTTGCTGGAGGTTCATCATCCCACCGCCATCATCACAGCAGCAGTTCCTTTTGCAATGCTTTGGCGAAACCATTTACAACCGCTTCATCAATTCCTTCCTTCAATTATAACGTCAGCAGTGCGGATGTTGGCTAATGATTGCACAATATTCAATTCCATACTGAGCTCCTCAGCAAATTAAGCAGCTCATGCCTGTAGGTGGCAAGACACAGACAGCAGTCGGGCATGGGCTGATAAGTAGCAAGTAACAATCATACCTCGAAAGTGCCAGACGATGACCATCTAAAACAAGAAGGGACCTAACTATCTACTTCTGAGATTTAATGTCACTACCATCAAAGAGTTCCCCACCGTCAATATCCTAGAGATCACCACTGACTGGAAGCTCAAGCTGGCTAGTCACGTAAATACTGTGGCTGCAAGGGCAGGCCACAGGCAGGATATTGTGCATGAGTGACTGACCGCTTGATATTTCAAAGCTATTCCAGCATCTGAAAAGCAGAAGCCAGTAGTGCAATGGAATATCCTTCCCTTACGCACATGACTGAAGCTCGAAGAGCAATCATGGATCAATTCAGAATTCAAGAAAAACACAGCCTACTCGATTGGTATCCCGTCCACCCACCCCCCACCCCCTAGAGTACATTGCAACAGTGGCGGCAGCACCCACCAATACATTGCAGTTCCTTCGACGTCATCTTCCAAACTCATAACCTCTACGACCAGGAAGACGACAGGCGTATGGGAAAACTAACCTCTTTAGTTTTCCATCCGAACTACACACCATCCCGACTTACTAACGTATCATTCTCTTCCCCCTTCTTTGCTGGGTCTAAATCTGGGCCACACTTGTCAACACACAAATGACTGCTGAGGTTTAAGAAGGCCACTCAGTGCCACGCTCTTAAGGGAAATTAGGAATTCTGCAATAAATACTTCCCTTTGCTTTGAAGCGACTTCCAATTATCAAAAAAGTAGTCCACTCGAGTTTCTCGAGCCCACTGCGCACAGAACTTCAAAGGAATGATCTGCATCTCACCTCCTAGTATCAGATTCCGTTCTACATATAACAAATACGTTTGTCAGCTAAATCCATCAACTGAAGTGATGATTTTGAATTCACCTCGCCTGAACAACTATTGTGGGCTTGAAAGTTCTAGACTGCGACTTCGTGAAGATTTTCTTTCTAATTATCTCCTCATGTACTAGGTTTAAGTTCAAGGCTGTTAACTTTGTTCTCGACTTATAAGACAGGGGGACTAGCTGCCTCTACCAGACCAAACCCTGAATTGCTTTCGACATCTTCTGCATCGAAAGGAATAAAATCAACAGCAATGCAATTTTTCCTCAAAATTTAACCCGCTAAATCTCATACGGGAAAATGGATACTGGAACCTTCCCAAGGTTACCGCACACTCCTGATGTGCAGTGCCCGGATCCCGAGAATGCACTATGACCACAACTGTAGAGAAGCGCAACGCAACTTCCATCCTTCATATTCGAGTCTACTTGACAAAAAGTGTAACTTTATGCAGATGTAAAAAACCCGATGTAAAACTTCACCTGGAATAGCGATAACTCCAAGGGCAGTGTAGTAAAAGGCGTAGACTGGTCCTCTCGGTGGAGCATGCATTTTCTCTGGGAATCAGGGATCTCCAGACATTCTGTTTGATTTGAAAATGATGGCTTATTTATCTGATGTTAAAACCACTGGAGACACAATTATACGGTGCTACTATTAACAGTATTTGAAATCATTACACATACATATTCGATTACACCATAATTAAAGATGCAGTCGTTGAACAAATACGTTAGCTTTCATCACCATCAGTGTTCATTGCATTGATCAATGAACTGAATGCTGTCCATTTTAATTTTTTGTATGAATGGAAAAGGAGATATTTCGAAGTTTTAACATGACAATTCATATCTTAGAGAGGAAAGCCTATATTTTAATATCCGGTCAGCACTGTGTGGTCACGATAATACAACAGCAACGTTTGCGCTCTGAAGTGCTTCAGAAATCTACAGAATAGTATTAAACTGCGAAAAACGATCGAAAGAATAAAACTGTATATATCACCGGACGGTGAACTGGGCACCATTTACAAATATACTGAGCAGAAAAAAATAAATTTGAAGTGTTCTGTCATCTTGCACATCATTAATGATCTTCTACTCCAAGCTTTTAGTCTCACTAGCTCCCATATTCTTTGATGCTTGCTATTTTTATATCTTCCTCGGCAAGTACGAACGCTCAGATGTTAGAGGCAGAGTCACGCCAAGGCCCTGTACAATTGAGATCTGACTTCATCGCTCTTCATTTGAAAACTTGCACGCTGGAATGGATATAGGACCATTGTGGAGAGACATAATTAACGTTTCAGGTCACTGATCGGGGCAACTTTAGAAGAGATAGGCTTTGTTACAGAAAAGAAGAACTGAGGAGACGACTTAAAGGGAAGGTAGGAGACGGGGTAAAATCCAGGGGAGACTGAATGTCCTAGAGTGATGACGTAGATGGCAGAAAGGCGATAGGGTGGTTTGCATTGGAGAACGCATAAGTGGGAGTGGAATGAAATCCGAAATTGCAAGCAAGGAATATTCTGTCAGCTGGAAATTTGAAACACAAGAGTGAATGATACTTGAAAGTGTTGGATTCAGCGGTGACCTTGAAAGCTGCACTGTTTACTTACACTAACACCTTCAACGGCATCGCAGAAGACTCAGAAGAAGCCTGGAGAGACCGACAGTTGAAAACCCAGTGTCTTGGAGTTATAGACCCATATTCACGTGGTCATGAAGACGTACAGCATGGAAACAAGTCATTCAGCCCAAGCCGACCACTGTACACCCATCCGCACTAATTCCAGAACTTGGCCAGACCCTACTATGCCAAATAGATTGAAGTGCTCATCTACAGACTTCTTAAATGTTGTCAATGACCCCGCTTCAACCATTCTCCCGGGAAGTGCATTGCAGATCCCCTCATATCCCCTCTAAATTTCTTTTCCTTATCCTACATTTATGTCCTCTTGCTGACATAGAGTCGTATAGTCACAGAGTAAAAAAGCAGCGAAAAAGGTCCTTCGTGCCAACTCGTCCACGTCCACCAAGATGTCCATCTAATCTCGTCATATTTAACCGAGCTTGGCCCATACCCCTCTAAACCTTTCATATCCATGTACCTGTCCGTGTATTTTCAACGTTGTCAATGTACCTGCCTCAACCACTTCCTTTGGCAGCTTATTCCATATACGGACCATTCTCTGGATGCAAAAGTTGCCCCTCAGGTTCCTATTAAATCTCTCTGCCCCCCCCCCCCCACCATAAACCGATGCCCTCTAGTTCCTGAATCCTAAACCCTGGGAAAAAGATGGGCATTCATGCTCTCTATGCCCGTCATGACTTTTCCACATATATACATTCAGTCCTCATAATCCTACGCTCCAGTGAATAAAGTCCTAGCTTGTTTATCCTCTCGCTATAAGTCAGTCCCTCAAGTTCTGGCAACATCCTCGTAATTCTTTCCCGCACTCTCTCCAGTTTAATGGCATCTTTCCTATAGCAGGGCGACCAAATTTGAACACAATATTTCAAATGAAGCCTCACCAATGTCTTGTACAACTGCAACAAAACATCCCAAATTTCATACTCTGTGCCCTGACTGAGGAAGGCCAGCGTGTTAATAGCCTTCTTTACCGCCCTGTCTATGTGTGACGCCACTTTCAGGGAACCATGTACTTGTACTCCGAGGTCCCTCTTTTCAACAACATACCCCAGGACCCTACTATTCACCCTGACAGTCTACCCTGATTTGTCTTCACAAAATACAACAAATCGCACTCATCTGAATTAAACCCCATTTGTCATACCTCAATATCCCATATACCTTCCTCATCACGTTATCTCTTTGCCACCAAGTATCTCTGGACTTGTACACAAAGGTCTCTACTTTCATCAGTCTTCCCTAGTCTCGTTAGTACTCCCAAAATGCATCACATCACATTTACCTGGATCTGCCATAGATCAGCTCATCATCAACACATCAATATCACTCTGCAGCTTCAGATGACCCTCTACACCATCTATAACTGCCAATCTTCGAAAGCACTGATCATGCCTCCTCCATTCACGTCGAAATCAGTCACGCATATTATAAATAGTAAAGATGCCAGCACCGATCCCTGAGGAACACCACGAGTAACAGGCATTAATTACTAAACCAACCCTCCACCATCACCTATTTCCAACCAAATTATGAATCCAGTTTGCCATATTGTCCTGGATCCCATGGCTTTTTGAACAGTCTCCCATGTGGGACATTGTCAAAGGCCTTACCCAAGCCCATGTAAACCACATCTATTGCTCTGCCTCATTGATTCAATCAAATTGGTCAGGCGGGATCTGCCCATGACAGAGTTATGTTGTCCGTCTCTGATTATTCTCTGTCGGTCCAAATGATCATTTCTCCAATAAGTTTCCTATTACAGCCTTGGCAAGTGACTGGAAGTCTTCAACAAGCGGTCATCCAATCTGCACGGATACTCATCACGCCTGGGTCAGAGCAGCTTCAAAAACTCCAAAGTAACTCGACAGCATCCAGGGCCAATGACCGCCCTTGAATAGCAACTCAGTAACGTCCTAAACATTATTTTCCTACCCGCAACCACAGTGATGACGTAATGTACATCTACAATATGTACAACGAGTACCCATCTAGGTTACTCTTGGATAACGTCTCCTAAACACGGGATCCCCGGCAAATACAGTCTACTGAATTGGAAGATGTACAAATAAATTGCCGTGTCACCTTGAATGAGTCGTTGGGTCGGAGATAAAGGTCGTTGCATCTCTTTGTAGAAGGGTTCAGGAGAGTGCGGTCAAGAGTCCATCTTATCGTACTACGGGCCCGTTCAATAGTCTAATGACAGCGGGAGAGAACCTGTCCCTGAGCCTGGTGGTAGGTGCTTCCAGGCTGTTGTATCTTCTGCCTGATTGGGAGTTGGGGGGGGGGGGGGTGGTGGATGGTAGAGAGAATGTCAGGGGTGTGTGCGGTGGAGCGGAAAATGACATGGAACCATAGAGCACTACAGCACAGAAAACAGCCCATTCGGCCCTTCTAGTCTGTGCCGAGACTTTATTCCTCTAGTCCCATTGACCTGTACCCAGTCCATAACCCTCCAGACCTCTCCCATCCATGTATCTTTCCAATGTATTCTTAAAACTTAAGAGTGATCCCTCATTTACCACGTCAGATGACAGCTCGTTCCACACTCCCACCACTCTCTGAGTGAAGTTTCCCCTAAACCTTACCCCTTCACGTTAAAGCAATGTCCTCTCGTACTTATCTCTCCTAATCTTACTGATATCCTTCCTATAGTTAGGTGATCGGAACTGCACACAATACTCCAAATTTGGCCTCACCAATGTCTTATACAACCTCACCATAACACCCCAACTCCTATGCTCAATACTTTGGTTTATGAATGCCAGGATGCCAAAAGCCTTCTTTACAATCCTGTCTACCCGTGACGCCACTTTCAGGGAATTATGTATCTGAACTCCAAGATCGCTTTGTCCCTCCGCATTCCTCAATTGCCCTACTATTTACTGTGTATGTCCTTCCTTGATTTGTCCTTCCAAAATGCAACACCTCACACTTGTCGGCACTAAATCCCATCTGCCATTTTCTGGACCATATTTCCAGTTGGTCCAGATCACCCTGCAAGCTTTGAAAGTCTTCCTCGCTGTCCACAACGCCTCCAATCTTAGTGTCATCGGCAAACTTGCTGATCCAATTTACCACATTATCACCTAGATCATTGATATAGACAAAAAACAACAATGGCCCCAACACAGATCCCTGAGGCACACTACTAGTCACAGACCTCCAGTCTGAGAAACAATCATCCACTACCACTCTCTGTCTTCTCCCACACAGCCAATTTCGAATCCAGTTTACAACATCTCCATGGATACCTAGTGTCTGAACCTTCTGAACTAACCTCCCATGTGGGACCTTGTCAAAGGCCTTACTAAAGTCCACGTAGACAACATCCACAGCTTACATTCTTGGTAACCTCCTCGAAAAACTCTACAAGATTCGTTAAACATGATCTACCACGCACAATGCCATGCTGACTATCCTTAAATTCAAGAGCTTAAGAGCCGCGAAGTGATGATGCAGCTTTACAAAACTCTGGTTAGGCCACACTTAGAGTACTGTGTCCAGTTCTGGTCGCCTCATTATAGGAAGGATGTGGAGGCGTTGGAAAGGGTGCAGAGGAGATCTACCAGGATGCTGCCTGGATTAGAGAGTATAGATTATGAGGAGAGACTAAAGGAGCTAGGGCTGTACTCACTGGAGGGAAGGACGTTGAGGGGAGACATAATAGAGGTATACAAGACATTGAGAGGAATAGGCAGGAGTGGACAGCCAGCGCCTCTTTTCCAGCGCGCCAATGCTCAAAACAAGAGGACATGACTTTAAGGTTTTGGTTGGGAATTTCAAGGGTGATGTCAGAGGGAGGTTTTTCACCCAGAGAGTGGTTGGTGCATGGAATGCAATGCCTGGTGTGGTGGTGGAGGCTGATACATTGGACAAGTTCAAGAGATTGTTAGGTAAGCATATGGAGGAATTTAAATTGGAGGGATATGTAGGAGGAAGGGGTTAGATAGCCTGAGGTGTGGTTTGAAGGTCGGCACAACATAGTGTGCCGAAGGACCTGTATTCTGCCGTATTGTTCTATGGTTCCATGGTTCTATGATTAATCAGCCCTTGGCTGTCCAAATACTTGTATATCAGATCTCTCAGAACACTTCCCGATAATTTACCTACTACTGATGTCAGGCTCATCGGCCTGTAATTACCTGGTTTACTTTTAGATCCTTTTTTAAACAACGGAACAACATGAGCTACCCTCCAGTCCTCTGGCACCACATCCGTGGCTAAGGAAATTTTAAATATATCTGAAAGGGCCCCTGAAATTTCTACACTAGTCTCTCTCAAGGTCCGAGGAAATATCCTGTCAGGCCCGGGGGAATTATCTACCTTTATTCGCTGTAAGGCAGCAAGCACCTCCTCCTCCTTTACAATCTATATGTTCCATGACACCACTGCTGGTTGTCCTTCCATATACAATATGCCGGTATCCTTAGTAAATGCTGATGCAAAAAACTGTTTAAGGTCTCCCCCATCTCCTGAGACTCCACACATAGACGACCACTCTGATCTTCTAGGGGACCAATTTTGTCCCTTACTGTCCTTTTACTCTTAATATACTTCTAGAAACCCTTCGTGTTTACCTTCACATTATCTGCCAATCTGCCAAGACATCATCAAAGTGGAAGTGATAGACACACAGATACTGGGAGAATGAGGTAGAGTTGGTATAGAAAGTTGTTTATTCCTAAATCTTTCTTTGACTCTCTTGAGTCAATTATTTATTCCTATATATGGAATAATATATATCCTAGACGAAATAAAGTTCACCTTCAGAAGGTTAAAAAGAACGGAGGTTTAGCCTTACCTAATTTTAGATTTTACTACTGGGTAGCCAATATACGAAATCTTATGTTTCAGTACTATTATCTCTTTGCTTTGTTCTTCACTTCCAATATCATTGAATAAACTACCAGATAATTTAGTAGTTAAACATGTTTTGAGGATTTGGTTACAATTTATAAAATATTTTGGTTTATTGAGTTTTTCTTTCTTCAATCCCATTTTCTTTAATTGCTTTTTTTAAACCTTCTATGACTGACGTGAGACAAATTAGGTATCACTTGTTTTCAAGATCTGTTTGTTGGAGAAAACCTTTCTTCGTTTGAACAATTGTCTACCAAGTATAATTTACCAAAAACTCATTTTTTAAAAGATATTTACAAATTAGAGATTTTCTTCGATCTCAATTACAGTCTTTTCCTTTGAGTCCTGATAAGAATTTATTAGATGTAATTTTTAATTTGGAACCTTTTCAGGATGGCTCAATATCTAATGTTTATGACAGATTACTAGGAATGAGTAAGGTGGCACTAGATAAAATTAAAAACGCTTGGGAACAAGATTTGCAGATGTCAATTTTTGAGGAAACTTGGAATGAAATTTTCAAGTTGGTTAATACTTCATCATTATGTGCTCGTCATTCTCTCCTTCAATTTAAAGTGGTCCATAGAGTTCACTTGTCTAAAGATAAATTACCCCGTTTTATTCTGACATATCTCCTTACTGTGACAAATGCAATAACGGAGTGTCTTCCTTAATTTACATGTTTTGGACGTGTCAGAGTCTTAAAAATATTGGACAGAGGTCTTTCATACTTTTTCTGTACTTATCAAAATAAATTTTAAACTTAATCCTTTGACTGCACTATTTGGGATTAAAACCATAGAAAACTACAGCACAGAAAACAGGCCATTCGGCCCTACTAGTCTGTGCCGAAACATTATTCTGCTAGTCCCATTTACCTGCCCCCAGCCCATACCCCTCCAGACCTCTCTCGTCCATGTAACTATCCAATTTAGTCTCAAAAGTTAAGAGCGAGCCCGCACTTACCACATCAGATGGCAGCCCATTCCACACTCCCACCACTCTTTGAGTGAAGAAGTTCCCTCTAATGTTCCCCCTAAACCTTTCCCCTTTCACCCTAAAACCAAGATTGTTGGAGAAAAAGATATAACTTTGAAGGCTTCTGATTTACATATTCTGGCTTTTATTTCTCTTATAGCCAGTTGAGCTGTATTGCTTAAATGGTAGGAAGTTACTCCGCCTACTCATGCTCAATGGTTACGGGACGTTATGTCATACTTGAATCTAGAGAAGATTCGCTGTTCAGTTTTTGAACCTAACCTAGACTTTCAAACCCTGTGGGGACCTTTTTTAAATTATTTTCAAAATCTCTGATTTGGGGACTAAAATGCAGATATTGGCTGACACGGTTACGTTTTCAAACGTTTTTCCTTGTTGTTTTTTTCCATCTAACAGCTTCGGGTTTTTGTAGTGGGAGTGGATTTTTTTAATAATAAAATATTTCAATTTTTTCTTCCTTTATTAACTAACTACTATGTGTGATTATTAATTTAGAGTATTGTAATCTAAGTACGATTTAATACAACATATTCAGTAGTATTTTTATTCTCTTTCTTGATGCATGTACCCTGTACTTTTTTTCATGGATTCAATAAAAATGTTAGAAAGTTGAGTTGGCAGTTGTGAGAGTTAGTGGGGTAGTACCAACACTGTCTATTGACATATCCCTTGAAATGACGGGATGGAAAGGGACGGGGAGAGTCAGAGACAGAAGTGAAAGTAAGATCAAGATAGATATAGAATTCAGGGAGGACACATCAGGGGTGCGGAAAGAAGGAATGTTCCACGTGTGCTACAAAGAGACATACAAGCTTGTACTCACATAGGATCCCCTTGCAAAAGACAAAGGGGGTGGTGGAGGAACTGGACTGGATGGACCTGTGTTCAGATAAAAAGCAGAGTGCAATAAATTGCAATCGTTGTTCTGTGAATCGTTTTGAGACGTCTTTAGAAGTGTTGCACATGTTTGTTAAGAAGATGGAACTGATGAATTTAATAAGAAGTTGCAGTTTGGATGCTAAATTCACTTATTGAAAGCAATTAATGGTTGGTGATGGTTAGATACATTTCAGAAGTGAGAACGTCGACGGTCAGATTTGGAACAATTTCTTTTTTCAAATATCTATATTGGGATATAGGTATCGACATTACAGGAGTGGAACCCCTTCCCTTTGCTCAGAACGGTTCTCTTCCCACAGTCACCGAACCCACTTATTCCGCCACTCACCCCCACCCCCCCCCCACCCATTCCGACGCATCCAAAGGTCTGTGTCGGCTGCACTGCTTTGTTTGGCACAGGGAAGAAACTCTACAAGAAAGCACCCTTGCCAATATTTGACTACAAAAATGAAGGAGCCATACTTTAGTTTCCCCCACGCTTTCACACTTATTCCACACTCATTGTATTGCACTTTTACTGCTGCACAATCTCGAATCCCCGAAATTATCTCTTAACCAGTTGTATACTATTGACTCTAAATCAATCTGCAAATCAAGATTTCAATATAATGTCAGCTAAAATTAGACGTACATATCCAAATCTGAAACCATTTTCTGCGCTGTCTCAGCGTTTTATCAATCAAAACTTAACTTCGTTGTCTTCACGACACACCTTATGAATCGCCAATTAACAATTCGCGCTGAAAGTCTGGCTCAACCATAAACGAACCTCGACATTCTCCGCATGTACCGGCTCGAAACTAATCTTAAAGAGAAGGTCATGAGCTTCGGTGTGTGAGATTGGAGAGAAATTAGCTCTATATTGCGATAATACGTGCATTGGATTCAGTTAGAAAAACCCACCTAACAATTTAATTCCAGACTTAATAAAAAGAATGTGGGTCCATGGAGGGCAGAAAGAATTTAACCCTGGAAAGTGCAGAAGTGCAAGTACTTTAATAAGTTAAAACAAGACAGGACATAAAAAGTAAATTGTAGGGCCCTGGAGATTGTTGCAGTAGAACAGAGACACTAAGTGGTAAATGTACATAATTCCCTGAAAGTGGAAATACGATGATGAAGGCGGCATTGGACCCGCTTGCCTTCATCGGTCAGGCATTGAGTACAGGAGCTGGGACGTCGTATTACAACTGCAGAAGTAATTGGTGATACTGCACGTAGTATTGTGCCTAGTTCTCCTCGCCAAGCTATAGGAAAGATATCATTAAGCTGGAAGTGGTGCAGAAAAGATTCACGAGGATTTTATCGGGACTAGAGGGATTTAGTTATAAGGAGAGGTTGGGTAGACTGGGACGTTTTCCCGTGGAGCCTTGGAGGCTGAGAGGTGACCTTATGGAGGTATAGAAAATCGTGAGGGGCATAGAGAAGATGAAAGGTCACAGTCTTTTTTTTCCCTTGGGTAAGGAGGTCTAAAACTAGACAGCATATATATTTAAGGTGAGAGGGGAGAGGTTTAAAGGGGCAACTTTTTCACACAGAGGGTTCTGGCCACATGGGACGAGCTGCAACAGGAAGCTGCAGAGGCTGATAAAATAACAACGTTTTAAAGGCATTTAGACAGACACATGGATAGTGAAGATTTGGAGAGATATTGGCCAATTGCAGGCAAATTAGATTAGATCAGGTTGGTCGGCATGGACGAGTCAGGCCTTAGGGACCGGTTCCGTGCTCCAGAACTCTATCACTCGATGACTAAATAATATGGACGATCCTTTCATTATCTCAGAAAGACATGCAGGAAAACTGCATATTCTTACTGCATTTTCCAAACGGAGAGGATCTCAAGACACAAACCGGCAACATTCTAGCAAAATGGCCGAGAAACTGATGGCTACCTCGTACCTTTGGTAGAAGATCGTCGTTTACCAATAAACGTTTTCGCTATTGTTAGGGCAGGATCACCGTTCTGTAAACTAAGCACTTTGTGTCAGTAATATAATGAAGATACATACTCAATTCCACAACACTAGGCCACTCATTCTCGCGGTTAAATGCTCTATTTATCAATAATGAGCAATTTATTGTTGCTTGCGTTAGAAAAGATGGCTATTGCCATTCACACTAAACCATTTCCAGTGAAAATAAACATTTTTTCCAAACACAAAGGAGGCTGAATCCATCCCGCCGATGTAGGCTTATGCTGGAACTTATTTTTGAAGTTATTATCATAAATTAAGTATCAATTTTAGCGGATATTGGACCATGGCCGTTAACTGCTCCCTGAATTTGCTCTGAGTCACTGCATAAATAAATGTGTTTGTGCAGCAGCTCAAGAGCTGAAGCATATTCGCACTTTCTATGAAGATGAACCTGGGATCGTTGAATCCCTTGATTTTATGGTCGTTAGCAAATCGTTCATAAAGGAATTGTGCAACATACACCATCCACAATAGGATGAAACACCCTGAGACAGCAAAGAGCAAAACAATGGACTTTCTCCGGCTCTCCATCTCTGGGTCTCTTTGATTCTCTGCATCTTTCTGCCCACGGAGTCTCCTGCGGGCTCTGCTGGCAGCTAGAATGTGTCTGACTGTTAACACATTCAGGAAAAGAATTAGAACAAATGCAAGACAAGGGGTTAAAAGACGATCGGACCAATCAAAAATCGTCCAAACAAGTGATGTATAGCGGATGGACTTCACTCTGCAATACAACGGGACATTGTTAATTATGTAGATTGGTTCGTGTATAAAATACCAAGGTATGCTTTTCAAACATCCTAAAGAACAGACCATACAGATAATAAAAGCCGCGGTTTTCTCGGTGCAATATTTTGTTTTCACCTTCTGGCAACAAATTGCCACAAATCGATCAAAGGTGAAAGCGACTGTTAGCCAAACTGAACTGTCTCTGGATGCATGTATTAAAGCAATGCTGAGACTACAAACTGGAGTGATGGACATAAAACTGCCAGGAAAATAAATGCCAGGAATCCGATTTAATAGAACAGCAGTGATAATAACCAGAAGATCCGTCACCGCCATGGCTACCAGATACCGAGTGATACATTTGGAGAGACCACACTTTCCTCTGGACAGGATCAGAATGGCCACGAAATTCACTGCAAATTGAGAGAAACAGAAGACGGATGTTGTGTAACACACTGAGAAATATGTCATCCAGAGTTTCATTCGAAAAATCTAGCACTCAGACCTGATTTACGTTTAGTGACGTTCAGATTTTTTTTCTGGCGAAATTTATACCCGGGCTTTTCTGAAATTGAGGAGTTGGTTTCATCATTTACTTGTTCGAGCATTTAGGGATTCAACAGGGGAGGAAGACTTTAAAAGTCGAATAAGTAAACAGGCTTCAGATATAGGGAAAGAAGATAGAATGAACCTTATTTCCTTAGCACAACTTGATTTTGTTTTTGCTTGAATGTGGTATGATTGATCGGGAAATTGTACTTATATCTTCCACATCCGTTATCAAGGGCCTTTTCGGGCTCAGATGCTCTTCGACATGTACATAGAGATTAAACCCTCAGTACATTGGTTTGTCTGTTGTACTTCATTATTTGTTTCACATTCATTTTACCGACTTCAAATAAAGGGAGAGGATGAAGTTGTTCATTTCCTCGACCCAGCTCGGTTCCATATTTGGCTGAGCAATTTTAGTTATTTCACCTTCCTTAACAATTATCGTGCGTATGAGAATTACAGACATCTTCTGCATGGGGATTTCATTAGCTTTAACTCTTCACAGACAAGCTTTGATTTAAATATTGTATCACCTTGTTCTGAGATAATCATTGGATCTAGCGGTAAAAATAACATCAAAAACTTCACTTCCTTTTAAACATCCCCAATAGATGACTCGTATAGTAATGAAATAAAACCACAGAAAGGTAATTTCTCCGCGGAATTTACTCCTCTAAAGTTACCATTCGGATGAACCCACCTTGGATCTCTCCAAAATTAAGCATATAATCCTCGAAATGCAGTACGCATTTCCTCAGAAGTGCGTTAGCCAGAACTGTACACTATTGTAATGTCTATCCTTTGCATTCCTGTTCACAGACATTAAAGTAAATATTCCAACACCTAACGAATAGATTCTGATATATGTCACCTGGAACAGCGATAACCGCAAGCGCAGTGTAGTAAATAGCGTAGATCGGTCCTCTTGGAGGGGAGTGCATTTTCCGTCCGAAATAACGCTCTGTATTCGTGGTGCGGCACATACCTTATTTGAATTTCAAGTGAAATCTCGTTATATCTGAGGTCAAATCGCTGGAGACATAATTAACCAGTGTTGCAATTAGCAGCAATCAGAATGATCATGCATACATTTTTGATTACTTCATAATTAAAGTTAAAGTAATTGAACAAACAGGTGTGATTACTGTAAATCCTGTCAATAAACCATGCATAATATAAAGCTTTACTTGTATCTGTAAATAAGATAACGAAACGAAAAGATTTTGAACCTTAAAATAAAGTTATAGTCATAGTGCCATGGACATGTACAGCACAAACTCGGCCCTTCGACCCATCACGTCCATGCCGAGTTCTTTGTCCATCGACACTAATCTTATTTCCCCGCATCAGGCCCGAATACAGTCATGCCTTGCCTATTTAAGTGCTCGTTTACATGTCTCCTGAATGGAGTGATTGTATCTGACTCCACCACCTCCTCTGGCAGATAGTCGCTCTCTATGCAAAATATTTTCCCCTCAAAACCCTCTTAAAGTCCATTCCTCCCATCTTAAAGATATGATTCCTTGCTTTTGATAACATGGGTAAAAGGATTCTGACTATCTACTCTGTGTTTCTTATACATTTATATACATCTATTAATTCCCCCTTCAACCCCCTTCACTTTCGGTAAAGAAACAAAATCTATACAATATTGTAAATAGTTTATGTCCCGACCCGTGAAGGCAATCATGCCACATACCTTCTTCACACCGTTACATTCCTCTGTTACTACTTTCAAGGATCTATGGACTTGAATCCCAACATTCATCAACATTCCTGGCCCTGTCATTTCCCGTGTATATCCTACCCCTATTTGACTCAATGCATCCTCACCCTTTGTCAGGAATAAATTCTATCCTCTCAACTCTCGGCCCAACTTTCCCTCTGATCTGTATCCTGCTGTAGCCACGGACAACCTTTCTCGCCATTCACAACACCATGAACTTTGTTGTCATCCACAAACTTACTAATCATGCACTCTGCATTCACATACAAGTTGCTAATATATATCGCTCAAATAAGGGTCTCAGCTCTATCCTTTCCGGTACATCATGATAAAAAATATGGGAAAAAACTAAAATCCCGTTCAGGCCAGCTCTGAGAATTACTATAACACTACAGCAAATTGTTACAGCTTGGTTGCTCGCTGAAACATAGAACATAGAAAACAAAAGAGTACAGCACATGAACAGGCCCTCCGGTCCACGAAGCCTATGTTGTAAACAATGCTACATTAAACTAAATCTCTTCTGCCTGCATATTATTCATATTTTTCCATTCCCTGCATATTCACATGTTTATACAAATGCCTCTTAAAAGCCAGTATCGTATCTGTTTACACCACTACCCCTGGCAACATGTTTCAGGCACTTACCACTCTCTGTGTAAAACGCTTGCCCCGCACATCTCCTTTAGTATTTCCCACTCTCACCTTAAATGCATATCCTTTAGTATTTGTCACTCCTACTCTGGGAGAAAAAAATATGTCTACGCTATCAATGCCTCTCATAATTTTATAAGATTTTCTCACGTCTTCTCTCAGGCTCCGACGCTCCAGAGAAAACAACCCAACTTTGTTCAAGCTCTCCTTATAGCTCAGAACTTCTAATTCAGGCAGGATCCTGATAAAAATCTTTTGTACCCTATCCAAAGCTTCCACCTCCACCGATCAGAAATACACACAATACTACGTTTTATATAGCTGCGGCATGACTTCCTTTCTCTTCTATTCAATGCCCTGAGCAATAAAGGTAAGCATGCTATGTGCCTTTTTTTTAACCACCATATCTACTTGTGTGTCCACTTTCAGGGACTTGCAACCAAAGATCCTTCTGTACATCAATGCTGTTAACGGTCCTACCATTAACTGTATACTTTCCTCTTACGGTTGACCCCCTCCCCCCCCCCCCAAGTGCAACATATCATACTTGCTCGGATTAAACTCCACCTGCCATTTCCCCACATGTTTCAGTAACTGATAAATATCTTGCTGTATCCTTGGACAACCTTCTTCACTGTCCGCAACTCAGGCAGTTTTTCTGTCGCCTGCAGACTTTGTAACCCACCCATCTACATTTTCATCTAAGTCATTTATGTACATCAGAAATAAGCCCAGAGGTCCCAGCAATAATCATTGCTGAAAAGCACTGGCCACGGACCACCTTCAGCCAGAATAACACCCTTCCACCACTACCCTCTGTCTTCCATGGGCAAGCCAATTCTGGATTCAAACTGCTAAGTCACCGTGAATCCCATGTATCTTAATATACTGGGTCAGCCTATCATAAGGGACCTTGTCAAATGCCTTAGGAAAATCCATGTTGACAACATCCACTGCCCTACCCTCTTGGTTACCTCCTCCAAAAAACTCATTGAAGTTTGTAAGACATGATCTGCCTCACATAAAGCCATGATGACTGTCCCTAATCAGGCCATACTTTCCCAAATGCCTGTAAATCCTATCCCTAAGAAACCTCTCCAGTTGCTCCTCTACCCCTGATGTGAGGCTCACCGGCCTATAATTTTATCCATGTTTCCCTTCTTGAACAAGGAAAAACATTCGCTACTCTCCTCTTCTCTGAGACCTCGCCTGTTGCTAATGAAGATACAAAGATCTCCATCAAGGCCCCAGCAATCTCCTCTCTTGTCTCATTCAATGACATAGGATATATACCAACAGGCCCTGGGGACTTAATCACCTTGATGCATTTCAAGAGACACAACACCACCTCCTTCTTGATCTCAAAATCCCCTGTCACAGTACCATGTCCCAAACTGCTATCTTTATCTTCCATATCCTTCTCCTTGGTGAATATCGACACAAAGTATTCACTTAGTACCTCGTTCACATTCCAAGCATAAATTTCCTCCTTTACACCTGAGCGGTCCTACCCCCTCCCCAGTTAACCTATTGCTTTTAACGTAAGTATAAAATGCCTTGAGATTCCCCTTAGCCCTATTTGCCAAGGACATTTTACGTCCATTTTGACCCTGCTAATCCCCTGCTTGAGTTCTTCCTTGCTTCATTCATATTCCCTGTCTGATATTTAGCTATCCAAACCATACATATGTTTCTTTTTTTTATTTTTGACTGAATTCACAACTTCTTTCACTTACTATAGAACACTACAGCACAGAAAATAGGCCATTCCGCCCTTCTAGGTTGTGCCTAAACTTTATTCCACTAGTCCCACTGACCTACACCCAGTCCACATCCCTCCAGACCTCTCCCATCCATGTATCTATCAAATGTATTCTTAAAACCTAAGAGTGAGCCCGCATTACCACGCAGATCACTGCTCGTTCCGCCCGCCCACCACTCTCTGAGTGAAGAAGTTCCCCCTAATGTTCACCCTAAACCTTTCCCCTTTCACCCTAAATCCATGTCCTCTCGTATTTATCTCTCCTAATCTAAGTGGAAAGAGCGTACTCGCGTTTACTCTGTCTTTACCCCTCATAATTTTGTAAACCTCTATCAGATTTCCTCTCATTCTTCTACGCTCCAAGGAATAAAGTCCTTGCCATCCTTGCCCTTGCTCCTCACTGGAACATGCCAATCCTGAATGGTAATCAACTGGTCTTCAAACAACTCCATGTCATTTATGGAGCTGGTCGATAAAAGCTGCTCTCAATTAACTCCCCCAGCTTCTGTTTAATAATGTTGTATTTTTCCCTACCACAATTTCGTAATTTGAATCGTCCAGACATATCCTAATATTCTTTTTCATAACTTCCTTCAAACTTAACGGGTTGTGATCACTGTTCCCAAAATGCTCTCTCAGCGAATGGTGAGTCAGTTGGCCGGGCTTATTTCCAAAGAACAAAGCTCAGTATGGTCCTTCCTGTAGTTGGATTATCCACGTACTGTTTCAGGAAACACTCTTGGATGCAGCTAAGAAATTCTGCCCCGTCTAAGCCTTTTGCACAAAGGAAGTCCCAGCCAATATTGGGGAAGCTGAACTCACCTACTGAGACAAGGTTGTTGCTTCTACAACTTCCCATTATCTGTCTGTATATCTGTCAACACCCCCCCCCCCCCCCCACCCCATGACTATTCAGAGATCAATAGTATAATCCCATCAGTCATTGCATCCTACCTATTTTGGAACCTTTCCCATATTGCCTCAGCAGATGAGCCTTCCAGTATGCCTTCTCTTAGTGAAGCTGTGGCATTCTCTCTCATTAGTAATGAAAATTTTCCACCTCCTTTCGCTCCCTCTCTATCACTTCTACACCCTGGAACGTCGAGCTGCCAGTTCTATCCCTCTCGCAACCAAGTTTCCGTGTACCATAAACCACTCAATTGTCTGCAGCTACCAAACAAATCAAAATAAAGGAAATATGTACAAATCTTGAACAAGGTATCGATTTCAAGCACATAAGAACAAAATAAATGTAAGAAAAAAGTCATACCGTCGTGGTTGCTGTGAGAAGCCATCTTCTCTCCAGTCAGAGGCCTGTCTAAAAATATAATTCTTGGCCCTGAATGTACATAACGACGGAACATAGCCATCTGGGGCAGAAAATTCTAAAGACTGACAGGCCTCTGCATAATGATGTTTTTTGCCCCTTTCTCAGTCATAAATGGACGGGCAAACCTGAGACTTTATTTTCTAAATCTATTATTTGCTGTCAGAGGAAACAGACTTTCAGCATCCACGCTGGTAATCACTTGTTGAATCGTATGTGCTTTATCCGGATCACCGCTCGTTCTTCTGAACGCTAGTGAACATTGGTAAACCTTTGTCCCCCTCTGTTTATTGAGCAACTTATAGTGCTATTTTACCTCTCGATTTCTCCAGCTCGACCCCACTTTCTAAAGACTTGATTCCTTTGTAAGAATATAATAAATTAGCGAGAATAACAACCAGCGACAAGTAACACAAGGCCGAACTAGGGTTGTATTTACACGTTTGTTCTGATCGATTCCCAGATACAGTTTGGGTTCTTAGGATTATTCTTCCATCTGCGCTATCCTCCATCCTGCTCCCACTTTGCAATGTTCCCTGTCCTCGTCCGTTTATTCGTCCCGGGATCCCAAGGCTGCTGCCCATTCTCTTCTTGTTTCCCAATCCGGTCCTCCTCCTCCACTTTTTTAGGTGAAGGTATCGTGTGATGACGCTCGCCTTATCCGTCCTGTCCTGGGTTCAACCCGTCCACTATGTTTAGTTCCTCGCTTTCTTTATCTCGACCTCGTTCCTCTTGATGAAGAGGTGGCTATTGGACATGTCGGTCCCCACTTCCAAGACCCCACAGCCGCTCCCAGTTTCTCCTTCGGTCGCTTAGAGAATCCCTAATTCCCAATAACTCGATCACCTGTGCGGTTTCTCCAGCTATGTACCCTGAACATTTGCAATGAAGACTATATTCTTCATTTGCACTCAGTTTGCGCTGTTTCTAGACCAAGGCTTCCACAAGGTTCCTGACACGCATTCGCCCAATCTTTGACCACTCGGTCTCGAGAAATAAAAGACATCTTTACCGAGATTCGGCCGTGAACGAAGCCAACTTCAGCTAATGATGTAGGAAGTCATAAAACCATGAGTCCTTAGTCAATTGGATCTCTCCGGGTACAGAATCATTTCCTCATGTAAATGCAGGGAGATCTGTCCGGACAAACTCCACAGCCGATGTAATTCGTACAGAATGTACAAGCAGGCGTTAAACCATTTACTGTTGTTCTTATAAGCCCTCTGCACTGTCTCCAGGGCGTTCATTGAATCAACAGCCCTGATAAGGTTATTGTAGCAGTCTCGGAACATGAAATATTTCGTTCTTGGACCGTTAATAACGATCACTGCCAAGATATCTCACTTAACCCTTACAGTATCAATTTGGAGGTGTGATAAATTATGGAAGTTAGTCCGTTGAATGTGGAGGCTACTGGTTAGAGGGAATGTGAAATACGTCCCTCGTTCCTGATGAGAGGAAAAATAATGAAAACAGAAGTGCAGAAAATGGAACACATACGGTTGCAAGCCTCTTCAAATATGAAGAAAGGGGAAGGCAGTTGAAGATAAAGGAAGATATTATGAAAATTATAATGTGGCATCAATCAGAACAGAAGAAAACGTGGATCTAATACAGTGCGAATAGAATAGAGACTCTACAGGAAAAATGTTGAGAGGAGGCGTTCTCAAGGTAGCTATGGAACCCTATGAGCTGTTTGTAAAAAAAATCTGGTCATTAATCTTGTCACAAACCAGCAACAAAAGAAACACACTGAGCATGATTCAGTGTTAAAAACTATTTTATTAATCACTACTTATGATAATACGTAAAATAAAAGTAAAAATGTTAGTATGTTAGAATTCAAAAATGTTAAACCTCGAACGTTAACCCCAAAACTAAACTCTTCGTGTGTGTGTGTGACAAAGTCCAAAACTCCCAGTTCCGGAATGGTTCTTAAAGTTCAGTTCCGCAAGCCATAAGGTGAAACATGAGCAAGGGCTTCTTCAACAACCACCGTTGTCTGAAGATAAGATGTAGATGTAGAAAAACAGAGAGAGAGTACATACGAAATCCAAATGTTCCACGATGGAACCCATACGACACTTCAGTGTTTACTCGGTAGTGACTTCCTCACCCCGAAAAGCATCCGAACCGTGGTCTTCCACATACAAATACCTGTTTCCTTCTACAGGTCAGCAACAAAGTGAACTCCACCGGATTACTTCCAACTTCCATACATGGATTTCAGTGGCAAACACAGTTATTGTTTCTCATCCCTCTTTAGAGAAAACAAGCAGGCTGGTGTCTCTCTCCCTTCTCTCTCTCTCTCCTTCTTCTTCTGCCTTCTTCAACAACGTCATTACGTCCTTTATCTTCTATTAACGTAAGCACGCCCCACACACACATACACACACACTCTCTATCTTAAAGGGACTTTCACTGAGTCCATAACACCTCCCACCTAAAAAAAAGTTTTCCCAAGAAACATTCAACCGCGCATACAGTTAGTAATGTTAATAATTATCATGCTACACAACTACAGACTATCAGATTAGTACAGATACATGTTTCCCATTTAACATTCCCGGGTTCAAATCCCGGACGAGCCCCCAATTTATCATAATCCCCATCTACATTTTTAGCCAGGCACCATCGTTCAAAACATATTCTCTTTCCATTGGCAAATTCCATATAAGTCTGATCTGCAGATTTCCTCAAATCTCTGAATTTTTGTCTATAAGCCTCAGGGACCAATTCATAGGCCTTCAAAATAGCTTGTTTTACCTTGGTATAATCAGCTGCATCCTCAGAAGACAAAGCAGAATAAGCTTTTTGAGCTTTACCTTTAATCACATTCTGTACCATAAGAGCCCATCCTTTCCTTGGCTAGTTTGAACTCACAGCAACCTTTTCAAAATGTTGGAAATACTGATCAACCTGATCTTCCTCAAAAGGAGGGACTAATCGAACCTCCCTGCTCTCTGAAAAACCATCTTCAGAATCAGATTCCAAACTCCTACGCTTCATTTGTAACTCATGCTGCCTCTGTTTCTCCTTTTCCTCACTATCCAGCTCCATCCTCTTCAATTCCATCTGCTTCATGGCTAGATCAGCCTCTATCTTCATCTGAGTTAGCTTTTGTTCAGTCTCTAATTTCTTTTGTTCGGCCTCTAATCTCTTTTCCTCTTGTTCGGCCTCTAATCTCTTTTGCTCTCGTTCAGCCTCTATCTTTAACTGGGTTTGCTCTCGTTCGGCCTCTAATCTCTTTTGCTCTCGTTCAGCCTCTATCTTTAACTGGGTTTGTTCTCGTTCAGCCTCTATCTTTAACTGCTGCACCTGTGCCTCAGAAATTGCTATTTCACTGCCAGGAAACTGTTTTAACACTTCCTTCTCAAACACCTTCTTTTCCACATAATGGCCAGCTATCAGTCTCTGAATATCTGCCTTTCTCATAGACTGCTTTACTTCTGTAAGGTTTAGCCTTGTAGCAATCTTTATCAGATCATCCTTTTTCGCCACCTCCAATCCCTTTTGGGTTGGTGACTCCAAAAATGCCTTAATATCCATTGCTGCTGGTTTCCACACACACAAGCCAATTCAAAAGAATTTATCATACCTCCCTCAAAAATCTTTGGATTGAATCCCGAACAAATCTTGTCAATCTGGGGAACAATCCCAGACGACATTCGTTAACCTTTGGATTGGATCCCGGACGAATCTCGTTAACCTTGGGAATTATCCCGGACGAAACCCCAATTTTGTCACAAACCAGCAACAAAAGAAACACACTGAGCATGATTCAGTGTTAAAAACTATTTTATTAATCACTACTTATGATAATACGTAAAATAAAAGTAAAAATGTTAGTATGTTAGAATTCAAAAATGTTAAACCTCGAACGTTAACCCCAAAACTAAACTCTTCGTGTGTGTGTGTGTGACAAAGTCCAAAACTCCCAGTTCCGGAATGGTTCTTAAAGTTCAGTTCCGCAAGCCATAAGGTGAAACATGAGCAAGGGCTTCTTCAACAACCACCGTTGTCTGAAGATAAGATGTAGATGTAGAAAAACAGAGAGAGAGTACATACGAAATCCAAATGTTCCACGATGGAACCCAAACGACACTTCAGTGTTTACTCGGTAGTGACTTCCTCACCCCGAAAAGCATCCGAACCGTGGTCGTCCACATACAAATACCTAAAGTGAACTCCACCGGATTACTTCCAACTTCCATACATGGATTTCAGTGGCAAACACAGTTATTGTTTCTCATCCCTCTTTAGAGAAAACAAGCAGGCTGGTGTCTCTCTCCCTTCTCTCTCTCTCTCCTTCTTCTTCTGCCTTCTTCAACAACGTCATTACGTCCTTTATCTTCTATTAACGTAAGCACGCCCCACACACACATACACACACACTCTCTATCTTAAAGGGACTTTCACTGAGTCCATAACAATCTGAATTACAGAAAAGGAAAGGCCAGAGATAGACTAGGTGAAAATGAGAGCAGGGTAGAAACTGGCAGCAAAAATGATGAATATTTCAGGTTCCATGCGAGTGAAGGTTCAATAGTTACCCATGTTCCAAACAATGACAGAAGAGGCCTTATTAGGACGGAAGACATACGTACAAATTGGAGCAATGCAGTTTCTCATGGTCACATCTGCGATTTGGAGAAGATGCTTGGACGTATTGGAGCAGAAATTGCTTGGTATGAGAAAGTTCAGTAAGGCTTGGGAGTTTGGTGGTGGTAGAGGGCATTTTGGAACACTATTCAAGGAAGGTATGAAGATTGCTGAGGTAATCCTGGCATGGGCTGAAGGTGGACATGAAATGGATTGCATTGTGAGATCAGCAAATTTGAAGAAGATGAAATGGCAGATGGTGTTAAGAATTTTGCCTATTTGGGAGGAAACTAGACGAAGGGGGAAAGAACCGAAGGGATAAAGGAATTTCTTTGGAGCAGAAATAGCTGAACTGACAAATTTCTTATGAGGATCTAAGACAGAGAATGTAATACAAGCACTGTTACTGAATGGAAAGAGTATGGCCGATTCAAGATAACATTTGTGTGTTCTTCAGCAGCGTCGAAACCATCCATTGCCCAAATTCTAAGGAAACCTACCGGTGAGAATAAGGATGGAATAGAGTTGATTGCCGATAAAGAAGCAGTTAATATTCCCTGTAAAAGAACAACCCTCGACCGAAATTCTGTCTTTTTAATGGGAGTATCCTTGACTCCATTGCATAGCACACGCTTTTCTATTATCTTTTCACTATAACAGCCCGCCAAGAAGTGGAACAGGCTATGTAACAATAATAACTGGACAGCACTAGGCCTGTGGAGCAGTCAAAATCGCCGCGGAAGCATTAAAACAAAGAAGCTCCTCTCGAATGAATTCATCATCTCATCTCTCTGGTTTAGGAAGAAGAGGGCATGGAAGTAGATCTCAGGGTCGTCCTAATCTTTAGATTGTTAATTACAGAGGGATCGTCGTGTTATTTGCCACAGGGAAAGTCACCTCAAGCATCCGCCTCAGCTGGCTTCACCGATTATTGGCAGCATTCCTCCCAGGGTCAAAATGTATATTCTGTTCATGGAGATGTACAATGGTCCTTACGTTCATCACACGAGTCCCAGAAAAATATAAGCAGCAGCACCACGTATATTCTTCTTCAACTACATTGTCGGCTTTACTGAATCAATCAGTATGTATTATGGAGAACCCTTCACAAAATCGAATGTCATCAGAATTTATAGTCATAAAGTCAAGCACCAATCCCATTTACCAGCATTTAGTCAATAGTTTACTGTGCCTTTGTTACCTTTTGACGTCTATTAAAATCTAACACGTAAGCCACGGATCTAACTACGACCCAATCACATAGCGGATTGTGGTTGAGCAGAGCTCTATTATCAGATCAAACATTATCTGAATTTGATTGGCTGTAGCACTGAATCTCACATTCAATAAACGTTTGATTTGAAGTGAAGTCAATCTACACAAAGAATGGAAATGCTCTTTCAACGTCACCCTAACACAAAGATCACTTTAACCTCATCTATCTATTTACATTATGCAGACTATAGTGACAGAACAGAGAACATACAGCACGAAAACAGGCCCTTCCGCCCACGATATTGTGCTGAACTATATAAACGTAATTAAGTGTGCAAATAAACCAATCCCTTCTCCCCACACAATGCATACCATTTTCTTTCTGAGAGCCTCTTGAACGCCTCTATCGTACGTGCCTCCATGACCACCGCTGGTAACGCATCCACCACTCTCTATGTAAACAAACTTGCCCCGCATATCTCCTTTGAACTTACACACCTCACCTTAAATGCATGCTTTCTAGTATTCGCTATTTCGACCCTGGAAGAAAGATACCGGCCAGTTTCTCCATCCATGCCCCGCATAAACTTATAAACCTCAATCAGATCCCCCGCAGCCTTCGCCGCTCCAGAGAAAATAACTCAAGTTTGCCCAAGTTATCCTTATAACACATTCCCTCTAATCTAGGCAGCATTCTGGTAAGCCTCTTCTGCACCATCTCTAAAGCCGCCACATTCTTCCCATAATGGGGCGACCAGAACTGAATGCAATACTCGAGATGTGGTCAAACTAGAGTATTATAAAGCTGCAACATAAATTGCGGACTCTTGAACTCAATGCCTTGACTTACAAAGGCAAGCAAGCCATATGCCTTCTTTACCAGCCGAACAACCCGGCAGATACTTTCAGGGAGCTGTGGACTTGGACCCTCAGATCCTGCTGTACATTACACTGTTAAGGGTCCTGCCATTAACTGTGTGCTGTCCCTTTACATTTGATCTCCCGAAGTACAGCACATCAGATTTGGCAGGATAAAACGGCCGGATTTGACCGTGTGCCCAACGGTCTATTTCTGTGCTGTGCTGTTCGATGTTCCATTGAAGCAAAATAATGTTCAGAATTTATTAAAGTCAGAAGTCCTATTTTCAGTATCTTAGTATCTTGAATTCTGAACTACTGTAATGATACGTGAAACTAAAATTTCATGCAGGAACAAGCAAGTCTGGTCCACAAATTCATTCACAATGAGCTGAAGCACGATGTCAGCGAGAGAGAGAGAGAGAGTGTGGGAGATAGATAGATAGATAGATAGATAGATAGATAGATAGATAGATAGATAGATAGATAGATAGATAGATAGATAGATAGATAGATAGATAGATAGATAGATAGATAGATAGATAGATAGATAGAGAGAGAGAGAGAGAGAGAGAGAGAGAGAGAGAGAGAGAGAGAGAGAAAGAGAGGGAGAGAGAGAGCTAGCTCATTTGATGTTATATTTACGTTCCGGCAGAGGTGTCCTGACTGTTGACAAGATGATCAATCGGACGTCGTGAACATAATACTTACTTTGGAGACTGGACGTGATGACGCTTGGAGACCAGTAATCAGTGCTGTTAGGGTAAGGAAATTTCCCGGGCGGACAGAAAGAGAGAAGTGGAGAAATCCGATCTGGGGCACCATTGTTTACCATTGGAAAATACCGCAGGATCTTGAAATCCAAATACCGAAAAGAACAATACTGACTTGAAGTGCTCATAAGGTCAGGCTGCATCCGTGGGATACTTCAGATCGAAGTTCTTTCATCAGGACTTCATAAAGGTATAATTTGCCTCATTATATTATGTTGGAACAGTACAAAGAGGGCAAAGACTGGATGTTCGAAGTTGGAGCCAGACAGCGAATTGAAACGAAAGGCAACATTCAGCGAGGGAGAAGACTTGCGGACAACGAAGGAATCCTACAATAATGAAAAGGAAGCAACAAGACGCTGCAGAAAAGAATGAATTTATCGAACTACACTACATATGTTCAATACTTTCACGTGCTGCTCCTGTACCAAAAGTGAATCCTTTCCAGTGATATACGTATCTTCTCTTCAAGATGTAATATTTAATTGCTAATCTTCTGAAAGTGACAAATTTACCCATTCGTTTCTCCCGAAAAGCCACAGAGTATTGAATTTTATCTTCTTATTAAACAGGTGACAACGGATTTTGAAACCCAAAACGCCCAACAAGAAACGAATTAATTTCATGAATTTTATGCATTGTCTTGGGTGAGACAGCGACGCAGCTGGTGGAGCTGCTGTCTCGCAGCGCTAGAGCATCGAGCTCAATGCTGGCCTTTGCAATGCATTGCATATGGCGAGGCTGTGGGACACGAAGAGCTGGGCAGAATATAAGAATCAAATAAGATAAACGGAGCAAAATATTGACGGCCAAAATGTCCAGTTCTAACGCACAGATAACAGATTACCTAAAGTTTGAAATTCGACACTGAGTCCGGAAGGCTGCAACGTGCCAGACGTGTTGTTACTCTAACTTGCGTCAGACCTTATTGAAACAGTGCAAGAAGTTACAGGAAGGATGGCCCCAGTGGGAGCGGGATAGCAAATTAACGTGACAAGTAATACTCAAGCTCACTCCTGCAGACAGTCGCGGATGCTCCGCAAAGTGGTCACACAATCTACATTTGGTTTCTCCATTGTGCAGGAGGTCACCCTGTGAACACCGGATGCAGTGCACCGTTTAGCAAAAAGTACAGGTGAATTACTCTTTCACCTGTAAGTACAGTTTAGGTCCCGGTACGGTGAGAAGGGAAGAGATGAATAAACAGGTGTTGCATCTCCTGTGGTTCGGTGGGAAAGTGGCATAAAACGGTGGAGAGAGGAGCGCATGAAGGAGTTACTATCATGATGCTGAAAAAGGAGGGAAGCGGATATAAATCAAGAGATGGATTCTCCTTGGAGCAAGTTGGAGTTGCGAAATGATGAATTTATTGAACGTGAAGGCTGGTAGAGTGGCAAAAAAGTAGGGGATCCTTGTTCGTACTCTGTCTTGGACTCAAGAAAGAATTAAAGTGGTTAAATGAAAAAAAATCATGCAGTTCAAAGAATATGCTGAAATAAAAGTACGTTTGAAACTTCTGGACTGGAGGATGAATTTAGTTTGTGGTGAATTTAGTCAGGAAGACAAAATACTCGTATGTAAGGTTTAGGAAGCTGAAATCAAATCAAATCAATTAAATAAAAGCCAAAATCAAACGGAGACCGACAGGAGTATGTTGCTTGTGAACTAAGGGGACGAAAACTGCATATAGTACTCAAGGTTTATGACGGCAGCAACGTTAAGATCGGCAATATTTTATTGGGATGGTAACAGTGAGAATAATATAGATGAGCAACGTTGTCGAGGTACGACTAGAATTTCTGCCATGAGCAGAAATGAGTCAGGTTCAAAACATGCTCCACTGTCAAGGAAGGAAATGTTTGATCTTGTGGTAAGCAGTAAAGTCGGCCGTGTAATGATTGATGCAGTTTGATATCATTTACCGAAAAGTGGACATAATAAAATACGGTTAAACATAATTAGGAAAGGAAAGTATAAAATATCAAATGCAAAACAGCGGCTCTGCTGGCGAAAATAGTCCTGCAAATTGAAGCGAAGTCTGGAATATACAATGCTAAGCCCCCTGAATTGCAATGGAAATTAAAGTCAAAATAAAACAGAACACAACAAAAGCGTCAAGAAAATGATTTAATTAATAGCCTAAAAGCGTTACGTACCAGCAACAATAGAAACACAACGAGCCATGTATAAATGTTAGACTTTATTTATTGATAACTACTTGTAATAATAAGAGAAATAAAAACGTTAGATATTACATGCGGTCAAACCAATATATTTGCACGGCTGCGACATGACGTCGTAAATATTATGCTCAGTTGAGGCGAGTTAAAGTATTTCCCATTCGATCTTATACGTGGGTATACTCCACAATTCAGACTTCTGGTTGTGCAGTACAGAGAACAGAGAAAATTGAGAAATGCTGAACATCACCTTTCACTTCTGATCTGTTGAAAGTCGTCTCGTCAAACTGAACAGTAAAGTGAAACTTGGTTAGGTTTCCATTTTCTTCTTCAGAATTGCAGCTGAACTCTTTCGTGGTGTCACATCTTTTGGTTAAAACCACGAGGGTGATATAACATAGCCGTTCCTGTTCCATATAATTTTCTTGAAAACATTATCTGTATGGATGCAATTCGAATCCATTCTGAGATTAAGTACTTGCATGGACCTGCACTATTTTAAGTCAAGTAAAGTCGGGGTTATTGATATTTGCACACGTACGGTGAGGTGCAGATACGCTGAAGAATTTGCTTGCAATAGCATCACAGGAATGTAGGTTCAGACAGCACACAGATCATAAATTATACATCATTTATATTAGGTAGTGAAGAAAAGGAAAAAGAAGTCGTGCAAACAAGACACTACTTCAAGAAACAAAAGTAAGGACATGTCCATAGTCGTGAAAGAGGTGGTCTGCAGTTTTACGTTGCTTAGATGGAATAAGGGCTGTGCCGGTTTGTTCAAGAGCCTGATGACTGTAGGAAATAACTGTACCTGAACATGGTGGTGTGGGACTTCAGTCTTCGTTCGATAGAGGCAGGAACAGGATGCTTTCAATAGTGACGAGGGTTGTGCCTGTGTTGGACCGGGCTGTGTACACTACTCTCCGCATTTTCTTGCGTACTGGTCACATGTAACCAGTTAGGATATTTTCAAAAGTTCATCTGCAGAATAACTGTTCTAAGAGGCCACACGAATGCTTGCTCTGTTTCAGCAAGATACCGATTTCATTTATACAGTCATGTTTGTTTATTTTTTCTTGTACAGAATGATCACGACGTATAACCATTGTGCTCCTTCTAGCTGTGACATCCCAACGTTCCTATTCCCCTCTTATTCCTGTCGAGAGGGACGGTAACTCTGTAACGTATTCCCTTTCATAGACCTAACAACTCACCTTTGATTCTTCAGCCATCCATTTGCATGAGGTAATTTAAAATAACCAATTACCCTACCAAAATATATATGGAATGTGGGAAAATGCTGTAGGACCTGAAGGAAACTCGCCTGTCATGTGGACAACGCGAAGACACCAAATACATAACACTTGAAATTAGGAAAGAACTCAGGACACAGGAGCTGTGAGGCAGCAGAACAGAGTGAGGTAACCGAAGTAAAGGCAAGGATCTTCACCATCTATATATATAAGACTTCTAAAGTAAATGTCTATCATTCCGGCATCCTCGGCTCAGTGCTGATCATCTTGTGTCCAATATCCGAACACTGCGATTCTACAAGTAGAGGATATAACATCTGGGAACTTTGTTTCAGAAGTATATTCCATTCCACAGAGTAACTACAGCAGAACTGCTCAGGGAAAACAAAACTGAGCATCTGAACACCGGAGCCATAATTGTTTCTCTAGAAGGTCGCACTGGAGGAGCCTCTGTCCCGACACGTGTAAAAGAGGTACAAAGACCTTACAGCTTGTGTAGATCAGAGCAGAGACCCACTGAGAGAATGACCAAAACGGTCTCAACGTCAGGAAGTGAGACAGAATACAGTGAAAATGGAAAGTAATGTTAAAATCATGAAAAAAACAACAGAAAGATGATTTGAAGGCACCCACAATGGAAACAACAAGCCAGCACAATCGAGGCCCCTTAGAGAAAGACAAAGGAGAATATATGAAGGGAAAGAAAGAAAATGGTAATCAATAATGCAAGATGTAATAACAGCAAACTTTAATAGAACAGTAAAATTAAACAGAGTGGACATTCATTTGTAAAATGTTCATCTTGTTTGACTAGTATCTTGGATTTATTTGAGGATATGACCACCATACCGCTGTAACATACAGACAATCAAATCTGTAGTGTCTGAAGTTCTGGAGATGTTTATGTAGAGGTCGAGATCATTTCTTGCCCTGACAATTGCAAAATAAATCCTGACCCTCAGAATCATTTCCAGTATCTTTCCCACCATTGATTTAAGAAATCTCGGCTGTAATTTCCTGATTTGTCCTTGCATTCTTTGTTAAATAAAGACATACGATTAGCCATCCTCCAGTCTTCTGGAAGGATTCATACAAAAATCTCTGCTGGGGAAACAGAAATATATTCCCTTGCTTCCAAACATGTCCCAGGATACTCCTGGTTTGTCCCAAAGATTTATCCACCTTTATGCCCATCACGTCCACTACACCAAGTCATGTCGATATTCTTCAGGACGTCACTGTTCCCTTCCTTTAATACGCTGGCTTCCATGTCTTTCTCCACGGTAAATAAAAACTAGGGAACTGCAGTTGGCAATCCTTACATCAATAGTGGGAAAGATACTGGAAGATATTTTGCCGTTCTAAATGAAATCTTCGGGAAATGGTATGATTGAATTCGAACTACCTTCGTGAAGCTTGCAACGTCCTGATGATTAATAAATCTCTTAAGACAACTCAACTGGAAAACCAATTTCCTATGTAATGTGTCCCTGGGTAAGCAAGTTTTTCTTCCAAATCCTCAGCAATATAATTTAGGCTGCACAGTCGGTAGCTGGTTAATCTTTGTTCTTGCTACCTTTATGTCTCCATATCTCTCCAGAATATACAAGAGTGATAAATATGCAATCTCTGTACACGAGCATTTTGGTCCTGTGCGGAAACGTGAAACAGGTGATCGGTTGCAAGGTGGGGAGGGGAGTAGCGGGTTGATGAGAATGTGGGGAGCACAACAAAAGGGAATCATTGTGGGACTACTGTACTGGTATTGCTATTGGTTTATTATTGTCACTTGTACAGAGGTACAATGGAAAAAACTTGTCTTGCAGACTGATCATTACACAGTGCATTTACATTGAGTTAGTACAGAGTGTATTGATGTAGTACAGGTAAAAACAATAACAGTAATAAGCAAAGTGTCACAGAAACGGAGAAAGTGCAGCGCAATAAGGTGCAAGCTCACAACAAGGTAGATCGGGAGGTCACAGTCCATCTCATCCTATAAGGGAACTGTTCAATAGTTTTATCACAGTGGGGTAGAAGCTGTCCTTAAGTCTGGTGGTACGTGCCCTCAGCCTCCTGTATATTATACATGATGGAAGAGGAGAGAAGAGAGAATGACCGGGTGGGGTCTTTGATTATGCTGGCTGCTTCACCAAGGCTGCGAGAAATAAAGAGAGAGAAGAGGCTGTTTTCCGTGACGCGATGGGCAGCGTCCACTTCCTTCTGCAATTTCATGCAGTCCTGGACAGAACAGTTGCCGTACCAAGCCGTGATACATCCAGATATGATGCCTTCTCTGGTGCATCGATAAAAGTTTGTGAGTGTCAAAGAGGACATACCAAATTCCTTCAGCCTCCTGAGGAAGCAGAGGCGCTGATGAGCTTTCTTGGCCGTGGCATCTGCGTGGTTTGACGAGGACAGGCTATTGCTAATGTTCTCTCCCAGGAACTTGAATCTCTCAACCCTCACGATCTCAGCACCGTTGACGTAGACAAGTGCATGTACACCGCACGCTTTCCTGAAGTCCATGACCAGGAGTTTGACGTTAGTTGCGGACTGGGGGTGGGGGGCGATAATCCCCTTTGTTTGCCGTATCTCTTATTGTTTATATTCCCCGGAGTGTAGGAGGCGGCATGAGAGTCATCGGTAGTCGATGTGCAGGATAACATTTGTACCTCTCAGTGATGAGATAGCTCCGAGAACGGCAAAGGCAAAACCGGTCGAATGGCTTGCTTCTGTGTCGTGAGAATCATGAGAAAAATACAACCTTTTAGTTCTTTTGTTGTAAATAGTAACAGTCTTTATGAAACAAATGTAGAGATCATTAACAGTGAACAGTTTGTGGATTGTGCAGAACCCATGCAGTGGAACTCTTTAACCAAGGAGAAGGACATGGAACACAGTGACTCAGGGACGGCTATGCTGATATTCTAGGCAGTGCTATTTTCCTTTCGTCTGTAAACTTAGTCCACATAAGTTTTCATCCAAATCTATCTATCTATCTATCTATCTATCTATCTATCTATCTATCTATCTATCTATCTATCTATCTATCTATCTATCTATCTATCTATCTATCTATCTATCTATCTATCTATCTATCTATCTATCTATCTATCTATCTATCTATCTATCTATCTATCTATCTATCTATCTATCTATCTATCGATCTATCGATCTATCGATCTGTCTGTCTACCTACATATATGGATATATAAATATAGATATGCTATGTCCAGCGCACTCGATCCAACTTAACCTTCTAGACGAGCCTACCATGAGGAACTTGGTCAATGTTTCGTTCTAATTATTCAATTATTCTTTACTGTAAAATGGTTAGATTCTCCTGATCTTACAGTTTTCATTTATAATCGTACCTAACTTTTCTTTGACAGTTTGAAAGATTACATTAAAATGTAAAAAGTGCAACACGTAACAAGAATAGAATAAATGCATTGCTTGCATGTAAAATCTACCCTGTTGTCAACTTAAATCAGGACAGGCCGTCCCGACATATCTATCAAGAGAAGTTAAAGGTGGCATTCGATGAAAGCAAATGGCTTATCACTTTGCCGTCAGAAAAGCTCGAAGATTGGAAAATTTCAGAATCAGGAAATGTGGACGAAAGCATTGAAAAGGAAGGAAGTGAAATATGAACTTACCCAAGTAAGAACAATAAAAATAATAATAAAAAAGAAGTTCTACTGATGTGAAGAGTGGAAAGATCAGGAAAAGTTAACGAGGCTAACCAAAGTTACACGCAGAGTCAAGACAATTATAATCACGAACAAGGAAACAGCAGGGAACTAACAATTATGCCTGTGTCTTCATGGAAGAAGATACAGAAGACCTCTGGGAAAAAAAGTGGAGGATTACAGATGAAAGGGGGTATCAAAGCAAACTGACACCTGACAAACAGGAGTCTTTTAAAAGAATTGGCAAGAGTCCAGCGTCAACGTGTTTCGGTAAGGGTGAAAAACATAAATTGTAAGATTATGGAACATTGGACAGTAAATATTATTGAAAGTTTGATCAAGAAAAAGGGAAGCACATGACAATTTAAGGTAGGTAAATATGATATATCCCTTATGGAACAGAGCATCGGAAATGTGTCCATCCTTAAGAAAGAACAGTAAAAAAGGAAGTCGAACAGTAGCCATGAAATAACCTTGGAAGAACAGGTTAAGCAGCTTTCCATGTCTTTCTGTAAGCATACCAGGAGCAAGAAGCTATCTCAGGAAACACTGGGTCACTTTGGGAACAAAGAGACATTCCATTTGTAGGGTACGTGGGGAGGTCCTAAATAGACATTTCGTATCTGTATTCACCAAGGAAAATGACGTGGAAACTGTGAGTTCAGGGAGAGGATACCCTAATAGGCTGGAGCACGTCAGCGTTTAGAATCTGCTGGTGTTGGATATCTTGGAACACAGGGAGGATCACTCTTCAGGGACGTATACGATCTATCTAAGAGTGCCATGGGAAACGCTATATGTTTGCTGGGGCACGGGTGGAGATTTTGGAATATTCATCAGCCGGAGGGGAGGTACTAGAAGACGGAAGGAGAGCTAACTTTGTTAAATTATTTAAGAAGAACAGAAGGGATAAAACTGGTGAGTGTAACTGGTCACACTTACATAAATGATAGGGAAATTATGGGACAAAATTTGAACGGCTAAAATTGATGTACATTTCGAGGACAGCGATTGATTAGCAGGAGAAGCCATGGCTTTGGGCAGACCAACACGCAGAGCTCTGGAGGAACTCAGCAGGTCAGGTAGCATATTAGAAACCTCGACTGTCCATTTCCATGTACAGATGCTGCCTGACCTGCTGAGTACCTCCAGCGCTCTAGCTTCCAGCATCAGCATTTGGCTTGGCGAGTTTGGTTGAGTTTGTTGAGGAAGGAACAAAGGAGATAGATGAAGGCAGGGCGGTAGAACTTCTCTAGAAAGATTTTAGTAAGGCATTTGGGAAGGTTCTGCATGGTAGGATGATCCACAGAATCACAGAATCCAGCAACATGTAAACAGGCCATTCAACCCAAGTCGACCACGCCGAGCAGTGGACACGTTTCGTTATAAACCATGTACATAATGAATTGATCCACAGTCCCCTAGGCCTAAGCGATTCAAGTGTTCACCTGTTCACTTCTTAAATGCTATGACCGACCCGGGTTCAACCATTCCCTTAGGCAGTGCATTCCAGGTACTTACCACTCTCTAGGTGAAAAACGTTCTCTCGGAAAGCCTCGCTGAATCAATTTCCCTTACCCTAAAACTATTTCCTCTAGTTTTATCTGCTTCTGACATAGGGATATCTTTCCCCAAGTTCACATTATCCAGACTCTTCATAATTTTATGTGGCTCAATAATGTCCCATCTTAATTACCTCCACTCCAGGAAGAAATGATCTGACTTCTTCAGTCTCTCCTCATAAATGAACTGCTCCACCAAAGCGAACATCTCGTTGAATTTCTCGTGCACCCTCTCCAGCATTGTTCCCATACGTTGGTGATGATGATTTTATAGAGTTAGAGGTTCAGGTACATGGAATTACATAGAGGGATATGTGGGAGGAAGGGGTTAGATAGTCTTAGGTGTGATTTGAAGGGAGGCACAATATGGTGGGCCGAAGGGCCTGTATTGTGCCGTATTGTTCTATGGTTCTATCGTTCTATGGAATTCAAGGCCGGCTGGGAAATTACGTCCAAATTTGGCTTGGTAATGAGGCAGATAGTGATGATAGGAGGATAATTTACTGATTGGAAGTCTGTGACTACTGGTTTTCTACAGGGATCAGTGCTGAACGTTTGCAGTTTCTGATAGATATTAACGTGTTGAATGTGAATGTTGAAGGTATGAGCAGTACCTTTTGAGGTGACACGTATCTAACATAGGATACAGATCAGATCGAAAGTTGGGTGGAGGATTGGCAGATGGAATTTAATCGCAAGTGCGAGGTGATATATTCTGTGAATAAAATAGGTGTAGGCTATTTTCGGTGAATTAACGAACACTGAGGAATGTTGAGGAACAGAAAAACCTAGCGGTCCAAGTCCATAGTTCAGTTAAAGGTCGATAGATTGGCGAAGACGGCATATGGCTTGCTCGCGTAAGAAGGATGTGATTCTGCTGGAGAGAGTCCGTATGACGTTCACGAGGATTTTGTCTGCACTGGAAGGTTTTATTTCTGATTTGTTATTAGATTGGCTTGGTTTATTTTCGATGGAGCGGAGGAGGCTGACTGGTGACTTGATAGAAATACCTAAAATATGAGATTCATCGATGGGATAAGTAGTCAGGAACTTTTTGACATGTTGGCTATATCAAAAGCAAGAGGACGTCGGTAAGAGGAAGGAGTTTGAAAAGGATCCAAGAGGTACATTCTTTAACATAGAGAGTGATTAGTATCTGGAGAGCGCTTCTAATGGAAGTAATGGAATTAGATACAACGACTCAATTGAAAAGACATGTCGGACAGCACTTTAATAGGCAAGGCAAAGATACAGTCCTAATGCAGGCAAATTAGATTACTGTAGCTTAGCGTGGACGTGGTGGGCCGAAAGGCCAGTTTCTGTCTTGTGAAACTAAACGACATTAATATATTCCTCCGGCCATTGCGCTAATTACATCCTCAAACGCATAATTTAACGTCTTCCTTCTGTAAATATTCTTGCTCATTAGCAGGTATGATAGAGAATGTATTGTTTCTTATCTTCCAAAATTCCATAGACTAAAGAGTGGTTCGCACAAATGGGCAAACAACAACTGTAACCCCTCCATTTTAGGAAGTAGAAGGATATAGACAAGGAATTATAGATCGATTAGCCTCGCATGAGTAGAAGGAATAATGCAATTAATTAACTTGGTAACTAAATTGTTGGAGGATACAAGGGAAGGTAATTATAAGACTGGCCATTCTCAACATGGACTTACGGACGGAAATCATTTTGGAGAAATCCATTCCAGTGTATTTTTGCCTGTAACTTGCAGGAAGGATGATATAAAATAACGTGGTACAACGTGGCCCCTTGTTGGCCATTCAGCACAGAGATGAGGGGTAATTTCGTCTTCAAGAGGGTAGTGAAACTTTGGAGGGCTCTGGAGACTCATGCGCCTTGCCAGTGATAGGTTAAGCAAACAGAAACTTCTTTTTAAATGTAAAAGCATTTCTGATGTGTTGTAGCATTTCAATATCATTGCTGAAATGGGAGGTATAACAATACTTATTAAATCAAATACAACATGAACTAATAATGTCTAAACTTAGTATTAATGCAAGAAGGAAAGCATGGGGAGATTATAACGCTGAGGTGAATAAAAAGCGCACAGAGTTTCATTTACAATGGAAGAGAAGTGTCTGAAAAAACCTTTGCCCAGTGACTGGGTTTGTGGTGGAGGTAAGGACTCTCATAACACTTAAGAAACATCAGGACGAACACTTAAATCGCAAGGTATGGAAGGCAATACACTGATCGTTGATAAATGGACGTTTAATAGATAGGTACTTCAGGATAGACATGTTGGCCGGAAGGGGTTGGTTCGGTTCTGTATGTTTCCATGATTATTCTATCCTTGGTCAGGGTGCAAATATCTCAGACTATCAGGATACAACTCAGCTTCTGCAATTCCCACAAGGCCAACATTGGTCGGTATACGCAATGTGAATATAAGAACATACAATTTAGACGGCGTCTGTAACGAAATTTTCGAAGACGCCGTTGACGAAATGTGCAGTTCAGAAAAGAAGATAATATTGTAGCTCGGGGTGAGGTGTCTCAAATATATTTTGGCCAAGAAATTGATGAAATTGGTGGAACATTTTGTCCTGCCCTGTCGGTTCCACTATTTTACATCATCTTAGAATGCATATAGGTATTACAAACAAAAATTAAATCTTGAGAGTCAAGAGGGACAGAAATTCTGGCGTGGATCTGGAGAAGGCTATGGAAAGAAAATAATCTAAAATACTCTCAGATGGGACGGAACTTTATGATAAAGAGCACTGCAAATCCTGTCATGTTATTTCTGCCATAAGACTGTCATAGAATTTTCTGCCTGCTTTGTAATATTTATGGAGAACTTATGGAGGCAAATATTTGACACAGATATACTTAAACTACTGTACGATAACCATTACATACTTTCCATACATCTTCATGACAGCATATAATATGGTAAATATTCAACATTTTATTAATATGTATTCAGTCAAGTATGCAGGCAAGTTGGTGGGGGGAGGGATTGCAAAAGTTATGAAGGCAAATTCAACATACTGTATATTAACTCTTCTTTTCATAGAGTAAGACCGAGGAGGAAAGCATAATGTGCACTTGTCTAAAGCGAAATAATATGATCTGCGAACAACATGCTAAAATTATAGTATGTTTGCAGTTCCTGGGCTCGAAGTTCATGGAACAAATTTGGTTTGTGATGTTCTGTCGGAAGCAGACCTATAATCTGGAATAGATCAAGTACGTAAACTCTAGCAAAACGGCACAAAATAAGTTTAGAACTTGTGGTGATTTTATTAAATTCATCAAGAAAATATGAACGAAATATAACACTCACATAAATGTGAAAGAGAAAGACTAATAAAGGTAATAACAGAGGTATATGACATGTTCAAAGAATCCTTTCATTGACCTTGAAGATATTTGTGGCAGAACAAGTAACAATAAGTGTGGGTATCACATAAAGTGTAGCTCGGTCTCTGAGAATGCAAAGGAGGATGAGAAGCAAGAGATTCATCTGCAAAAGAAGGGAGGGGAAGAAATAACATATTTGCAAAATTAGGAGTTAAGAAAGCTCAGGAAACATCAGTTAACATAAACCATGAAAAAATCGAGTCAGAGCGAGAGATGTGTGGGTGGTGTTGTTTGAGTCGATGTTCGGATTCGTCACTTGGAAACCATAAGAACCATAGAATACAGCACAGAAAACAGGCCATTCGACCGTTATAGTCTGTGCCGAAACATTATTCTGCTAGTCCCAGTTACCTGCCCCCAGCTCATACCCCTCCAGACCTCTCTCGTCCATGTATCTATCCAATTTACTCTTAAAAGTTAAGAGCAAGCCCGCATTTACCACATCAGATGGCAGCCCATTCCACTCTCCCACCACTCTTTGAGTGAAGAAGTTCCCTCTAATGTTCCTCCTAAACCTTTCCCCTTTCACCCTAAAGCCATGTCCTCTCGTACTTATCTCTCCTAATCCAGGTGGAAAGAGCTTACTTGCATTAAATCTGTCTATGCCCCTCATCATTTTGTAAACCTCTATCATATCTCCCTTCATTCTTCTCCGCTCCAAGGAATAAAGTCCTAACATGCTCAGTCTTTCCCAGTAACTCAACTCCTGAAGACCCGGCAACATTCTTGTAAATCTCTGCACTCTTTCAATCTTACTGACATCCTTCCTGTAGTTCGGCGACCAGAACTGCACACAATATTCTAAATTTGGTCTCACCAATGACTTATACAGCCTCACCAAAACATTCCAACTCCTATACTCAATACTTTGATTTATAAATGCCAGGATGCCAAAAGCCTTTTTTACAACCCTGTCTACCTGTGACTCTACTTTCAAGGAATTATGTTTCTGAACTCCCAGATCCCTTTGTTCCTCCGCACTCCTCATGCCCTACCATTTACTGTGAAGAAGAGAAGTTTCAGGAAAGTTGCAGGAGTCAACTGGAAGGAAAGAGTCAGTAAGAGAGCTAGCCAAAGCAATTTCCCCGGATGGTTCTAGAAACGGACTGTAACCACAACTATTTTTATTTCTTGCATGTGTAAAATGCACATCAGTTAATAAGTATGTTGAGGATATAAGCAATACACGTATTGATTTATTGTCGTTCTCACAATCAAGTACCCTGAATTAAATGAAATGAGGAGCCATGAAGAAAATAATTGTATTTAGCAGGTATGGCAAATCTGCCATTTGACCATTTTATGCCATTTGAAGTATTAAGGGGATCAATAAATATGCATATTGAAGATGAATGTCTATATCTGACGGGAGGAATCATGCATGAGGGGATTATAAACAAAAAGTAATAGAATATTATAAATCGAGTAATCCAACAATTAGATTCAGTGGATATTTCCCCCAGCTCTTTAACTCCTAAATTGATTCTGGGTCCCTACATAAATAAACAGTTGAACACAAAAACTCTAAAGTTAAAGCATAAATGCGCTTTCCTCCAGAATAAACGTTGAATCATTGAAAATAATATGTGACAGCACAAATCGTTCCTACAACCACTGCAGCCATTTTCTCTGTGCAATACTTTGTTTTCAACTTTTTGGCAAGAAATGGCGACATATCGATCAAAGGTGAATGCCACGATTAGCCAGACGGAGCAGTCTCGGAATGCAACAATAAAAACTAAATTAAGCTTGTACACCGGTGGAACTGAAATGAAACTGAATGGATGATAAGTGCGTATAATGCGTTCAAATACCAGAGCCGTGATAAGAGCCAAGAAATCAGTCACAACCATAGGCACCTGGTGCAACGTGACACATATGGACAGACCGTAACTTCCTCGTACCAGGATCAAAATCACTGCCATATTCGCTGTACAGGGGGGTGAGAGAGAGAGAGAGAGAGAGAGAGAGAGAGAGAGAGAGAGAGAGAGAGAGAGAGGGAGGGAGGGAGGGAGAGAGAGAGAGAGAGAGAGAGAGAGAGAGAGAGAGAGTGAGTTACAGAGAGAGAGAGACAGAGAGAGTCCTTTTAGTCATTAAGAGGTGAGAGGGACACAGAAGAAAGAAAAGCGGAAAATACTGCAACTCTCGTCAGGTACTGCAGTGTCATCCACTGCAAATTTGGTTAAATTTTTTCGTGTATCGGATGTCATGGTCTCTGTCAAATTTGCAAAGGCAGACGTAAAAAGACAGTACCCACATTATACAATCCAAAGGCAACCAACCTCTCACCGCTGGAACAACAAGCATATATATTTTAATGAAACTTTATTGATCGCCACCCTATCACAATTATAGCTTTTGTTCCCTTGAAACATCTGCCGGCTCTGAAAATTAAATTGTGTTTTATGGTTTTCAGTTTTCCTTTCGGAAGTCTACGCTAGGAATATTGTTGGGACAGATTCTGTGGAAGTGTTGAAAAGGCTTAGGCGAAGCGCGGTTATTCAAAAAGGACAAATATAAATTAGGATTACAGGTTGTCAATTCAGGTAAAGCCAATTTTTCTGGACGAATACATGATATAACAATTTGGTCTGGGAGCAACTGCGTGAAACAATCGAGGCTTTTAAGAAAGTGATTCAAGAGTTTCAGGGTAAATACTTTGTAAGAAAGAATTGTGGCATTGCCAATGGTAGAGCTTCGAAGATAACAAACTGCGTGGAGGGGAATAAGACTTTAACGATAAACTTACACGAGGCATTGAAAGCAGAATATTGTTGAAAATCTGATGCAGAAGAGAAATTGCAGGGAGTGAAATTCAAAGAGAAGTCGGAACACCAAGCGTGGAGTTAAGGAAATATATAGAAGTAAAATCAACGAAAGATCTGGATCTACTTAGAATCGGAGGGATTGAATGTGTGTTGAGGTATGAAATGACGGTAAATTTGCCAAAGATAATTTGCGACTCTCTTTCCGAAAGACGGATATGATATTCATGATATGGTCAAAGTAGGCAAATCTGAAATATTTGATAGGATAACCCCAGTAAACAGGAGGCTGTAATGCATTACTGCCTTGTTTTTAAAAAAAAGTAAATCACCTCGATGAAATATAACTCAAGCTGCCAACATAAGGAAGAGAGGAAATAGATGAGGTTTGCTTAGAATTATACAAGGATACAGGCCATTCTGCTTTCCTTCTTGAACTCGTCCCATTTGCCTGCGTTTAGCTCCTATCCCTCTAAATATTTCCTGTACATACATCTACCGAAATGCCTTTTAAACTTTGTTAATTGTACTCGTCTCTAACATTACCTCTGGCAGCTCGTTCCATATACCCATAACTCTCTGTGTGAAAAACCTGTCCCTCAGATCCCCTTTCCTTCCACACTTTAAATCTACGGCCTCTTGTTTCGGATTTCCCTGTCCTGGGAAAAAGATTGGGACCATCCACTTTATCATTGACCATCATGATTTTATAAGAACAGTCTCCAATAATCCTGTTTCTCCTCATAAGTCAAGTGCCGCATTCCCTGCAATATCCCTACGAATTTTTTCTGCACCCTGTCCAATCTAAAAACATCGTTTTTTATCATCTAGTGACAAGAACTGTACACAATATTCCAAGTGCCGTCTCGCCAATACTTGCACAGTTGGAACATGACGTCCCAACTTTTGTACTCAGTGTCCAGTCCGATAAGGTCAAGCGTGCCGCACATCTTCTTAACCACGCTGTATACCTGTGCCGTCACTTTCAGGGAATTGTTTAATTGTACCCCGAGGTCTCTGTGTTCTGCAACACTTCCCATTGCCGTGGTAGTGATTCTATATGTCCTGTCTTGATTAAACTTCCAAGAATTAAGTCTTTCAACCTTTTTGAGTTAAACTACACCTGCCATTACTTTTTCCACTTTCCCAGTAGATCAGCATCCTGCTTTAACCTAATACAACCTTCAAAAAAAGTTTCAAAAGGGAGCAAGCGTTTGGCTGGTAGGCTCCAGTGCATTAACTTTAAATCAATGAATATCACCGATAATTCAGATGAATTCAGATCATGGATTAGCACATGGATTGAATGAAGGCAGGAACATCATCTTAATGCTCCGGGATACAGAAGTTTCAGACATATAAAAGAGGAGGGGCAGTCACACCTCTGATTAGGAAGAATATCAGTATGTAATAGAGCGGATATCCTAGATGGAACGTCCAATGAGGCCAGATAGGTGGAAGTTAGAAATAACAGATGGGCGATCTCTTGCCTGGGCTTGTTCTATCGTCCTCACAATTATCAGTGAGAATGAGCGGAACAGGTATGTATTCAAATCGAGGAAAGGTGTAAAAGCAATAGGGTTAAAGCTGAGAGGGATGTTATCTTTCCCAATATTGAATGGGATTTCTTTGGGCACAGGGCTTTGATAGGACAGACTTTGTCTAGCTTCTACAGTCCTTCCTCTTAACTGAACTGCTCCATCCCAGGCAACATCCAGGTTTCAACTCCCCCTCCCATTCCCACACTGACCTGTCCATACTTGGCCTTCTCTGCTGCCAGGATGAGGCCCAATGCAAATGGAACAACACCCTATATTCCGCCTGGGTAGTCTACAAGCCAACGCCATATATATAGATTCCCAGTTTTATGTCAACGATACTTCGCTTTTTCGTTCCCACCCCTTTCCCCTCTCCCTCTCCTTCTGATCCTCCAGTCCTCCCATGTTTTCCCCCGTCTCACAATCCAACCCCATCATCCCTTCACACATCTTTATCCCTTTCCTGGCTGCATGCGTCCACTTCATACAGTGGCTCCCCTCTCTCACGCCCATCTGGTTCCAACTGTCGTTCACATTTCTGATCTCCTCTAGTAGTTCCCATTCCTACCTCCTTTACTTATCCAAGTCCAGCTTTGGTAATGATCTGTGTTCCTCTTGCAGCTGTGTCCCATCTCCACACTTCCGCACACCCATCTTGGTCAATCTGTACTTTTCATCTTTTTCCTCTCACTCTGCCTGCCTCCAACTATCATTCACTCTACACAGTTTTCCAACTCCACTCTTGCTTACCACTCTACCTGCCACTACCTGCTTGTCACCTTACACTCCTTCTCAGTCCAAAGTCGCCTGGGAATCATTTCTTTCCTCCCTCATTCTCCTCTCTATGCTGGCCACCTCACCTCTCCACTCTCTCTCCTGAATCAGGGATTCGACCTGAAACGTCGACAATTTCTTTCCTCCTATAGATGCTGATTGGCATGCTGAGTTCATCCAGCAGATTTTTTGTTGCTCCAGATTCCAGAATCTGTGTCTCCTGGTGAATATCTTCTGCACACTCTCCAGCACAGCACTATCATATTCTTCACCTGGGTGACCAGAACTGTACGAAGTACTCCCGCTGATGTCTGACCAAGTCTTTATGGAGTTGGAGGTTCAGGTCCGTGGGATGCAAGGCGAGCTGGCAAGTTCGATCCAACATTTGCTTGGTGATAGGAGGCGGATTGTAGTGAAGGAAAGATGTTTTACTGATGGGATACATGTGAATATTGGTGACGATTGTTGACAGCGAGGAAGTTTCTTTAAGGCTACAGGCAGATACGGATGAGATCAACAGAGCATAACAAATGGAACTGAATCACAGCACGTGCGATGTGATGCATTTCGGCAAGTCAAAGAGACGTAGGACATTTTCAGCAAATGTCTGGGGACTAAGAAATGTTGATGAACAGAGAGACTTGGGGTACCAATCCAATAGTTCCCTGAAAACAGCAACATAGGTTGATAGATTGATGAAACAGGCATATGGCATGCTTGCTTTTATAGGTCGGGACAGGAAGGATGTGATTGTGGTGGAGACAGTGCGGAGGAGATTGGCCAGTATGTTGACTGCACTGGGGCACTTTAGTTATGGACAGAGCTTAGATAGTTTTAGTTTGTTTTTCTTGGATCGATGGAGGCTGATGAGTGAATGGATAGAAAAACATGATTATGAGAGGCATAGACAGGGGAGCAATTCAGAATATTTTCCTATACTGGGGTTAACAGAAGCAAGTAGACATGGGTTAAAGGATAGCGGGATGAGTTTAAAGGGGATCCAAGAGTTAAGTATCTCACACAGAGAACAGTTGATATCTGGAACACACTGCCAATGGAGGTGGTGGAATTCGATAAAATCACAAATTTTAGGAGACATTTAGGCAGGAATGTAAATAGGCAAGGCAAATATATGGTCCTAATGCAGGCAGATAAGTTTGGTGCAGATGGGGGATAAAGCTAGACATGGACGTGATCGGCTGAATGACCATTTTCTGCAAAGCACGACGGTTTGATGTTATAACAATTCGCCCGCTGTCATGATGCTAATAATACATTCAACGAGAACAATCAACCTCATTCCTTTCTAAGTATTCATGCTCAGTAGAACGTACTATTCTACAATATGGGCATTGATACAGGTTAACAGTGGTTTTTGTGACTAATTGCACCTGAATGCCGACCGCTGCAACAACAAATGTCAAACAACCGACTTTTCGGTATTCCCTGCACTTCCGAAAGAAGTTTCAATCGCACACTACAGCACACGCAATGATTTTCACATTTATAATTGATGTCAAGCTCCAGGACATAGCAAATGATGTAACATATTACGCTTTTACGAACGGAACCAAAGAAAATACTATAGCTTCTCATGAGAATATGTTTACCTTAAAAATGGAATTACGTAGAGACTCTGGCATGGTCCCTAATTAATATTTTTTAGGACGATAAAACGGTCTTTTTCCATACAGTTTAAGGAGGTTGCAATTGCCATAATCTTAAATAAACAACTCCCTTGCTACTAAGACACGTGATTTTATCAGATTGAGCTTATTCAGCTTCTGGCTATTTTAAACACCGTCCATGTGTACATGTTGTTAATCCATCTGCTTATCCAACCACTGCGCACCGTCTATTCTGAAAAGAACGTCCATTTCAGTGGTAACAAAGAGAGCACGCTGTTGCAGATGGTGGGGAGAAACAGTCCAGGAAGAAAAGTTTGTTGAGTTTAACTTCAATATAAAAATGTCCAGTTCAACACAATTAGTTTTAAAATCAGCGCCTCGATCAAATGTATATAATATTGTTAATATTATATTTATAATGTACGTTACCTGGTCCAGCTCGAAACGATATGGTCTTGCGTGTTGTGAGAAAGTCCATTCGGGTAGTTTCAATGAAGCAGCGACAATCAATTATCTCGTCTTATGTTCCCGAGGGATCGACTTCAATCTGTGAGCCCAGGTTAATGAACTGGTATTCGGTATGTCCAGGTAAAGATCAATGTAGATAAAGTAAGTGCACAGGAATAAGAAGATACTGGATGGGCTGGGGCTTTATTTGCTGAAGAGTAACAGACTGGGGAACAATCTAATGGAGGTACATGGAATCACGAGGGGCATCGATCGAGTGCATGTTTTACCACGTAGGGGTGTCAAAAACTGGAGAGCATTAGTTTTAAGGTGACAGGGGAATACTTAAAAGGAACATGAGGGGCAGGGTTTTCATACAGGATGTGGTGGGCATACGGAACGAACTGCCAGAGGAAGAAATATAGCTGGTATAATTGCAACAATTAAAACATATTTTTTGCCAGTAATATGGATAGGAAAAATTTAGTGTGACGTGGGCCTAACGTAGGAAGAATGGACTAGCTCAGGTGACGTCGACGAAGGGCCTATTTCCGTGGTATATAACTCTTTGACTTTGTGAATGCAAGAAACCTTTTAGGCAGTGGACGGTTGAAGGTAATCATGGATACGCTCAGCACAGGTAGTACTCTTTCTACATTGCTCTGCATTCTGCTGTGTTCATTGCTCTACACTCTCTTTACACTCTTGACTGTGTGGACAGCTTAAACACCATCGATAAATTCGCCGATGACAGCATTGTTGTTGGTAGAATCTCAGATGGCGAGGAGGAGGCGTACAGGAGTGAGATAGATCAGATGGTTGAGTGTGTCGCAAAAAGTACCACGAACTCAACGTCAGAAAGACCAAGGAATTGATTGTGGACTTCAGAAAGTGGAAGTTGGGAGGACACACACCAGTCCTCATTCAGGGGTCAACGGTGGAAAGGATGAGGAGTTCCAGTTTCTGGGAGTTAACATCTCAGAGGATCTATCCTGCCCCAACACATCGATACAATCACGAAGAAGTCAAGCCAGCGGCTCTACTGCATTGGGAGTATGAGGAGATTTGGTCTCTCACTAAAGACTCCTGCAAATTTTTGTAGATGTACAGTGGAAAACATTCTGTTAGGTTGCATCACGGCCTGGTATGGAGAGTCTAATGCCCAGGATCTAAAGAAGTTTCAGAGGGTTGTAGCCACAGCCAGTCCCACCACGGGCACAACACGCCCCACCATCGAAGACATCTTCAAGAGGAGGTGCCTGAAGAAAGTGGCATCCATCATTAAGGACCCACGATGCGGCACATGACCTCTTCTCATTACTACCATCGGGAAGGAGGTACAGGAACCTGAAGACACACACTCAACTTTGCAGGAACAGCTTCTTCTCCACTCCACCATCAGATTTCTGAACAGTCCACGAACCCATGAACACTACCTCGTTATTCCTCTTTTGCACTGTTTACTTATTATTGTTAAAAGCCAATTGCAATTTTTATGTCTTGCACCGTCGTTCTGCCGCAGAACAAAAGATTTCACGACAAACGTCAATGACAACAACCCTAACAAAATGCAGGTCAGACCAACTGATTTCACTGAATGGCGTGTTGAATGAAAGAAAATCTTTACTTTAAAACTATTTATTCGACATTTCAACAGGCCGTTCCGGCCCAACGAGTCATCGTCCACCGTTTTAAACCCAGGTTAACCCACCTGTACGTCTTTTTAGAATGTTGGACGAAACCAAAACACCCGGAAGAAACCCAGACAGACACGGGGAGAACGTACAATCTCCCTACAGACGACGAGAATCGCACCCCGATCACTGGCACTATAATAGCGTTGCGCTAACGGCTACACTACCGGGTTAATATTCAATCCGTCATGGATACATTATGCCACATGGAATATTTTACCAAGTTTATCTTCCGGTTTAACAGTTCCAGGACAGCCTGTTTACATTCATTGTGTACTACTTACATGTAATCCCGTTACATTTTGTGAGCAACAGTCTCGTTCACCTTGGCTTAAAGAAAAACAACGTGTATTTTTTCTTTCAATTATGATATTGAATATAATGGTGTTGAATTTAACCTTTCCAGAATGATTATAAATGAGTTGATTTCAATCTATTCAACTTCAAAAAGCGCAACTTAACACACTAACCACGGGTTTGGACTTCGATACATAAGAGATTCAATCAAGTTTAAATCTCGGATGTTATTATCCTTGTAGGTCGCAGTTTCAGACGAAAATAAATCATGAAAATTAATATAAAAGTGGTCGGCCATGGCACATATAAGTATACAAAGATATATAACTATTTGGACAGCCAAGGGTTGATCAAGGATAGTCAGCATGGCTTTGTGGTAGATCGTGTTTAACGAATCTTGTGGAGTTTTTGAGGAGGTCACTAAGAAAGTGGATGAAGGAAAGGCTGTGGATGTTGTCTACATAGACTTTAGTAAGGCCTTTGACAAGGTCCCACATGGGAGATTAGTTCAGAAGGTTCAGTCAGTGGGTATCCATGGAAAGGTTGTAAGCTGGATTCGAAATTGGCTGAGTGGGAAAAGACAGAGAGTAGTTGTGGATGGTTGTTTCTCAGATTGGAGGCCTGTGACTAGTGGTGTGCCTCAGGGATCTGTGTTGGGGCCATTGTTGTTTGTTGTATATATCAATGATATAGAAGATAATGTGGTAAATTGGATTAGTAAATTTGCGGATGACACTAAGATTGGAGGTGTAGTGGACAGCGAGGAAGGCTTTCAAAGCTTGCAGAGGGATCTGGACCAAGTGGAGAAATGGTCCAGAAAATGGCTGATGGAATTTAATGCAGACAAGTGTGAGGTATTGCATTTTGGAAGGACAAATCAACGGCGGACATACACAGTAAATGAAAGGGCACTGAAGAGTGCGGAAGAACAAAGGGATCTAGGAGTTCAGATACATAATTCCCTGAAAGTAGAGTCACAGGCAGACAGGGTTGTAAAAAAGGCTTTTGGCATCCTGGTATTTATAAATCAAAGTATTTAGTATAGGAGTTGGAATGTTTTGGCGAGGTTGTATATGTCATTGGTGAGACCAAATTTAGAATATTGTGTGCAGTTATAGTCGCCGAACTACAGGAAGGATGTCAGTAAGATTGAAAGAGTGCAGAGGAGATTTACAAGAATGTTGCCGGGTCTTCGGGAGTTGAGTTACAGGGAAAGACTGAGCATGTTAGGACTTTATTCCTTGGAGCGGAGAAGAATGAGGGGAGATATGATAGAGGTTTACAAAATGATGAGGGGCATAGAGAAAGTTAATGCAAGTAGGCTCTTTACACCTAGATTAGGAGAGATTAGTACGAGAGGACATGGCTTTAGGGTGAAAGGGGAAAGGTTTAGGGGGAACATGAGAGGGAACTTCTTCACTCAAAGAGTGGTGTGAGTGTGGAATGAGCTACCATCTGATGTGGTAAATGCGGCTCGCTCTTATCTTTTAAGAGTAAATTGGATAGATACATGGACGAGAGAGGTCTGGAGGGACATGGGCTGGGGGCAAGTAAATGGGACCAGTAGAATAATGTTTTGGCACAGACTAGAAAGGCCGAATGGCCTGTTTTCTGTGCTGTAGTTTTCTATGGTTCTATGGTTCAATGGCAAGATGTGATATCTGGTTGACTTAAATCATCTGATTCAGAATGTGTGGGATTGGAGAATATATCTCCCTGGTTTTCTAAATTACATCATGTCTTAGCACACCCTGCAGTGCCAATTGAATATGGCGTTCAAGGAATATGGGTGTTTTGAATTAGGGACGTCGCCGTAGTAAGGGCAAAGATGAAATGTGGATTTCAAAATATTCTAAATTATCTCAACAAAATGATGCAACAAATGACAAGTAATGTATTCCAGATTCAATTTTTGAGCGGCGAGAAGCACTTCATGTGGACCACATCCATACTAAATGTCTATCATTCGGGTAAACTTCGGTTCACTGTTGATGACATCGTGTCCAAGATCCGAACGTTGCATTGTAATAGGGAGGATTCAGAGTCATACAGCACAGATAAAGTTCTTCCGCCCAACGAGTCCATGCCGACCATGGTGCCCACAAATCTGGTTACAATTACCTGCGTTCGTGCCATATACCTCTAAGCCCGGCCCCTGTATGTACCCATCCAAGTGCTTCTCAAATGATACTATGGTAAGATATGATAAGAATCTTATCTTGTATCCATCCACGTGCTTCTCAAATGACACTATTGTACCTCCCTCATCCATTTCCCATGCAGCTCGTTCCATATACTCACCACCCACTGCGTGAAAAAGTTGCCCCTCAAATCCCTTTTAAATCTTGCCCCTCTCACCCTAAACCTATGTTTTAGATTCCACTACCCTGGGATTTAGACTGCTACCATCCACCTTATCTATGCCCCTCATGATTTTATAAACTTATGTATGATCACCACTCATTCTCGTACTCCCTAAGGAATAAGGATATAGCCTTGCCAACCTCTCCTTATAGCTCGGCGGGTCTAGTCCTGGCAACAACCTTGGAAGCGGAAGGATATTTGGGCACTTCGTTTGCAGAAGACAGTCAACAATCTCGAAAGATACTGCAAAACTGGTCAGTGAAAACAGGCAAGGCCGTGTGAGCACATATGAGCCAGAATTAGTTCTGCAGAAAGTACATAGGAGGGACCTCAGACCCTGCACATGTCCAAAAGGTACAAGGAACACACAGCTTCTGTGGATGAACGCAGAGGCCACGGGGAAAATGAGCAAACTCAGCACGTATACAGGAACCCAAAGGAAATGCAGGGAAAAGCCACAGTAATATTAGGGCGAATACACAACGTTCTCTGCAACAGGTTAAGTCTGGCCCTGGTTTAACTTAACCGAATACAACACCACGCACTTGTCCGAATTATTTTCCAGTGTGTAAGGAATTCAATGAACAAAATAGTAATCAAAATAATGCATGATAGATTGGTGAGTTTGAATTCTGAGGGACTAATGATCCATATCAAAGTTTCAAACCTTCTTCTCTAGATATAATGGATGCGCTGATTGCCAGATTCCATTGGAAGGAGCCTGGAACAATCTGCCAGGGTAAGTGTTGGAAGCATATAAGACCGCAACATTTCAGTGGCATTTACACAGGCACGTCATCAAGCAGGGGATGGTGGAATGTAGACCATGTCCAGGTAGATGAGATTAGTTTGGAGTGACATGTTAATGGGCACAGACACTACGGCCTGAAGGGACTGTTCCTGTGCTGTACAATTCTACTTTTTAAGTGTTCGAACAATTAGATTCACAGGATAAATTAACCAAGTCTTCAATTGTTCTCTAAACTGACTCTGAGTTCCAACATAAATAAATGGGTTCACACAAAAGCTGAAAAGTTGAAGCATGAATGCACTCTCCTCCAGAAGAAAATTTGAGGCATTAAAATTGGAACCTGAGAAATAATTAAGTCTCGCTATTCGGACATAAAGGAATCTGATAAGAAGCAAACACCAGAATATGAAGAAAGCACCTGAAATGCAGAACAGTAAAACAATAGATTTCCTTCGACTCTCCATCTCTGCGTCAGACTGTTTCTCCCCAGTTTTGTTGACCAAAAGTTTTTTTCTGATTTTAATAGTCATGAAGATGTGTCTGACCGTCAACGCGTTGAACAGGAATATAAGAATGAATGGAAGACAGGGGGTTAGAATGCGTTGAATGCAGTCATAGAAAACCCATGCCCGAGAGCTATAATATATTAATTTTATACTACAGCGCCAAGGTATATCGTTAAGTATGAATAATGGCTCATATATAAAGTAATAGGGAACATGAGCAAAAACGCTCAGAGTACCAATCGTTCCTATAACAACAGTCGCGTTTTTCTCGGTGCAATACTTTGTTTTCAGCTTTTGGCAACAAATGGCCACATATCGATCAAAAGTGAACGCCACAGTTACCCAGACCGAACAATCACGGAATGCGATAATAAGAGCACAATTCAGACTGCAGACTGGTGTCATTGAAAAGAAACTGAATGGGTAATAAATACCGAAAACGCGGTTAAATACCACAGCCGTGATCAGAGCGAAGAAATCAGTCACAGCCATAGCCACCAGATAAGATATGATACACCTTGATAGACCACATCTTCCTCGGACGAGAATGCAAATCACTGCCAAATTCGCTGTAAGAGAGATAGACGTTTCTAGTCAGTTAATAAATGTCTGTGACACACACGGTAGGAAAGCAAACGGTGCTATAATTTTATCAGGTAGCACAGCTGCAGCGGTTGCAAAAACAAGTTCCTCGTATTCAATTACGGTATTGCATTATTGCTGTGAAAATTAAAAAGTCGTTGGAAAGAAAGTGAAAACAGACAATAGCAGACCAGTGCTATCGAAGCGGAACCTCAGCCAATATATTAGTTAGTTTTCTGTTGCTGGCCTCACTGTCACAAAAATTTATTTCTTCTCTTGAAACCTCGCCCTGCTCTGCAACTGAAAACATGTTTCGTTTCTCAAGTTTTACTTGTTCTGATGAAAGATTGTCAAATGGAAACGTTGTCTCATCTGCTAAGTCCGCAAATGCCGCCTGGACTACTCTTTTTAATTCATTTTTGCAGCATCTACAGTATTAAGTTCCAGTTTTCACTTTAGGATGTCTGTGCAGCTAAATGGAACATTGGTGGGAGAATTTCGCTGTAACTCACAATAAATTTAGATGAAGTATTGCTCTGCAGTAAGACAGACATACTAGTAAGTAACATAAGGAGAAAGCTTCTCACTTGGTTAAAAGCATTTTTAAAAGAAGTGATTTGAAAAAAGGTAGTCTGGAAACAACAACTTGAAGTTAAGCATTACGAAGCTTTAAGAAGAGATTTCAGAGTAAATACGTTCTGACAAAGAAATTTGTCGGACAAAGAAATGTTCTGACAATAAAAGTAATTGGCGAAACGAAGACGTAGATGTATTAGTGCACGAAGAGGTGAAGTGTATGTTGATGGGGAGAATGTGGATCAAGTTATTAGCGATTAGTTTTTCTCTCTCTTTACAATAGGACAGGAGAGGCGATGTACAGATGAATAAATATAAAGCATTGGAAAGGAAAAACTACTTATAGAAAGTGTTTGCTGTGTTGAAAAACGATAGAACGCCCAGTCTGCCAAAAGGAGGAAGGGGGGAAATTCGTGAAGCTCTTGGCAACTACAGTCGACAACAGGAGAGATGGCAAAATAATGGAAGACGGCTAATATTGTGCCGTTGTTTTCAAAGGGAGGAATTCATAACAGACTGAAAAATATCTTCGACATGAAATATTAACTCAATTTCTCTCCATACAAATGATCCCTGCCCTTTCTGGATTTTCAGCCTCTACTTTGTAAAACAGACCACGTCAGCTTAACTTTGTTTTTCGTTAATATATTGTGAGGACAGATTTCCGTCGACTAGCGCTCTTAAAGCGAGGGGTGCAATGGAGTTAAATTCAATCAGAAGAATTAGAATCGAAAATTGGCGATATCAGTAACCGGCGCCATAGTCCCATCGACGTAAAAGCCGGATTGTGTTTCAAATGTAGAATAGCACTGAGTCAGTTCACACTCAGCACTTTAAGTATTCTAATAAAACCTCAATATTCACCATTGCTTAACTGCATTGGTGTCAATATGATATCACAAACAGAAATCAATGAAAGAAATAGCCGAACTTATAGTAGAGACGTTTGTGATAATTTACCAAAATTCACTGGACTCTTCGCAGATTGCAAGACAGATAACGTCACGTCACTGTTTAAAATATGTATACGCAAAAGGCAGGTAACCACAGGCCAGTTATCTTAAGGTTTGAAGTCGGAAATATACTTGAAGTTATCTTTATGGAAGTAATTGCGAGGCATCTGGATAGAAGTGGTCCATCAGCCAGTCAAAGTATGGATTCAGGAAGGGCAGGTCCTGTTTGATAACCTTACTGGAGTTCTTTGAGGATATAACTAGGGCAGTGGACAGAGGGGAACAGGTGGATGTTGAAAACTTGGATTTCCAAAAGATATTCGATAAGGTGCCGCATAAAACAATTTTCCGTTAGATAAGGATGAATGCAGTTGTGTGTAATGTATTAGCATGTATAGAGAATTGGTTAACCAATAGAAGGCGGAGAGTTGGAAGAAATTGGTGTTTCTCCAGTTGGCAATCAGTGGTGAGCGGAGTGCCGCATGGGCTGGTGCTGGGGCCGCAATTGCTCACGAGATACATCAACAATTTGAAGAGACTAAGCTTACTGATGACACTAAATTGAGGGGAAAAGCAAATTGTGCAGAGGATGCGGAGAGTCTGCAGAGAGATATAGACAGGTTAATTAGTGGGCTAGGGTCTGGCAGATGGAGTACAAATTCGGTAAATGCGGGGTCATCCATATTGGAAGGGAAAATAGAAGAGCAGATTATTGTTTAAATGTTGAAAGATTTTGTGTTGTGCAAAGGGACAGAAGTGCTGGCTCATGAATCGCAAAAAAAAGGTTGGTTTGCAGTTCCAATGCATTATCTAAAATGCAAATGGAATGTGGGCTTTCATTGCTAGGGATTGAGTTTAAGAGCAGAGGGGTTGTGCTCGACCTGTACAAAGTACTAGTGAGGTCGCAGCTGGAGTACAGTGAGCAGTTCTCGTCTTGCGAAAAGACATACTGTCTTTGGAGGCGGTGCGCCAGGGTTATTCCATAGATGAGGGTGTTAGCGATGAGGACAGATTGAGTCGCCTGGGACAATAATTGCTGGAATACACAAGAATGAGAGGGGATCTTACAGAAACATATGACATTATGAAAGGGATAAGTATGAGACTGGAATCAGGGGACATGGCCTCAAGATTCGGTGGCGTAGATTTAGGACGGCGATGAGGAGACACTGCTTTCCCCAGAGAGAAGTGAATCTGTGGAATTCTCTGCCCAGGGAAACAGCGGAGGCAATATCATTAAATATATTTAAGACATAGATAGATATATTTTTGCATAGTCGGTGAATTAAAGCTTATTATCTGGCCGAACATGCTCAACGGGACCGATGGCTATTCCTGCTCGAATTTCTTACGTTTTTATGTAATTGGTCATAATACTCCAGCAGAAATGGAGCAAATATCTCATTCAAACCAAGTTTCTAATCTCATTATTCTGTGATTATACAAGACAGGTAGCACGTACAATGCAACAGTACAAGCAACAATGAAGCTCACCAGCGATGCCTGTGACTAATTACTAATTCAAGTACTTTACCTGGGATGCCGATCGCTGCAACAATAGGATAGAAAATAGCAAACAGACGACCTTTTGGTATTCCGTGCATTTCCCTCGGAAGGTTGAATCGCACTGTGCACGACACTCAATGATTTCCACAGTTATAAGAGATGTCAATCTCTAGGGACATACCTGAGCAGCGTGACATTTAATGCTGTCGTCAACTGAATTGAATCAACTACTGAATAATGTATCGAATAAACATTTGTCGTCACTCATGGGAATGTGTTTATCTTTCACAAAATGCATTTATTTAAATCGACCGATTCCAGGCCCAATAAATATGCCCAGTAAAATAAAATCATCGAGATTATGCAGTTTAATACAGTATTGCAACAAACACGCTGTTACATAAAGAACTCACAGGCATAATTCCGTTAATGCTGAGCTTGGTGTTTTTAGCACAATGAGCCGAAGGAAAGCTCAGGCAAGATCTCACTTGCGGCCCCTCATTTAGCGTTGGTCTTTTTAAGCACCGTCCGTATGCACTTATCGTAAAGTGTACAGTGCACAATGTTCGAAATGGTGCAGATAAACAGATTGCACAAAGCAGTTTCGTGAGTTTAACTTCAGTGCTAGATTGTTCCACACAATTAATTTCAAGATGTGCAAGTCCCAGTTAACAATTCATAGTATTGGCAACATTACACTTCAAATAATCGTAAAACTGGTCCAGATCTTGACGGTTCAGTTTTACATTGTGCAGCAATGTGCATTCCAGTAGTTTCAATGTGTTGGTGACAACTGCAGTTCTTTGTTTTGATATGGCCAAGCAATTGTCATGGAATTATTCAGCCCAGGTTAATGCAGTGATATTCAGTATACGCAGAAACAGATCAACGTAGATGAATTCAGTACACACGAATCTATCCGTGTAGTGGGCGCATGAAGTTAATCACGAATTGAAGGTAGTTATAGTTTAACACAGTTCTTTTGTTGTGACGAGATCCAGGCCGGATCAGTTAACTTCACTGCACGGTGGTTCAGTTCATCAGGATTATATTCAATTCGTCACACATCCGTTTAGTGACGAGAAATAGTTCAGCAAACTCTTATACCATGTAATCGTTTTCAGAACAAGTCGTTTACATTCATTGAACACGAGTCACATGCAATCCAGTTATATATTTTCCATGCAGATACCCATTCATCTCGGTTATAATCAGGGAGAATTTTCAGTTTTAGTTTGCCTTTCAATGCGAAATTTAGTAGCGTTGAAATAAACGTTTGCAGTATGATGCTAACCCAGTTGATTTCAATCTATTCAACGACAAGCTGCGTGTTTTAACACAGTAAACTTGGGTGTGGACTGCGGTGCTTGAAATCGTTGTAAACATTTATTTGTTCAATTAAGTTCCAAGTATTAATCTTGGCCGCTTTAGTTTAAAGGGTTTAAGTAATGTGACGTAATGCAGAAGAAGCCGGTGGTAAAAGGAAATGATAATCTATACCTGGTTAATTTAAAGCAACTGACTCAGAATTGCGTGGGATTAAGGTATAAATTTGTGTGCTCTGTTAAGGCACAGCATGGTTTAACACAAATTGCAAGGGCCATTTTATATCGTGTCCAAGGAATATAGGCGTTGGTGAGTGAGTGAGGGAGCCGAACGGCAAGGGTGAAGATGTTTTTTCAAAAAAGCGAAATTATCTTTATGGAGAGGCACACCACATGGGCAGGTAATGGTTTGCAGTTTTAATTTCTGGAACAGATGGAAACGATTGCAATCCATGTCGACCACCTCTATATTAAATATCGATTATTCGGGTAAACTCTGCTCAGTGTCGATCATCTTTTGTCCAATATCCGAACGCTGCAATGTTACAAGAAGGGGCATAATATCTGGGAACTTTGTTTCAGAAGACTGCGCATCGATTGCAGGGAAAGCAGACTTCAACATCTGACCACTTATGAGCCAGAACTGTTTCTCCAGAAGGTAGCAATGGAGGAACCTCGGTCCCTACACGTGTCCAACATGTAGGAGGATCTCACAGCTTGTTTGGATCTGAGCAGAGACCACGGAGAGAATGAGCAAAACGACCACAACGCCATGATGTTTTGCGGAATGCAGTGAAAATGGAAAATGGAAAACAATGTTAAATAATAAAAACGACAGACATATGCTTTAAAAGCACCTAAGGTGGAAGCATGCAGCTGGGACAAAGGAAGCACCTGATAGACAAAGGAGAGTACATAAAGGAAACGAAAAAATGTAGAGCAAATAATCAATTACTTCGTGTCTGTGTTCACAGAAGATGATACACAAACATTGCAGAATAGCAGTTAAGACTTGCGATGTCCTATTGACTGATAGACCTCTTAAAGCAACTCAGCTGGACATCTAGTTTCCTGTGCAGCGTGTCCCTGGCTAAGCGGTTTGCACTTTCAAATCTTCTGCAATGTAATTTAGGCTGCACAGTCGGTAGTTGGTTAAACTTGCTGCGATTATGTCTCCATAATTTTCGAAAATATTCAAGAGTGATAAATATACAATCTCTGTACACGAACATTCAGGTCCTGTACAGAAACTTGATAGTGGTGGGTGGCATAATCTGAGGGGGGGGGAGTGGTGAGCCTGTTGATGAGAATGTGGGGAGAATAACGAAAGGGAATCACAGTAGGAGCAGTGTAATGTGTGCTTGATTGTAGGTGCGTATTGGGTAGACTGTTTGACACGTTCCTCTTCCTCCATATCTCTCCACATTTATATGCTCCAACATGTAGGAGGCGGCATAAGAAGCATGGGTAGTCGTTAGACAGGATAATATTTGGAACTGGTAGCAATGAGATACCTCCGAGATCCGACAAAGACAAAACCGGCGGAATGAATTGCTTCTGTGTCGTGAAAACTATGAGATACAAATGATCTTTTAGTTAGTTTGTTCTAAATAGTAGCAGATTTTTCTGGAACAAATTCAGAGATCATCAATAGTGAAAAGTTTGTGGACAGTGTCGGATCCATGCAGCGTAACTTTTGAACCAAGAAGAAGGACATGGAGGATAGAAGATCAGCGATGGTATGCTGGTGGGTATGCAGATATTCCAGGACGTGTTATTTTCCTTACGTCTGCTAACTTATTCCACATACGTTTTCATTCTAATCATATAGATATATAACCCGAGCTCACTGTAGATCCATACGACTTAACTTTCTGGACGAGCCTACGACGAGGAACTTGGTCAATATTTCATTCTAAATATCCAATTATTCTTCATAGTTCAACGGGTAGATTGTCCCGATCTTGCAGATTTTATTTACAATGTACCCAACTTGACTTTGACAGTTTGAGAAACTACATGGAACGTAAAACGTGAGAAAGGTAACGATGAAAGAATAAACACATTGTGTACATATAACATGTACCATTGCAAGTCAACATAGCTCAGGAAAGGCCGTCCAGATGTGTCTATCAAGGGACGTGAAAGGTGACATTCGGTGAATGGAAATGGCTTATAACTTTGCTCGTCAAAAGGCTCGAGGATTGCAAATATTCAGAATCTGAAAATGATGAAGAAAGGAAGTGGAATTTGAGGCTAGCCCAGTCAGAACAATACAAACAGAACATAAGGGGTTTTACTGATGTGACAAGTAGAAAGATTAGGAAATGTTTACGAGGTTAACGACAATTACATGCCGAGTTAAGAGAAATAAGGACATGGCAGGGAACTAACAATTATGCTTTTTCTTCATGGGAGAAAATAGCGAAGACCTCTGGGAAATAGTGGAGAACTGCAGGTGAAAGGGGAGATGAAAGTAGACCCTTGCAAGCAAAATCGCAACTGACAAATGAGAGTCTTTCTAAAGAGAACTGGCAATAGTCTGGCTTCAGCGTGTTCCGGTAAGTTTGAAAGGCAAAACTTGCACGATTACGGAACATTGCATAACTATTATTATTGGAAGATTGATCAAGAAAAAAGGAATCAGATGACAATTAAAGACAACTAAATATGATATGTCCCTTGTGGAAAACAGAGGGAATGTGTGCATTCTTAAGAAATAAATTAAGAATGCAAACTGTCGCCATGAAATAATCTTGGCAGATTAGAGTAAGGAGAATTCTATGTCTTTCTCTACGCGAACCAGGCACAAGAAGGTAGGGAGGGAAACAGTGCGCCCCTTTGGGAACAAAATGGGATTCCACTTGTGGAACTAGGGTACATTGGGAGGTCTTAAATGGATACGTCTTACCTGTATTCACCAAGGAAATGGTGAGTTCAGGAAGATATACCTTGTTGGTCTGGAGCACAGCAGACGAAAGAATCTGCTGTTGTTGGATATCTTGGAACACAGGGTGGATCAATCTCCTGGGCGGTATGGGATCTATCGGATAATGCTTTGGGAAACGCGTTGAGTGTGCTGGGGCACGGGAAGAGATTTTAGCATATTCGTATTCGTTAGCCACAGGTGAGGTACCAGAAGACCGGAGGATAGCTAACGTTGTTGCTTTATTTAAGAAGAACAGCTGGGATAAACCAGGTCGCTATAACGGTTTGTCCTTACATCAATGCAAGGGAAATTATTGGATAAAATATGAAGGAACAGAATTGATGCACATTTGGAAAGACTGGGACAGATTAGCAGGAGTCAGCATGGCTTTTGACGGAACAAGACACGAAGCACTGCAGGAACACAGCAGGTCAGGCAGCGTATTTGAAACGTCGACTGTGCATTTACATATACAGATGCTGCCTGACCCGCTGAGTTCCTCCAGCGCTTTGTGCGTTGCTCCAGCTTCAGCATCAGCTTCTGGCTTTGGACGGGTAGTCCTGTCCAACTAGTTTCATTAAGTTTGTTGTAGAAGTAACAAAGGAGGTTGGTGAAGGAAGGACGGTAGAGATTCTCTAAATAGACTTCAGTAAGGTATTCGGCAAGGTTCTGCATGGTAGGCTGATCCACAGAATCATAGAATCATGCAACATCTAAACATGCCATTTGACCCAAATCGAGCCACACCAACCAGTGGACACCTTTCCTTATTGACCACGTGCTTCATCAATTGGTCCATCGTCCTCTCGAACTAAGCGATTCAAATATTCATCTGTTATCTTCTTAAATGCCATGAGCGACTTGGGTGAGGTAGTGCATTCCAGGTACTTACCACTCTCTGGGTGAAAAACGTTCTGTTTGAAAGCCCCGCTCAATCTCTTTCCCTTACCCTAAACCATTTCCTCAAGTTTTATGTACTTCTGACATAGGGGAATCTTCCCGCAAGTCCACACTATTCAGACTCCTCATAATTTTATGTGCCTCAATAATGACCCATCTTAATTACCTCCGCTCCAGTAAGAAATTATCCAGCTTCTCCAGTCTCTCCTCATAACTAAACTGCTCCATCCCAGTGAATATCTTGTTGAATCTCTCGTGCACCCTCTACAGCATTGTTCCTATGCGTTGGTGATGATGATTTTACAGAGATAGAGGTTACGGTACATGGAATTCAAGGCGTACTGGGAAATTAAGTCCAACTTCTGCTTGGTAATGAGGCAAATAGTGATGATAGGAGGAAGTTTTACTGATTAGAAGTCTGTGACTACTGGTTTACCACAGGGATCGGTGTTGAACGTTTGCAGTTTCTGATATTTATTATCGTGTTTGAATGTGAATGTTGGAGGTACATGCAGTACCTTTTGAGGTGAAACGTGTTTTGCTTGAGTTGTGGATATTCAATATGTTTATTTAAAGCTACAGTAGGATACAGATCAGATCGAAATCTGGGCGGAGGATTGGCAAATGCAATTTAATTGCAAGCGCCAGGTTATATATTCTGTGAATCAAAGAGGCGTAGGCTATTTTCGGTGAATTATCAATCATTGAGGAATGTTGAGGAACAGGAAAAACTAGGGGTCCAAGTCCATAGTTACGTTAAAGTGGCAACATATGTCGAAAGATTGCTGAAGACAGCATATAGCTTGCTCGCGATAAGAAGGATGTGATTCCGCTGGAGAGAGTACGGGTGATGTTCACGAGGATCTCGTATGCACTGGAAAGCTTTATTTCTGAGTAGTGATTAGATTGGCTTGGTTTATTTTCCATGGAGTGAAGGAGGCTGACCGTTGACCTGATGGAAATACCTAAAATATGAGGAACATTTTGATATGTTGATGGTATCAAAAGCAAGAGGACGTAGGTAAGAGGAAGGAGTTTGAAGGGGGTGCAAGAGGTAAATTCTAAGGCAGACAGAGTGAATAGTATCTGGAAAGCTCTTCCGATGGAAGTAATAGAATTAACATAACCACTCAATTGAAAAGACATGTCGAACAGCAGTTTAATAGGCAAGGCAAAGATACAGTCCTAATGTGGGAAAATTGGATTACTGTAGTTTAACATGGACGTGATGGCCGAATGGCCAGTTTCTGCGTGTACAACAAAATGAAACTATTATAATATTCCTCCGGACATTGCGCTACTTATATCTTCAAAGGCATTATTGAACGTCATCCCTCTGTGACTATTCTTGCTCATTAACAGGTATGATAGAGAATGTGTTGTTTCTTACCTTCCAAAATTCCATAGACTAAAGAATGGTTCGCACAAATGGGGAAACAACAACTGTAACCCCTCCATTTTGGGAAAGAAGGAGACAAACAAGGAATTATAGATCGATTAGCCTCGCATGAGTAGAAGGAATAACGCAATTAATTAACGGTAACTAAGTTGTTGCAGGATACAAGGGAAAGTAGTTATAAGACTGGACATTCTCACTGTGGACTTACGGACGGAAATCATTTTGGAGAAGTCCATTCCAGATTTTTTTTTTGCCTGTAACCTGCAGGGCATATGACATCAAATAAACTGACGTGGTATATTTCGACTTCTAGCAGGCCCTTTGTCGGCCATTCAGCACAGAGATGAGGGGTAATTTCGTCTTCCAGAGTGTAGTGAAACTTTGGTGGTCTCCGGAGACTCATGCGTCTTGCCAGTGATAGCCTAAGCAAATAGAAACTTTTTAAGTGTAAAATCGTTTCTGATGCATTGTAGCATTTCAATACCATTGCTGAAATTGGAAGTACAACAACATTTATTAATTCAGATGCAGCATGGAATGATAATGTCTATACTTAGTATAAAAGCATGGGGATATTACAATGCTGATGTGATTACAAAGCGCGCAGATGTTCATTTACAGACAATGAAAGAGAAGTGTCTGAATAAACCTTTGCCTACTGACTGGGTGGGTGGTGGAGGTAGGGAATCTCAAAACATTTAAGAAATATGTGGACGCGCACTTAAATCCCGAAGTATAGACGGTCATAGACTGATCGTTGAAAAGTGGAAGTTTAATAGATAGGTACTTAAGGATCGACATGTTGGCCGGAAGGGGTTTCTTCTGTTCTGTATGTTTCCATGATTATTCTATGTGTTATGGCATTATTAAGTACTTCTTGGTCAGGGTACAAATATCTCAGAATATCAGGATACAATTGAGCTTCTGCACTCTCCTCGAGGACAACATTGGTCGGTAGACGCAATGTGAATATAAGAACATCCAATTTAGACGCCGTCTGTAACGAAATTTTCGAAGACGCCTGGTGTTCTGTTGACTAAAAAGTGCAGTTCAGGAAAGGACATAATACTGCAGCGCGTGGTGAGGTGTCTGAAATAGATTTTGGCCAAGAAATTGATGAAACCGGTGGAAGATTTTGTCTTGCCCTGTCGATTCCACTATTTTGCATCATCTTGGAATGCATATTGGTAATACTAGCAAAAATGAAATCTTGTGTGTGAAGGGAGACGGAAATTCTGGCGTAGAGCAGGAGAAAGTTATGGAGAGAAAATAATTTATAATAGTCTCAGAGGGGACGCACCCTTATGAGAAAGAGCACTGCAAATATTGTCATGTCTATTTCTGCCATAAGACTATAGGATTTTCTGCCCGATTTATAATATCTATTGAGAACTTATGGAGGCAAATATTTGACACAGATATAATTAAACTACTACACGAGAACCAATGCATACTTTCCATACATCTTCATGACGGCACGTAATTTGATAAATGTTCTACATTTTGTTCATGTGTATTCAGTCAAGTATGGAGGTGACTTGGTAAGGGGGAGTGATTGCAAAAGTTATGAAGGCACATTCAACATATATTAACTCTTCTTTTTATAGAGTAAGGTCGAAGAGTTTATTTGTGTATAATGTGTACTTAAGTTCAGAACCAAATAATGTGATCTGCAAGGAACATGCTAACATTAAAGTATGTTTGCGGCTAATCGACTCTGAAGGTTAGAGAACCAATTTGGTTCGTGATGTTGTGTCGGACCTATAATCCGGGATAGATCAAGTACATAAACTCTAGCAAAACGGCACAAAATAAATGTAGAACCTATGGTGATTTTATTAAATTCATCAAGAAAAAATGAACGAAATATAATACTAACATAAATGTGAAAGAGAAACACCAATAAAAGTTTAGAAATAACAAAGGTGTCCGACATGCTCAAAGAATCCTGTCATTGACGTTGAATATATTTGTGGCAGAACAAGAGTAAGTGTGAGTTTCACAGAAAGTGTAGCTTGGTCTCTGAGAAAGCAAAGGAGGATGAGAAGCAAGAGATTCATCTGCAAAAGAAGGGAGAGGGAGAAATAACATATTTTCGAAATTCATAGTTAAGAAAGCGCAGGAAACATCAGTTAACATATAACATGAAGTAATAGAGTCAGAGCGAGAGATATGTGGGTGGTGTTGTTTGCGTGGATGTTCGGATTCGTCACATGGAAGAAGAGAGGTTGCAGGAAACAGGAGTCAACTGGAAGGAAAGAGTCAGTAAAAGAGCTAGCCATATTAATTTTCGTCCGTCGGTTCGAGAGAGGGACTGTGAGCACAACTACAGTTATTACTTGCCTGTGTAAAATGCAAATCAGTTAATAAATCTGTTGAGCAAATAATCAATACTCGTAATGACTTATGGTTGTTCTCACAATCAAGTACCCTGAATTAAATGAAATGAGGAGTCGTGAAGAAAATAACAATTGTATTTAGCAGGTATGGTAACTCTGACATTTAACGATTTTCTACCATTTGAAGCATTAAGGGGATCAATGCATATATGTATCAAAGATGAATATTTTTAGCTGATAAGAGCGAATGAAAGGCACGGGGTAAAAGTGCGATGAATGGAGGCATGCAACCCATGCCAGAGAGGTATAAAATTGGTTTTATACTGCAGATCCAAGACACACCGTTAGAGATGAAAACTGGTTCATAAATAAAATAATAGTGAATAAGTGACAGCACAAATTGTTCCTGCAACCGCGGAAGCCATTTTCTCGGTGCAATACATTGTTTTCAACTGCTTGGCAAGAAATGGCAACATATCGATTAAAGGTGAATGCCACTATCCAGAGGCAACCAACCGCTCACCGCTAGAACAACAAGCATTTACATTAATGAAACTTTCTTGATCGTCACCCTATCACAGATATTGCTTTTGTTCTCTTGAAATATCCGCCGGCTCTGAAAATTAAATCATGTTTTATGGTTTTCAGCTTTCCTTTCGAAAGTCTATGTAAGGAATATTGGTAGGAGAGATCCTGTGGAAGTGTTCACAAGGCTTAGACGAAGCGCGGTTATTCAAAAAGGACAAATATACTTCGGATATTTGTCACTTCGAATAAAGCCAATTTTCCTGGACAAATACGTGATGTAACAATTCGGTCTGGGAGCAACTGCGTGAAGATAAGTCATCGTGGGAGCAATCGAGGCTTTTAAGAAAGTGATTCAAAAGGTTCAGGTAAATACTTTGTCAGAAAAGAATTGTGGTATTGCCAATGGTAGAGCTCCCAAGATGACAAACTGCGTAGAGTTGAATAAGACTTTAACGATAAACTTACACGAGGCATTGAAAGCAGAATATTGTTGGAAAATTGATGAAGAAGAGAAATTGCAGGGAGTGAAATTCAAAGAGAAGTCGGAACACAAAGCGTGGCGGACAAGGAAATATACAGCAGTAAAATAAGAGATCTGGATCTACTTAGAATCAGAGGGATTAACTGTGTGTTGGGGTATTGGTATTGGTATAGATTTATTATTATCACTTATACCGAGGTACAGTGAAAAGCTTGTCTTACAAATCGATCGTACAGGTGAATTCATTATACAGTGCAGTTACATTGAGTTAGTACAAAGTGCGTTGATGTAGTACAGGTAAAAACAGTGACAGTACATAGTATAGAGTCACAGCTACAGAGAAAGTGCAGTACAATAAGGTGCAAGGTCACAACAAGTGACGTGAGGTCATAGTCCATCTCATTGTATAATGGAACCGTCCAACAGTCTTATCACAGTGGGGTAGAAGCTGTCCTTAAGTCTGGTGGTACGTGCCCTCAGGCACCTGTATCTTCTATCCAATGGAAGAGGAGAGAAGAGAGAATATCCCGGGTGAGTGGGGTCTTTGATTATGCTGGTTGCTACCACAAGACAACGAGAGGTAAAGACAGAGTCCAATTAGGGGAGGCTGGTGTCCGTGATGTGCTGGGCTGTGTCTGCAACTCTCTGCAGTTTCTTGTGGTCCTGGCAGAGCAGTTACCGTACCAAGCTGCGATACATCCAGATAGGATGCTTTCTATGGTGCATCTGTAAAAGTTGGTGAGAGTCAAATGGAACAAACCAAATTTCTTTAGCCTCCTGAGCAAGTAGGACAGGCTGATGGTCATGTTCACTCCCAGGACCTTGAAGCTCTCAACCCTCTCGACCTCAGCACCATTGATGTAGACAGGTGCATGTACACCACCCCCTTTCCTGAAGTCAATGACCAGCTCTTTTGTTTTGTTGACATTGAGGGAAAGGTTGTTGTCATGACACCATTCCACTAAGCACTCTATCTCCTTCCTGTACTCTGACTCATCGCTGTTTGAGATATGGCCTACAACGGTGGTATCATCTGCAAACTTGTAGATGGAGTTAGAGCAGAATCTAGTCACACAGTCGTGAGTGTATAGGGAGTAGAGTAGAGGGCAGAGGACGCAGATTTGTGGGGCACCAGTGTTGAGAATAATCGTGCCGAAGGTATTGCTGCCTCTCCTCACTGATTGCTGTCTGTTTGTTAGAAAGTCAAGGATCCAGTTGCAGAGGGAGGTGTTGAGACCTAAGTCTCGGCTTTTGGTGACAAGCTTGCTTGGAATTATTGTATTTAAGGCAGAGCTGTAGTCAATTAAAAACGTATGCGTCTGTACTGTCCAGATGCTCCAGAGCTGAGTGTAGGGCCAGGGAGATGGCGTCCGCTGTAGACCTGTTTCGCCAATAGGCGAATTGCAATGGGTCCAGGTTGTCTGGTAGGCTGGAGTTGATGCGTGTCATGTCCAACTTCTCAAAACACTTCATGATGGTGGATGACGAGCCCCTGGTCGGTAGCCATTTAGGCATGTTACCTTGCTTTTCTTTGATACCAGGATGATAGTGGTCTTCTTAAAACAGGAGGGAACCTGAGATTGAAGCATGGAGAGGTTGAATATGTCCGCAAATACTTCTGCCAGCTGATCAGCACAAGATCTGAGCACGCGGCCCGGGACGCCATCTGGGCCAGGAGCTTTCCTCGTGTTCACTCTCCGGAAGACTGATCTTACGTCCACCACTGTGATCACAGGTTCAGTTGCGTTGGTGGCTGTCAGGGTGGATGGTGACAATCCACTTCCCTTTTGTTCAAAACGCGCATAGAATGCGTTAATTTCTTCAGGAATGGATGCGCTGTTATTAGCTATGCAGCCTGACTTTGTCTTGTAGCCTGTTATGGCATGTAAGCCCTGCCACAACTGGCGGCTTATCAGGGACTCTACTTTGAATTGGTATTGCCTCTTGGCATCCATGATAGCTTTCCGAAGGTACTACCTCGATTTGCTGTACAGATCAGGATCACCAGATTTGTGTGCAGCAGTCCTCTCCTTCAGTAGGGAGTGGATCTCCCGGTTCATCCATGGTATCCTGTTTGGGAAAACCCGTATTGTCTTCTTTGATACACAGTCCTCCACACACTTGCTGATAAAGTCCGTGATGGAAGTGACATACTCGTCAAGGCTGGCAGCTGAGTCTTTGAACATGGACCAGTCCACTGTCTCAAAGCAGTCACGTAGGAGCTCATCTGCTTCCTCAGACCAGCACTGCACGACTCTCCGTACTGGATCCCCCTGTTTCAGTTTCTGTTTGTATGCAGGGAGAAGGAGCACAGCCTGATGGTCTGATTTCCCAAAGTGAGGACGAGCGGTGGCTCGGAAGGCATCTTTGATGGCAGTATGGCAGTGGTCAAGGGTGTTGGTGCCCTTGGTGGAGCAGGAGATGAGCTGATAGTACTTCGGTAACACACTCTTGAGGTTGGTCTGATTGAAGTCCCCTGCGATGATGAAGAGGGCCTCAGGGTTCCTGTCGCAAGGTTGTTGGCCACGGAGTATAGCTCCTTGAGTGCAGGCTTCATGGCCTTCTGTGGTGGGATGTAGACTGCCAGCAGGATAGCTGAAGCAAACTCCCTTGGCAGATAGAATGGTCGACACTTCACTGTTAGATATTCTAGGCTGGGTCAGCAGGAGCTCGCCGGGATCTTCACGTCTGAGCACCACAAGTTATTGATTAAGAAGCAGACCCCTCCGCCTTTAACTTTGCACTTGTATGACATTTTGGTAAAGTTGACAATGATTATTTTCCGACTCTCTTTCCGAAAGACGGAGATAATACCCACGATATGGTCAGAGTAGAGAAATCTGAAATATTGGATAGGATAACACCTGTAAACAGGAGGCTGTAATGCATTACTGCCTTGTTTTCAAAAGAAAGTAAGATCATCTCGATGAAATATAACTCAAGCTGCCAAAATAAGGAAGAGAGGAGATAGATGAGGTTTTCATAGAGTTATACAAGGGTACAGGCCATTCTGTCTTCCTTCTTAAACTCGTCCCATTAGCCTGCGATTAGTTCCTATCCCTCTAAATATTTCCTATACATACATCTTCCGAAATGTCTTTTAAACTTTGTTAATTGTACTCGTCTCTAACATTACCTCTGACAGCTCGCTCCATATACCCACAACTCTCTGTCTGAAAAACTTTTCCCTATAATCCCCTTTCCCTTCTCAATTTAAATCTACGCCCTCTAGTTTTAGATTTCCCTGTCCTGGGAAAAAGATTGTGACCATCCACTTTATCACTGACCATCATGATTTTATAAGAACAGTCCCCAATTATCCTGTTTCTCCTCATACGTCAAGCGCTGCATACCTGCAATATCCCTGGGATTTTTTTCTGCACCCTGTCCAATCTAAAAACATCGTTTATTTATCGTCTAGCGACCAGAACTGTACACAATATTCCAAGTGCCGTGTCGCCAATGTCTTGCACAGTTGTAACATGACGTCCCAACTTTTGTACTCAGTGTCCAGTCCGATGAGGTCAAGCGTGCCACACATCTTCTTAACCACGCTGTATACCTGTGCCATCACTTTCAGGGAATTGTGTACTTGTACCCCGAGGTCTCTGTGTTCTGCAACACTTCCCATTGTCGTGGTAGTGATTCTATATGTCTTGCCTTGGTTTAACTTCCCAGAATGCATTCTTTCACCCTTTCTGAGTTAAACTCCACCTGCTATTACTTTTTCCACTTTCCCAGTAGATCATCATCCTGCTTTAACCTAATACAACCTTCAAAAAAAGTTTCAAAAGGGAGCAAGCGTTTGGCTGGTAGGCTCCAGTGCATTAACTTTAAATCAATGAACATCACCGATAATTCAGATGAAGTCAGATCATGGATTAGCACATGGATTGAATGAAGACAGGAGCATCATCTTAATACTCCGGGATACAGTAGTTTCAGACATGTAAAAGACGAAGGGCAGTCACACCTCTGATTAGGAAGAATGTCACAGCAGTATGTAGTACAGCAGATTTCCTGGATGGATCGTCCAATGAAGCCAGATTTAGAAGTTAGAAATAACAGATGGGCGATCTCTTGCTTGGGGTTATTCTATCGTCCTCACAATTGTCAGTGGGAATGAGCGGAACAGGTATGTATTCAAATCGAGGAAAGGTGTAAACCTCCGCAATAGGGTCAGAGCAGAGAGGGATTTTATCTTTCCCAATATTGATTGGGATTTCTTTCGGACACAGGGCTTTGATGGGACAGGCTTTGTCTAGCTTCTCCTGTCCCTCCTCGTAACTGAACTGCTGCATCCCAGGCAACATCCAGGTTTCAACTCGGCCTTCCATTCCTACACTGATCTGTCCATCCTTGGCCTTCTCTGCTGCCAGGATGGGGCCCAATACAAATGGAACAACACCTTATATTCCGCCTGGGTAGTGTGCAAGCCAACTGAGTTCCCCAGTTTTATGTCAACGATCCTTCGCTTTTTCTTTCCCACCTCTTTCCCCCTCCCTCTCCGTCTGATCCTCCAGTACTCCCCTTTTTGTCCCGTGTCTCACACTCCACCCCACCCCCCCAACCCAGCCTTCCTTCACACACCTTTATCCTTTTCCTGGCTGCATGCGCCCACTTCATACACTGGTTCCCCTCTCTCACGCCCATCTGGTTCCAACTGTCGTTCACATTTCTGATCCACTCTGGTCAAATTTTCATAATTAGATCATAGATTATTGTTATCAAGCCCTTCTGACAAGGATTAAAACCGAATTTTTTTTCCGTAATTTCAGGTTTGTAAGGCGTCGGAAAAGAGGGTATAGTAGCTTTTAAGACAGTTTTAACCTGTAGATCTTCTCTTTTCTTTTTCTATCTTTTTATTAGCTTTCAAATTAATACAGATTAAAATATAACATCAATATTTGTACATGTAATACAAAGAGAGCAGGAGAACAATCATGGCATGGAATATCATAAAGAACAAAAAAGTATTTAAAACGACTGTAAATCCAATGATCTCTTAGTGAATGAACATAATATAAAAGAAAGGAAAGAAAAAGATATATCAAACCAAACTAAGCTAAACAGAAAAAATTCAAAAAAAAACAAACAGAAAAAAAAACTGGACTAAAATTTCTCAGTAGAAACAGAGCAATAGTATGTCGTCAACTCCATTCCTCAAAGTTGAAAGGTTACTACAAGATGATCTATATCATGTGAAAATATTGAATAAATGGACTCCAAACTTCCTCAAATTTAAGTGAAGGATCGACGGTACCACTCCTAATTTTTTCCAAGTTTAAACATGATATCGTTTGAGAAAACCATTGAAATGTAGTAGGGGGTATTGGATCCTTCCATTTAAGCAAAATGGATCGTTTAGTCATTAATGTAATAAAGACAATCATATGGTTAGCGGAGGCAGATAAATGGCCAGACTCTATGCTTGGTAATCCAAAAATTGCAGTGATAGGATGAAGTTGTAAATCATTCTTCAATACATTTGAAATACAGTAAAAATATCTTTCCAATATTTTTTCAAAAGAGACCAAAACATACGTGTCAAAGAAGCCACATTCGATTTACATCTGTCACATATAGGATTTATATGTTGATAAAAACGAGCTAGTTTATCTTTTGACATATGGGTCCTGTGAACTACCTTAAACTATATCAAAGAATGTCTGGCACACATTGAAGATGTATTAACTAAATGAAGAATTTTCTTCCAAGTCTCTGTAGGTAAAGATGTCTGGAGTTCACTTTCCCATTCATTCTTAATTTTGTCCAGTGGTTCTGGACAAATTTTCATAATTAGATCATAGATTATTGTTATCAAGCCCTTCTGACAAGGATTAAAACCGAAAATCTTTCCCGTAATTTCAGTTTTGTAAGGTGTCGAAAAAGAGGGTATAGTAGCTTTTTAAAAAATTCTAATCTGCAGATATCGAAAAAAGTGTGATCTAGGCAAATTATATTTGTTAGACAATTGTTCAAAGGATGAAAAAAAAGTTATCAATGAATAAATCACGAAAACATACTATTCCCTTGCTTTTCCATATGGAAAAAAGCTGAGTCAACTCTGGATGGATGAAAGAAAAATTTAGATTGAATGGGACTTGATAGATTAAATTTATTCAATCCAAAAAAATTACGAAATTGAAATCATATTCGTATTGCATGTTTAACAATTGGGTTAATCATATGTTTACTTAATTTGGTGAGTGCAAAAGGGAGCGGGGCTCCTAAAATAGAAATTAATGAAAATTCAAGTACTGATTGGGACTCAAGGTGTACCCATTTGGGGCGTTGAATTACATCTGAATCTTGTATCCAAACAATTAAATATCTAATATTGATTGCCCAATAATATAATCTAAAGTTTGGCAAGGCCATACCACCATCCTTTCTTAGCCTTTGTAAATATTTCTTACTTAACCTTGGGTTTTTATTCTGCCAAATATATGAAAGAATTTTAGAATAATCAATAGTGTCAAAAAAAAAAGATTTCGGGATTAAGGTTGGAAGCGCTTGAAATAAATATAAAAAGTTCGGTAAAATATTCATCTTCACCGCATTAATTCGGCCTACCAATGATAAAGACAGTGGGGAACATTTAGTAAATAATTGTTTAACATGGTCAATTAAAGGTAGTAGATTAGCTTTGTTATGGACTCAGTGAAAGTCCCTTTAAGATAGAGAGTGTGTGTGTATGTGTGTGTGGGGCGTGCTTACGTCAATAGAAGATAAAGGACGTAATGACGTTGTTGAAGAAGTAAGAAGGAGAAAGAGAGAGAGAGAAGGGAGAGAGACACCAGCCTGCTTGTTTTCTCTATCGATGGATGAGAAACAATAACTGTGTTTGCCACTGAAATCCATGTATGGAAGTTGGAAGTAATCCGGTGGAGTTCACTTTGTTGCTGACCTGTAGAAGGAAACAGGTATTTGTGTGTGGACGACCACGGTTCGGATGCTTTTCGGGGTGAGGAAGTCACTACCGAGTAAACACTGAAGTGTCGTTTGGGTTCCATCGTGGAACATTTGGATTTCGTATGTACTCTCTCTATGTTTTTCTACATCTACATCTTATCTTCAGACAACGGTGGTTGTTGAAGAAGCCCTTGCTCATGTTTCACCTTATGGCTTGCGGAACTGAACTTTAAGAACCATTCAGGAACTGGGAGTTTTGGACTTTGTCACACACACACACGAAGAGTTTAGTTTTGGGGTTAACGTTCGAGGTTTAACATTCTTGAATTCTAACATACTAACTTTTTTTAAACTTTTATTTTACGTATTATCATAAGTAGTGATTAATAAAATAGTTTTTAACACTGAATCATGCTCAGTGTGTTTCTTTTGTTGCTGGTTTGTGACAAAATTGGGGTTTCGTCCGGGATAGTTCCCAAGGTTAACGAGTGTCGTCTGGGATTGTACCCCAGATTGACGAGATTTGTTCGAGATTCAATCCAAAGATTTTTGAGGGAGGTCTGATAAATTCTTTTTTAATTGGCTTATGTGTGTGGAAACCAGCAGCAATGGATATTAAGGCATTTTTGGAGTCACCAACCCAAAAGGGATTGGAGGTGGCGAAAAAGGATGATTTGATAAAGATTGCTACAAGGCTAAACCTTACAGAAGTAAAGCAGTCTATGAGAAAGGCAGATATTCAGAGACTGATAGCTGGCCATTATGTGGAAAAGAAGGTGTTTGAGAAGGAAGTGTTAAAACAGTTTCCTGGCAGTGAAATAGCAATTTCTGAGGCACAGGTGCAGCTGGCAAAGGTAGAAGCTGAACGACAGCAAACCCAGTTAAAGATAGAGGCTGAACGCGAGCAAACCCAGTTAAAGATAGAAGCTGAACGAGAGGAAAAGAGATTAGAGGCCGAACAAAAGAAATTAGAGACTGAGCAAAACCTAACTCAGATGAAGATAGAGGCTGATCTAGCAATGAAGCAGATGGAATTGAAGAGGATGGAGCTGGATAACGAGGAGAAAAAGAGGCAGCATGAGTTACAAATGAAGCGTAGGAGTTCGGAATCTGATTCTGATGATGGTTTTTCAGCCAGCAGGGAGGTTCGATTAGTCCCTCCGTTTGAAGAAGATCAGGTTGATCAGTATTTCCAACATTTTGAAAAGGTTGCTGTGAGTTCAAACTGGCCAAGGAAAGGATGGGCTCTTATGGTACAGAGTGTGATTAAAGGTAAAGCTCAAAAAGCTTATTCTGCTTTGTCTGTTGAGGATGCAGCTGATTATACCAAGGTAAAACAAGCTATTTTGAAGGCCTATGAATTGGTCCCTGAGGCTTATAGACAAAAATTCAGAGACTTGAGGAAATCTGCAGATCAGACTTATATGGAATTTGCCAATGGAAAGAGAATATGTTTTGAACGATGGTGCCTGGCTAAAAATGTAGATGGGGATTATGATAAATTGACAGAATTGATACTGGTGGAAGACTTTAAAAGATGTGTTCCAGCTGAATTAACAACATATTTAAATGAAAAGGCAGTGGAAACTTTACAAGAAACTGCTAGGTTGGCAGATGATTATGCTTTAACCCATAAATCCAAATGGGGACAACCTAAAACCTTTCAAAGGAGTTACAAAGACAATCCAGGGAAACCGGAGATTAAATTGGGAGGTAATCAAAAAGGAAAAGATGAAAAGAAGCCAGGGCTGGAGAAATCTGTTGAGCGTACTTGTTATTACTGTAGGAAACCTGGCCACGTGATATCTAATTGTGCCCTTTTGAAGAAAAAGAAGAAAGCTGGGCTCAATGCTTGCTTTCAGGCAATTAAAAATCATAAAGGTTTAGGAGATGCTGTTAAAGATCAGTCCTTGCAAGAGGGAAAAGCGGAAAAGTTGGAGGAGGTGAGAAAAGAATTCCGTTCGTATGTATCAGAGGGTTTTGTTTCACTGAATGATGAGTCACCCCAGGTGCCAGTGAAAATTCTTAGAGATACTGGGGCTAGTCAATCTCTCTTGCTGGACAGTGTTTTAAATTTTGGTGAAGAAAGTGACACTGGTGAAGTAAATCTAGTACGAGGCGTTACAGGTGAGACCATGTCTGTCCCTTTTCACAGGGTGATTTTAAAGTCAAAGTTCGTAGAAGGACCCGTCGAGATAGGGATAAGACCTAGTTTGCCAGTGGAAGGAGTTTCTTTGTTATTGGGAAATGACCTTGCAGATGGAGAAAGTGATCCTGTGGTACGGTTAACAACCAAACCAAGGATTGATGAGTCTGAGGATGATTCAGATGTTTACCCATCATGTGCGGTGACTCGAGCTAGAGCTAAAGAATTAGCCAAGACAGACAGTCCGGTGCAGTCTGATGTAGTTCCTTGTGACAGTCCTAAACAAGAAGAAAATTTTGATGCCTTATCTGAGACTTTTCTGTCTTCACTGGAGGATCAACATCCTTATAGTGAGCCTGAATTTAAAGATTTGTCTTTGTCGAGGAAGGATTTTATGGTGGAACAGACAAAGGACCCTGAATTGACAGAATTGAAAGAAAAAGCACTCTCATGTGAGGAGATTGAAAAGGTGCCAACTGGATACTACGTCAAAAATGGAGTGTTAATGAGGAAATGGAGACCTCCTCATGTTCCTGTTACTGAGGAATGGGAAGTTATTCATCAGGTTGTTGTTCCAAAAGTTTATAGGGATGAGATTTTAAACCTGGCCCATAGTATGCCTTTGGGTGGTCATTTTGGTGTGAATAAAACTGTAGGGAAGATCTTGAAACAATTCTATTGGCCTGGTTTGAGAAAAGATGTGGTGATGTTTTGTCGAACCTGCCACACATGTCAGATGGTAGGTAAACCAAATCAAAAACCCCCTGTGGCTCCTTTGAAACCAATTCCTGCTTTTGATGAGCCCTTTTCGAAGGTGATTGTGGACTGTGTTGGCCCCTTACCAAAGTCTAAGACTGGAAATCAGTATTTGTTAACCATCATGTGTGCCACTTCTAGATTTCCAGAGGCAATACCCCTTAGAAATATTAAGGCCAAGACGGTGTCAAAGGTTCTTGTAAAATTTTTTACCTTGTTTGGTTTGCCAAAAGAAATCCAATCTGATCAAGGTAGTAACTTTATGTCAAAAATTTTTCAACAAATAGTCTATGAGCTGGGAGCAAAGCAGATTGTATCATCTGCATATCACCCAGAATCTCAAGGAGCTCTGGAGAGATTTCATTCTACTCTCAAAAATATGCTGAAGACTTATTGCTTTGAAAACACCAAGGATTGGGACGAAGGTATCCATTTACTTTTGTTTGCCGTTAGAGAATCGATCCAGGAGTCAATCGGATTTAGTCCGTTTGAGCTTGTTTTTGGACATAGGGTGAGAGGACCTTTGGAGTTGTTAAGAGAGCAATGGGTTAATGAGGAAGTTCACTTGAGTCTGTTGGACTATGTCCAAAAATTTAAAACTCGGTTGGAGAGAGTCTGCCAGCTAGCGAGAGAGAATCTGAAAACAAGCCAGATAAGAATGAAGACATATTTTGATAGACGTGCTCGGCCTAGGACATTCGCAGTGGGGCAAAAGGTGTTGGTATTTTTCCCTAGCCAAAATAATCCCTTGCAATCTCGTTTTTCTGGACCCTATGTTATTGAATCTCAAGTGACTGATCTAACATATATAATCAAAACACCAGATAGATGCAAGAAAACACAACTCTGTCATGTAAACATGCTAAAACCTTATTATGAGAGGGATTCAGTTGTGGCCTTGGTGGATGGTGTAAAGGTTGTTTCTAGAATGCCTGATGTTGATGTTGAGGAAGGCCAATTTAGACCAAATATTGTTCCATCAAAACTAAAAAACCAAAATATCCTGGAGAACCTTGAAACGAAGTTGGACCATTTACAACTTTCACAAAAACAACAGATGAGAGAATTAATTTTAAAATTTAAAAATCTGTTCCCAGATGTTCCAAACAGAACATAGATAATTACCCATGATGTTGATGTTGGGGATGCAAAACCAATCAAACAACACCCATATCGAATGAATGTGGAAAAAAGTAAACTTGTTGATCAGGAAATAAAATACAATGTTTTGCCATTTGGAATGAAAAATGCTCCGGCAACATTTCAAAGAATGATTAATTCAGTGATTCATGGGTTAAAACATACAGATGCCTACATTGACGACTTAGTGACTGGGAATGATACATGGGAGGATCACATCTCTGCGTTAGAAAGGTTGTTTGAAAGACTTTCCAAGGCTAACCTTACAGTTAACTTGGCTAAAAGTGAATTTGGCCATGCCACTGTGACGTATCTTGGTTATGTTGTAGGTCAAGGCAAGCAAGCTCCTGTTCAGGCAAAAGTTCAAGCAATATCTGAGTTCCCTATTCCCACAGGTACGAGGACTGTTAGAAGATTTTTGGGAATGGTTGGATATTATCGAAAATTTTGTAAAAGTTTTGCTGGTATTGCTCTTCCCCTAACTAATCTTCAGAAGAAGGGAGTAAAGTTTGTTTGGACAGATTCTTGTCAAGAAGCATTTTAGAAGCTGAAAGCCATTTTATGCTACCATCCTGTGCTCAAAACACCTGACTTTGAAAAGCTATTTTCATTAGCAGTAGATGCCAGTGATGAAGCTGCAGGAGCTGTGTTGTTGCAGAAGGGTGACCTTGATGATATTGACCATCCTGTAGCTTACTTTTCAAAGAAATTTAATGAGCATCAAAAGAATTATTCCACCATAGAGAAAGAATTACTGTCGCTTGTTTTAGCCTTGCAACATTTCAGTGTATATGTTTGCACCGCTCAGAAACCATTGACTGTGTATACAGATCATAACCCATTGGTGTTTCTGAGCCGAGTCAAAAACAAGAACAGAAGGCTGTTAAACTGGAGTTTAACTTTGCAAGAATTTGATCTCATGATAACTCACATTAAAGGCAAAGATAATGTGATTGCTGATTGTCTTTCCCGATGTTAAATGGGAAACATGTATCTATACTAATCTGATAGCCTGTAGTTGTGTAGCGTGATAATTATTAACATTACTAACTGTATGCGCGGTTAAAATTTTCTTGGGAAAATTTTTTTTTTAGATGGGAGGTGTTATGGACTCAGTGAAAGTCCCTTTAAGATAGAGAGTGTGTGTGTATGTGTGTGTGGGGCGTGCTTACGTCAATAGAAGATAAAGGACGTAATGACGTTGTTGAAGAAGTAAGAAGGAGAAAGAGAGAGAGAGAAGGGAGAGAGACACCAGCCTGCTTGTTTTCTCTATCGATGGATGAGAAACAATAACTGTGTTTGCCACTGAAATCCATGTATGGAAGTTGGAAGTAATCCGGTGGAGTTCACTTTGTTGCTGACCTGTAGAAGGAAACAGGTATTTGTGTGTGGACGACCACGGTTCGGATGCTTTTCGGGGTGAGGAAGTCACTACCGAGTAAACACTGAAGTGTCGTTTGGGTTCCATCGTGGAACATTTGGATTTCGTATGTACTCTCTCTATGTTTTTCTACATCTACATCTTATCTTCAGACAACGGTGGTTGTTGAAGAAGCCCTTGCTCATGTTTCACCTTATGGCTTGCGGAACTGAACTTTAAGAACCATTCAGGAACTGGGAGTTTTGGACTTTGTCACA